>NC_133782.1:12190727-12298249 GCF_003597395.2 Chelonoidis abingdonii | reverse complement strand
ACCCACAGTGCACCGCTCCTGAAATCGATGGTAGCTTTGGACCATGGATGCAAACAATCGATTTCGTGATCCCACTGTGGACGCGCTAAACTGATTTTATTAGATCTGTTTTGTAATATCGGTTTAAGCTAATTCGAAATAATCGTGCAGTGTAGACGTACCCTCATACACACTATGGCTTAACTTCTGCATTCTCCCCTGCTTCCCAAAATAATAATAAAAAATACAACCTCTTAGCATGTTAGTAGCCAGGAACCTATAACGTAGGCTATGCTACCAGAGGACTCAGAATAGCTCCTAAAACTGGGTATGAAAACTTCCCTTTTGCATGAAATTGAGCTGCCTCCAGGAACACAAAATTATTAAATGCAGTCATAGGCAGCAACATGGCTAGAACTGCTGACGCTACGTGAGAAGTGAATCATCTGTCAAGCAGCAATGGGAACAAGGATTAACTCAATGCCTGAGGAAGAAGATCTCAGCTTGGAAGCTCTAACAAACAACAGTGGAGAAAAGTCTGGGTTATGATGAGAAAGATAAAATGTTGAGGAGAAAAAATAAATTAGGGAGAAAAAAAGAAAGAAAGACGCAGTGGAAGTTCTGATGCTTTCCAGTTGGTACAGACACCTTCCAGCAAGCAAAGCCAGGAGGAGACGCAGAAATGTAACAAAAATAGCCTCAGTGCTGGAAGTGCTGGGCAAGGCTGAATCAATCTTTTTTAAGTCTTTTTAAGTTTAAAACCAAGGCCCTTGCCATTTGTGGTTTCTAAGAGTCACAATTAAAAATTGTTTCTGCCACTGAGAAAACAAGTTAGAAATAATCTCTCCTCTCTCAAATATGCGGTAGCCTCCCTTGTTGTCTGAGAAGAGAAGTAGTTTAGTTACAATAATTCTCTCCCCCACACACCAGGGTTGCTAATTTTGGTGGACATATTCCTGAAGGTTTCATCACATGATATAATCTTTAATTAAAGATTAAGCTTTAATTCCTGGAGACTCCAGAACTATTCTTCCCCACACCCAGTAGTAGAGCTGGCTGGATTTTTATTTTGTATTTTGTTGGAAATTTTCAATCTTTGATTGGGAGAACTGAAATGAAAAAGGTCATTGGGAGATGTTGATTCAAAACAAAAAAAAAACCAATGTTGTTTAGTTTCCATTGAAAATGTAGACTTTTCTCATTTTGCCAGCTCTGATTTAAAACATTTCAGAATATTCAATTTTGCGCAAATTTGTTATTTTATTTTTTCATTCTCATTGGGAACGGAAAGCAACTTTGAAATGTCAGTTTCCCACATATGGAAAATTCCTCTCTCAAACAGCTCTACCCAGTAGCTGTATCAGCCTTGTTCCTGGACCATTTTATATAGTAAAAAATTGCATCCAGCCTCGCATCAAGGTGTGAGTGAGTAACAAACTTTGATACTGTGGTGAATAGAGCATTACAAATGCATCAGACAAAGATGTACCAGATCTGCACTATCTACTTAAGAAACCATCTCCATGCACTGTCATTAATAAGCAGCTGGTTGCTCCTCTTTACATGCTTTAAATACTTTAAGACAATGACTTCAGCTGCAGAACTTGCTTCCCTCCGTTAAAATATCAGTTTGCTCCCATACTACAGTGTATTTTAATGTCCTTTTACATTAAATAAGGAGTATGTAGCAGATAGGAATTGGGCAATATCCCTAAAATATACCCCAGCACAAAGACCCTAAAACAAACAAGCCACCCCATTACCAAACTGCATATAAAACATGCCATAAATCAGCCATTCAGAATAAAATTAATGTAACAGTATAGGAAAGCTAGGCACAGCATTGGAGAAATGCATATGAAACTAGCACCCGAGAAACCGTAAGAGGTTCAGGCAAACATCTAGAATTTTAAATGCTGATTCCATCCTACAGGAGTCCCCACAAGGTCCACAGTCCTCCATTCCTTATAACCCCCTTCATCCTCTTCCCAACAGACCTCTCCTCCAACAAAATGAACCAAGAGTAAAAAGATGTCTACTTTAGTTTGGAGCCAAACCAGATATTCCCCATGACATAGCTACTTGGTGGTTCATTCTTGGTTAAGGAAGATTGGTCTTCTATTAGCCCTGCCCAGCTTCCTTTTTGGGGCCAGGTCCACTCTTCTCTGGCAAAATTAAGGGGCCTATGCCTCCCCACACAGATCTAAAAACACAAGTCAAATTAGCATCAGCTGATCCCCTCGAACATGTTAATTATGCTCAGCCAATCAGGGATCATTAGGAAATAAAATGGGCTTCAGCCATCTGACTAAACCCAAGCAACCAACTTAACACTCAAAAAGGCAACCCCAGAAAAGCTGCTGTGAGATCTTTTTGGTGGTGGCGGGATAACAGAGGAAAAATGTGACCCACCTGGGTGGGGGTGAGGAGTAGGGGAAGCTCTCAGGATGAAAATATCCCCTCCACCCTTTGGTTTCATTGTAGCGCTAGTGATTTGAAAAGGGCTACATTTCAATTGTTTTCACATTTCGCCACAGCTATTTTGCATGGGCTTGTTGGCAGTGCTGCACGGGTTTAGACTCTTTGAAGGGTATCGCAGTCCGACAGAGTTCTCAGACTTAACTGGGCAGGTTAATTGTTCACAAGAGCCAAGAGGTTCATCATTTCTCTGACAAGGGTGTGTGTTTTTTTAACTTGCAAGTTGGGTGGCTCTTCTAAAAGGTGGTCAAGAGTTACAAGTATCTCAATCGCTTTGGAGCAGGAATCCGTGGTCTTGAAGTAACACACCAAAAGGCAATAAAGCACTGCAGTCATGTAAACGTGGGAGGGGGAGATGCTGCCTGGCAATGGAGCACATGTCAGAGTAAGGAAGCAGATAATAGCACCACCTCCTAGCACATGTTCTACCCTGTCATGCCCAATGGGCATTTTGTTGGGAGAGAACTCGTTATCCTTGCTTTGGCCTCATAACCCTGGGGCTTTGGATCTGGTCTTACATCCTACCCCCATTTCGGATGCCCACCATCACACCTGAAGGCAACAGGAAACTGCATTTTAGTTGTGGAACTCATTCACTCCTGAAACCTCTATTTTATTCCCTCATCCTTTAAAAATAATATTATTTATGTTAAAGGTGATCCTAGATGCCAAGTTAAACTCCCTCCTCAAAGGTGCCTAGTACCTGGCTATTACCAGGTTGCTAACACCTTCCTTTCCAGTTGCTTATATTAAAATTGCCTATGCTCATTTGTTATCTGCCTTATACTGTAGGCAGGCAGTACTTTACCATGTCCCTCCAGACTCTGTTTTTTTACCTGGCATCCTTGGCAGTGGATGCTATGTAAATAAATTACTGCTTTTGATCTGAGAAATAATTTGTAAATAGTTCTTGGACAAGCATACGCAACTCCACAGTTGTGACTAAGAAGAAACATTGCCAAGGGGATGTGCAGCATGAGACATACGCTACAGTAAGTGCACAGTTGATATCCATATATTTATATGATCGTAGTGTGTGGACCAGGACCCCATTATGCTAGGTACTGTATGAACACACGAACAAGAAATCCCTCTGCACACCACTGTAAACATTAGCAGCAGCTCAGGAATAGTGACCCCTATTTGTAGCCCTGGTTAGGTATGGTATTGGATTCTGGCTTTTGCTGCCTAGTACCTGAGTTAATGGTCAATACTTGGGCATTGTGCAACAGCTGCCATACTCCATTATTGCACCATTAGAGCTGAGCACCTAATTCATTCAGTGCTTTTTCAGCCTTGTTGGGTTTTGTTTTGTTTTTTTAAACTAGGTCCTTGATCCCGCAGAGACTTACTCACAGGCTTAACTTATACTGAAACACATGGTGTTTAATCCAGCTGACATTAACTGTCTGGGAGTGCACAATAGCTGAGATATGAAACGGGGTTGGTGAATTTCAAAGAAGGTGATGTGGTGATGTTTTCATTTCCTGTTTGCAGATGCATAACTCTCAGACTCACTTTTTTGCTGCACATACTCGCACTGGAGTTTTACTTTTGTTTCCTAAGATTATCCCCTAATATACACTTAAAATGTCCTGTTTCATCAATTTGCCTGCTAGTAAAATGTGTTAGACAGACTACTTAGCATAAGCAAAGAGGGGAAAAAACCCAAGACTGCCCAGTTTCTGACGGTAATTACTTTGTTCCAATAACAAGCCACCAACCTGATTTTTTAAAAAAAAGGATTAGATTCTGCTAAATCAAGTTTTGCAAGGAGTGCCTGACCAAACAGTTGCTCTAAATATGTGATAGACAAAAGACTTTGTGACTGTTTGATGTTTGGTGTATCAATGTTCCATGATCCTCAGGAGTTTAGTATTGTTTGAATAAAGAAAGGATTTCACAACTGGGTCATTTGCACATACACACCCAGCTCCGAGCTCACACTCCTCAGGATAGTGTTTTGTGCATCCAAAAACTGAAAGGACAATTTAATACAGAGACAGTACTTACAAGTGCTGCCTGCACAACAGCTTTGGCTCTCACAGGTATTTAACTCTTCTAAAGCATGAATCCTTTACCTGATCTGTCTTTGATAACTTAATAGGAATTCATCAGGTGGAAATGACTGGTCAGGTGTCAACTTTCAAACACACATTTTCAGACACTTTGAGATGAGGTGGATGCACTTTCTGAAATGTAGTTTTATTCTAGAATTGGGCCAATTTATGGCATCTGGAATTAATTTATTTTGAAAGGAGGTCTATATGAGATTCAAATAGCTCAGAAGGATAGCAGTGTAATACCTCAATCCACCAGATCCTATGATTAGATAGATAGATACTTGGGAGGAGCGGAGTGGAAGGAGGTTTAACTAGCATAATAGCTTCCCTCCATGTTTGTATTCCCCAGCAGGAAAGACTACTGAATGCTAAAAACACTTTAAGCAGATGATAAAGTAGTCTAGGGGGTTAGATTTGGGAATCTTGGGTTCTCTTCCCAGTCCTGCCATTAATCTGTTTCAAGCCATCCACGCTGATGTCTTCAAAACCAGTCAGTGATTTTGTGCGCCCACCTTTGACAGTTTGATCTGAAGTGTGGAACAACCAGAACTCCAGTTGAAGTCAATGGGAGCTGCAGGTTCTCAGCACCTCTGAAGAGTAGAGTCACGTTGTCCCTAGTTGGGCACCCAAAAACCTGAGGTGCCTATGACCAGTGGCCACTTTTGAAATGCTGCTCTTACCTTCTGTGGTGCAGCTTAGCCATCTAGAACATGTCGAAACCACCACCAACAGAGCAGGGCTGGTGGGAGGGTTAATTAATATTTGTAAAGTACTTGAGGCACTCAGATGAGTGGTGCTATGGAAGTGCAGTGTTACTAGACGCTTCATGCTTTTAAGAGAAAAAATAGACTCTATGGCACATCCTGCAAAGCTGAACCCAGCTATTAGAACCATTAGGAAAGTGAAAGAAAACCCTGCAAACTTATGTTTTTAATCTGTGATCTCTGCAAGCTGACCACAGCCTCCAAGTAAACGAGTCACACAAAAGTTATCTGTGTTAAGACTTAAGTCAACTTAGACAGTTCTCCGTTGATTGATGGTTACTCAAGTTAAGAACTTCTCACCATCAACCATGCTCTTGTTGCAAAGGCAGAATTACAAGGGTGGAATACATTGGTGTCATGATGCAAAACTGGAATGCTGCTTCTGCAATTAAAGCTGCACATTCCAAAGAGAACAGTACCTAGTTGTGCACACAGACACACATATGCACACGCAAACACACAAAACAAAAACATTTAGCATGCAAATACACCAGGAGCAGACTACAGCTTCATTTGAAAACCACAGCGTCTACACATATACTGGCTTGGCATTTTAGCCCATTAAGAATGTTAGTTAGTGATTAACTCCCCTACACACAAACACAGAGTTGAGGATATATTTTTTTCCAATGTTTTCAAAAATTGGGGAACTGCATTTAGAAATACATTGTGTTGGCAAACTCTGAATTTGGCTAAGAAAGCAAAAGGTGAAAACAAACATTCCAAAGTATTGTAAAATTTATTGTATAAGTATTGCAGCTTTTAGAATGACATATAATTGCCACTATTGGTTACTGTTACACAATAAGCGTTTACAACAGATTCTTGTAAATTGGCATCAAAGTACATATTCATACTAAAACAGCAAAATATAGATAAGTACTGCATTGCATGTGCTGTCAATAGTTTACATGTTTAAACTTGAACAGAATTCAGGATATAGGACTGCCTATAACAAACTTCAAAGCCAAAGCAATGCAACTGGAAGTTTAAGAAAATATCAATACAATGAAATGTGACTATAAGGCAGGCAAATTAGGACTTTAATGTCGTCCTTCATGAGCTTCTATAGTACAGCAAAAATTTGAAGCACAGTTTCTGGAAAACTTTTTTTTTTTGTAGCTTTGTGTTGTACATAGAAAATCTGAGCTGACAGAAAAGAATAAAAATCCATTCTGTTCTTGACTAACATTGTTTATGCCACACATCTGGATTCAGTCATTTTTCAACCCTTAATAAAAACGTTGGGCTTTTATTTTTTTCAGTATAGCAGTTAGTGCAATTTTATAGATTCATATGCATACAAAAGGGGTCATTTCCCAAGAAAGCAATCAGTTCTCCTTACTCCCCCACTTAAGATAGAATGAATTTTAAAGTACTTAAGGAAACAATGCACTAGATCAGTAAAGCTGATATTCCAACTGTTGAAATCAAGGGTTGTGAAGGGAACTTAGTTTTACCAGTGTTAGAATCAAATAAACCCCATTCTTCCTTGCCATCTGTATTTAAAAATCCTTGTTCACATTGCAGTTCACTAAGTTTTGGTGGCACTTTATTGAAGAATGCTGTTTGCCCTACTAGAAGATAAGAGGAAAAAAAGGTAACATGACTTTAAAGCTAACGTGTCAAACTTCTAGCAAACAGGCAGATTGGGACAAGAGGTTGCTAAGCATAAGCAATGTCTTGTTTCTTCTGCTTTTGTTAAATTCAAAAACAACGGAAAGGGTGCTCCTTCTCAAAGGGCTTCAAACTCTTCCCTTCCCACCCCCATTAACATCAACAGCAAATCTCCCATTATGGTCCTACACTACAGAAGTCAATCAAGTTCAAGTACAATTCTCTCATCTGCAGAAAGGCAGGGAGAAATCAAGGGCAAAGATACATCAGCTGTTGTGCGGCACAGCTGTTCTTCAGTAACTTGGTGGTAATATGGGATATCAGTATTCAGTAGAAATGGACCCTGAGGCAAAAAAAGTTAGACCATGATTCCTAAAACCCTGTTAGGCTCTTGGGGTTGGTTTGGGCCCCATCTTGAGTTTTTGGGTAACAAACACATAGATTACACAAAGCAGAAAGAGGAGTTGGGGGGTGGTGGGAGGGGGATGACTGCAGGTAAATCCTGGCTCCAGTGAAGTCAACTGAAGTTTTGTCATTGACTTCGGAAGAACTCAGATTTCACCTCAAAGGGTTAAGTGCTGCTGGAAGTCTAGATTGGTTGGAATCTATGGTTTCCCTTTCCATATATGCCCATATCTAAATCCCGGTTAGTGGATGTTAAGGACACCTTGCTGGAAGAAAAGATAGATCCTTTTTGTCTTTGTGCAACAGATGGGTTGAAAGGGGAATTCCTTTGCAATGAAAATTCCATGTTTTGAGCCTTCCTACTTATACAGACATATCTTCTGTGAAAAACAAATGAAAATACTCTTCCTGGGAACTGGTTGGGGTTGGGGAGGGAAAGGTGGACATCTGTCTTAAAAAAGATGAAAATTAGACTCTCTGTATGTTGACCAGCTCTATTTCACAATTCATTTCAGAACCCTCTCTTGCCAACCCCCATCAGACAGTGTGTTCAGGAGAGCCAGATATCTTTCTGATTGATTTTATAGGTTTTTTGGGCATGTTAATTCCCCCCACCCCCACCAATGACAAGACAGTTCAGTTACTTAACAACCTCCAGTCCGGATAACGCTTCCATATTTACTATACAGTTTTAGATGTGATGCACACTCCACCCAAAACCTGCTGAGGTAACCATTTTTGTAGCAAACAAACTAGTTAGACTACAGAAAAAACAAACAAACAAACAAAAAAAGAAAACCCAACAATACTATTCACGCATTTTGGCTCAAGAGGGCAGTAGATATTATATTTCAGTTTGTCTTTTGGTTGGTATCTCATTTACAATATCCACCACAGTTTCCTACCCACTGGAGTAGGAGATGTGCATAAATGTATTCAAGTTACCTTATAAACAGTCCATGAAAACAAATGGCAGGAAGGGAGCACCTTACATGGCTAGACACATCAAACTGGGTCTAGTGGGTGAAAGGGAGCATTTAAAGAAGCAGTACCCCTTTTAAATACATAATGGGAAAATATAATGCAAGGATCTAAAGGTCAGAAGACCAGACCCTGGTAACTCACAACACTAGCAAAGATTTGTTTCTCCCTCTGTAACGGGAGGGTTACTGTTTCTTTAATAAGGCACTAAATAGACATGTTACATAAAGGAAAGATAAATTTTAAAAACTTGTATAAATTCATCAGTTTTGTACCTTTTGTGACAAACTAGATTTATTCCTTTGCATGACTTTTTTTATTTTGTTTTTGTTTTCTTGTTTTGAAGGTCAACAGAATTTAGGTGACATGACTTGTAAAGTTACGACGATTTCAAGAAGCTGTGGAAAAGCAGGCAGTGATACTGCGAAGGTACAGGACTACTACCAGGCAAAAACAAAACAAAACAAAAAACCCACAAGCAAAAACAAAGTAATGATCAAACTTCAAGTTCATCTATTCATTATCTCCTTTAAAATATATATAAATATTGTTCAAATGGTCAAAACTTCAAAACTGTTCTCATGGTTTGTTTGTTTTCAAGTAATAGGAAAAGTTGCTTAACAACAATAGTTTATAGTTATTGCCTTTATATCTTTCATTTATGTTACTCTACTAGTTAGCATCTTGCAGAAAAAGAAGTTACATCTCCTTGTAAAATCTTCACTCTTTGTGGTTCCCCCATCTGACCCTTCCTCACATTTGTAGATATCCTCTCCCAGCAAATGGAGAGGTGTAGCTCAGCTAATAATATCCACACAAGGTAGCAAGAACAATTATTCCCTTATGTGTTTCTCTCTCTCTCTCTCTCTCTAATATTTCACTCTGTCACATACAAATTCACCACAAGGGTAAAAAGTCTATCAGATATCCACACAATAGAAAAAATGTAAACAATAGCATAGTAAGACAAAATGCTTATGAAACAAAGATAAATTAAAAACACATCCAATGATTTTGAGCAGGTGCTTGGAAGGGGGGAGGGAGAAGCTGGAACCTTGACATTGGGGAACAAGGGATGGTGATTGTTTTGAATGAAGAAATATTCAGAAGAGGTAAAGGGTTTTGCTTCTAAAGCATTAAACATGGTTTTGTTAGCCTTTATTTAATACATCACAGGAGCAGATTCATTTCCATCTATTGATTTTTACGCCTCTAGAGTAATAAAAGAAAAACAATTAATAACCAGAGGCAGTGTACAAGGATTGCAGATATTTATGCAAGACAACTGCACTCTGTTTTATTCCAAATAAAAGTTTTGCAGTTTAACATCTATGAAAATGGCGTGAACAAACTATAGACTGTAACGCTTGTTTCGGTGTCCCATTTAAAAACCTATCCAAAAAGCCAGACTTCAGTTATGTTAGCGTTTACTCACATTAACCTCAATAACCACCGCTTTCTCTCAAAACAGAGCCTTTCAGTTTAATATTTAAAGAAAAGCAAAACAAAAAACAAAAAACCCATTGTTTTCCTTCAGACTGAAGCTTAGCCCCCACCCCTGCCCCACCCCTCAAAAAAATTAAAAAAAAAAAAAAGGGTAATTTGTTTGCTTCTGTTTTTAATTCACAGAAGTATTGAGAGCTTTTTGCTTTTTAACTCCAATAATCCTAACTGGCAACATATATGCAAACACACAAAGTCCTCTTGTTCTATAGGGAATGTATAAAGCAGTGACTATCACTAACCTACCCAGTAGCAGACTGTATTGTATGGGTAACACTCAGGTGACCATGAAAATTAAAGATTTGCATAAGATGCAGTCTCTCTTGCAATGTTCCTTTCAAGGTTGTCACTTAAACTTTAGGATTTTTCCACTCCCTTCCAGCTAGTTTGTTCTTCACTTTGAAATGCATCCCTTAACAGTTTTGTGGTAGACATAATAGAGGCTTTGACCAACACAAGCACTGACATATTTATATTAAAAAATAGTGCAAAATTTCAACATTTATATAAATAACTCTAAACCCCTGCTTTTGATTTTTTCTGTTTTTTTTCTGTTTTGTTTTTTGTTTTTGTTTTTTTACAATGTAATACACATTTTTTGAGTTGGCACTCAAAAAATTGCCATTTTTTCCTCCTAGTTCAGAAAACAACAAAAACTTTTTTTTATTTTACTAGGCCTCTTCTAATACAAAAATACTTCTGCTCCTCACACATACAGTTTCTCTTATTTTTTAATATATATTTATATATATATTGCAGATCTTTAAACAAAACGTTTTTGTGCAAATATTTTTTTTAAAGTTAAGTGAAATAAAAAAAAAAGCATCCACACACACAGCTCAACTAGAAACAACAACAACAACAACAAAAAATGAATGACTATGGTTGATTCTTTTTTTTTTTTCTCCTTTTTAAACTTCTAGATGCAGCTCAATAAAGAAAAGTTTTTGCAAGCTTTCTTGGCTTGTGCATTCAGACCAGACATAACAAGTAAATATAATACACAGAGTGGTGGGAAAGGGCTTCTTATTTTTTGCTCGTCTTCCCCTACTCTCTCTTTTTTTCTTTTAATGAGAAGTGCAGAGTGTTCTTACTTTCGTGTTTGATGTTTTTCGTTTTTAAAAGGGGTGTCCTTTTTGTTTCTCTTTCTCTTTGTTCCACGCAGTTGTGCTCTCAAGGCCATTGATTTGTGAATGGTGGAGTCTGCTGCCCTCCAGTATCGAGGACATGCCATTGTTGTTCTGCTGGTGCTGGAAAAATGTAGATCCTGGATAGTGACCTATCACCTCATTGTAGGTCGGCGGCGGTCCTTCCATTCTACCATTGCTTCCATAGCAGGTTGCGCTGATGCCAGAGTTACTGCTGGGTGGGCAAGGCCCTCCGAACACTGAGTTATCTATCAAGTCACTATCGAAGATGGTTCTATTGGGAGGGGCCCGGACCGATTCTCTGTTTAGTTCCATTTGCTGCTCTGGATCTCGGAGTTGTAGTGTGCAGGGTCCCTGGTAAGGAGGCGGCTCCTCTCCATCTGATAGGGAGATGGTGGGTGGGAGGTCAATCTCATGTTGCATGTAGGGGTATGTTGGTTGGAATCTATTAAAACGGTCCCTCTGCAAAAACGATGGAACTGATAGTCTGTCTGTGGGTCTTGGAGTGTAGATTTGCTGCTGAAGACAAGGGAGAGAGAGTGAGTTTGGGAACATTTCAGCCTGTATCACAGCCTGCATGTAAACAGATGAGGTTATTATGCAATACCAGCCTTGTCCTCACCTCTGTTACTCCATTTCCTGACACTGTGCTTTCTGAAGGCCACAGACTTCCTTCCTACATTGGAAAGAATAAGAGGAGAATTGAGAATCATTCCTGTCCAGCCAGAATCTAAAATGCCAAATATTTTCAAAGGAATTTTACCAAGTTACATTCTGGGCCTGAACATCAGCTGGTGTAAATCGATGTAGCTCCAGTCAGTGGAGCCACATAATTTATAAAAGTGAAGTATATAGTCACAGGTCTTAAAAACAGTCAATATTCTTACCTGCATTATTAAGAGCATTAGATTATTAACACCAAAAGAATTCTCAAAATCTGATTTTCATCATTTATGCTTTCTATTTTTTTTTAATCTCACTTACAACTTGAATTGGACAGTGAAAACAACACCAGTGTTACTCTCTCTCTCATTAGAGTTGTTTTTTAATTTTGTTTTTCAGGTCAGTTTCACTTTTTGGTGCTCAGGCATGAGTAGTCTTACCTGTGTTCAAGCATTGTCCCCAGTCCTGCCATTAGATTTCAGTATCACCAACCTCAGGCACTCAATCAGGAGCCAAGCCCAAAAACCACCGAGATTAGCTTAAAATTATTATTATTATTATTTTTTAAAAAGGTTCCTTATTTGCTTCTGCTATTACAGCCTTTATAATTCACATTTTCAAACTTTTCTCTGCAACTATAAGGGCTAGAAATGTACCTTTTCTTTTAATAGGAAATTTGTATATAGTAACAACTATACTCCACCATCTGAGGACTTAAGAAAAAAAATCACCAAATATAGTAAGACTCATGATAAAATTGCAGTAGTGGTATAAGGAGGCGGCCCTGGCTCCCCGCCGCACCTGAGGGGAAAGAGCCAGAGCAGGTACCTCCATGGGCGGAGCCAGTACCACCTGTTCCCGCCCCCCGGAAGTCAAGGGGCGGGACAGGAAGTATAAAAGCCAGGGCCCAGAGCTCAGTTGAGCCCAGGATGCCGAAGAGCACAGACGTGGAGGCCCGAGCTCCCGCTCGGCCCAGCTTGCCCTGTGCTCACTATCCCGAGGAGCGCTGGCCGGACCTACCTCGGGCCAAGTATCCAGAGGAGCGCTGGCCGGACCTGCCCCGTGCCGGGTATCCTGAGGACCCTCAGCCTGAACTACCCTGCGCCCACTGGCCGGAGGAGGCGCCAGTGCCTGTTCTCCCCCAGTTCTCCGAGGAACCTATGGTCTGGGACCCACCGGAATGCGCCGACGGAGGACAGGTACCAGGGGAGGGGGAAGTTGGAAGTAGCCCAGGGGCGGCTGACTACAGTCAGGCCGCAGAAGGCCCCGAGCCTATGGCCGTGTGTATCGGCCAGGATCCCCACTGACCACCCTGTCAGTGTGTTTCGGTCGGGAGCCCTACTGATCACCCTGTCAGTGTGTTTCGGTCCGGATCCCCACTGACCGCCTTAGCGGCGACTGCTGCTACCAGGGCCCCGGGCTGGAACGCAGAGGAGTGGGTGGGCCTGCGTTCCCCCTGCCACCCGTAAGCGGGTGGCAGAATTCCCCTTCACCCAGAACCCCTGAGCTGTGCTACAGTTTGGTTGGTGCCCCGCCCTGCCTAAGGGCCAGGGCCCCTAGACTTTGTTACCGCTCTGCCCTGCCCCAAAGGGCCAGAGCCTGAACTGTTTGGTGCCCGCCCTGCCTGAGGGCCAGGGCCCCTAGACTTTGTTACCGCCCTGCCCTGCCTGAGGGCCGGGGCCCCTAGACTTTGCTAACGCTCTGCCCTGCCCCAAAGGGCCAGAGCCTGAACTGTTTGGTGCCCTGCCCTGCCTGAGGGCCGGGGCCCCTAGACTTTGTTAACGCTCTGCCCTGCCCCAAAGGGCCAGAGCCTGAACTGTTTGGTGCCCCGCCCTGCCTAAGGGCCAGGGCCTCTAGACTTTGCTGCCGCTCTGCCCTGCCCCAAAGGGCCAGAGCCTGAACTGTTTGGTGCCCCGCCCTGCCCAAGGGCCAGGGCCCCTAGACTTTGTTACCGCTCTGCCCTGCCCCAAAGGGCCAGAGCCTGAACTGTTTGGTGCCCCGCCCTGCCCAAGGGCCAGGGCCCCTAGACTTTGTCTGCTCAGCCCTGTGACCAGGAGCTGAGCCTGAACTGTTTGTTGCCCCGCCCTGCCTAAGGGCCAGGGCCCCTAGACCTTATTTGCTTGACCCTCAAGTACAGGACCGGCGTGGAACCCTTCCCGCTGCCTAGAAGGAGGCGCCCTGGCTCCCCGCCGCACCTGAGGGGGACGAGGCCCGAACCGGCGGGCTTACAAGTGGCAACACTGAGATCCACGTGTGTGAACTCTGGTGCCAAAGTGACTCTAATTTTGTGGGGTTTTAAATAATGAAAACATATCTGTTAATATTAGGTAGGAGGAAAATTAACTTATCCAACAGTGCATTCTGAATTAGAGGACTCCCATCCACTTGCACGACCTTTCTCTCTCTCTCTCTCTCTCTATTTTCCCCCAATTTTAGAAAAATATATTTTGTGGCACTGCATGTGATGTCAGATACTTCAAGAATCCAGTCAAGTACTTGCTTCTGAAGCTCAATTTCTGCACACAAATCTCAAGGCAGTTCTGTTATCAGTGGAAGAAAAACAGGGATTTATATGGAAAAGAGATGTCCCAGATTCTTTTCACTTCTCTGTGGTTTTTAGGGAGTCTCTCCTTGAAATGCAAGAGGTTAAGTATAATGACAACCACATACTTTGGAGTTAAAGATAATGGATCTATAATTTTAGTTTCATACCATATATCTATGCAGCCGAAATGTCTGATAGTTGTGAACAATGCAATATTTCATAGGGAGTTTTGAGACTTTAATATGTAACTGTCTACACAGGCACTGATTGTTTTAGTCTATTTAATTGCATGTGGCTTCCTTTGCCTACATGAAGTGATGTTCTGTGAGGATATTCTATGGTAAAATTCCCTCAAAATCCAAAGCCACAAAGGGCACTTGCACCCATCACAGATTGAAATCTTGTCTGGAGACAAAACAAAAACACAGCCCCTCTATCCCCCCGCAAAAGGGACTCAAAATAATGAATACCAAAGAACTTTTGAATCAGTGGAAACATCTAGTGTAAATCAATGGAACCACTGAAATGGAAGAAGCTATGCCAATTTACACCAGTTAAGGATCTGGCTCTTTGTACCAAATGCAGACCTCTCTAAAAGAGGCATGAGATTATGTTGTATGGCTAGGCAAAAAATGCAACAGAAGAGATACTGCGATATGAGGATACTACTCAGAAGTGAATACAGAGCCAATACATGGCTTTGAGACATTCACTGTGGCTGTACGCATGGATTAAAACTTTGCTGGCTTGGAGGTATCTTTGGTTACTGTTTGTTACCTCGATTACAAGGAAGCTGAACCAAAGGGCAGCAGAGGGAATCACTTTGAAACATTTAAGTGTTTACTTTGCAATGTCCTCATGGCAAACTTCCTGAGCAGCTAGTGCCTCCCTGCCTTCTGCTAGATGTTTTATATTTAACTTAGCAGTGGGCAGTGCCATTGCAATATCCCATCTGCTTCTCCATTTCCCCTGCAGTGATGTCAACCTGTTTCCACATGGGCGGCTGCTATGCAGCAGGAAGGCCAGTGCTTTCCCCAGGGCAGAGGGAATAACGCCATGCCACTAGATAGGGTTCTGGGTTTTGCACTGTGTAAGGCAGCTCTCAAAAGGGGAGGTGAAATATTGTTAAGTGAATTAAGTTACTTTCAAAGCTTCTCTCCCCCTGGAATCCTCACCTCCCACCCTGCTGCCGTATCCAGGCAGTAAGCTCTTTGGGGCAGGGACTATCTCTTAGTTCCATGTTCTGTAGCAGTCACTGTACAATGGGGTCCATGACCAGGGCTCCCAGGTGCTACCAAGATACAAAAAATAATCACAACTGGATGGTGCCCAAGAGGAACTAGAACAGCATTAAAATGGAATGACCAGAAATCAAAGCAGTGAAGGAGTGGGAGGCTGCGAAGTTCAGATCTACATCCAAAGTCTGAAGTGGTTTGATCTGGGACTTTGGTTCTAATTCATTCTATTTAGGCTTTTTTTAGGGCCTGATCCTGCAAACAACTGACTTACCCCAATGAAATTAAGGATGTGCTAAAATGTTGCAGGACTGGGGCCTTATACAGTACCCGTCATTATGGCGCCTGAGCAGCAGCTTACGTCTCATCTCTAAATATAGAGAGGAAAATAAAAAGCAGCCCAGGAAAGCAGCAGCCAGAGGTGTGCAAAGTTTGCAGGCTGAAATATTAATCATGATTTTATTTTCTTTTTCTTTTTTTTTTTTTAAAATACATCAGTCTCCTGGCCATAGGAGTGCTATAATGCCAACCCTAAGCATTCCAAAATCACGAGGAAGGCCACCCCTCCACCCTCCCACCAAAATCAAAACCAAAAACACACCAACCATGAGATTGGGAGTTATTATTTGGCTTTCTAACTTTTGAGCACTTAGGGATCATGAGTTTTCAAGCCTCCCTCTGCATGTATGATGCCTAGAAACCTACTTTTTATTTCTTAAAAAGCTGAGATTGTGGTGTTTATACATAACTCCACAATCTAGGGCTTAAAGAACAAAACTGCAAGACTCTCCATACAATTGTGAGAGCCTGTAACAATCTGAAAGTTATTTATTTAAGAATTCTATCCGTCTATTTACATGGCTGCCCATCGGTGTAGTAATATATGAGTACCTTCCATGTAAAATCAAATAGTAACAGCAATAGTGACGCTTTTTGGGAGTAAAAACCGTGCTTGGAGAAGGGTTTCTGATTTTGATTTCCTTTTCCAAAGAGTCAAAAGGGCTTTAGTAGTAGAAGGGGGTGTCAGTATTTGGAGTATCATTCTTATGGTGGAAAAGGCTGTTTCGAAAGGAAGGTTTTGCCGTGTTTCCTAGGACAGTCAGACCCTGGAGAAACGAAGGTATCTGTGACAGGCAGACAAGGCAACAGAGAAACATGGTGCCAGCAGTAGTCACATTAAAAACATTTTGGGGACAGTTGTAAGGCTTTCTTCCTTTAATTGCAAATGTTAAGAAGCAAAACAGTGTGGGCTCTAATGCAGATCTTGAATAAAAGAAAAAAACGTAACCCAAGCAATAGGCCGCTTGAGTACTTCAGTAGATGGAAAGTACATGTCTCCAGTGGGCTTCTCTGGGCACGAAAAAGTTGCCTTTAAAAAAAGAACTTCTCAGTGTGTTCTGTGGATTGGCAAACCACTATCTAGTTCAATACAGAGAATGTGCGGGGATGACAGGCAGCAACTGATGTTGGAACATTTTCTACAGGAAAAAAAAATCATACTGTGTTGAATCTTAAATAGGCCACTTTTAAAATCTTTATTATGATTGATCCTTGTGTAATGAGCTTCCTGTTTAGCACACTAGGGGGCTTTTCTGTCCTTAAAGGAGTGCTCACAGCATGCCAGTAACTAAAGTACTGTGTGGTTGTGAGTTAATTACACTGTATGGGGTAGGGGTGAAGCTTTCCTCTGGGGGATGAGGAGGAAGGAAACCAAGGCATGATTCATAATTAAAAATAAAAGATAATGTAGCTTTTGATCTATGGAGCTAATTTGTGTTACAAAAGTATTCCTTCGGTGGTAAATTCAAACAGGCTCTGCAAGTATTGTACACAATGCAAGCGGCACTGAACTGGCATAGTGTAAACCTGCCAGGAGATTACCTTGGTTTTGCACTGCTTCCCTCCTTCCCCAAGCCCATG
The DNA here is from genome assembly GCF_003597395.2 of Chelonoidis abingdonii. Classification (NCBI taxonomy): domain Eukaryota; kingdom Metazoa; phylum Chordata; order Testudines; family Testudinidae; genus Chelonoidis; species Chelonoidis abingdonii. Next base: position 12,280,948 of record NC_133782.1, on the reverse strand, counting down.
AGGTTCCACTTCCAAAGAGCCCTCAAAGACCACAGAGAAACTGCACCAACTTTCTGTCCTGTGGGAGGTTTTAGCAGCTTGCTTTAGGCATAACACAAGAATGAATCAGAACCTTGCACACCTCGGCATGTAAGCCCCTAAATGTAGCCTGGTTTATCAACAGCAGGCGCCTTAGACCAGAGACAGAATCTGAGGGCTCACCACATCTTTGGAGGTCTAGTTTATAACAGAGTGCATTGCAGGTGAGCTTTTTTTGCATAGCTCTCTTAATTCCTGACATGTGAACATCAACCAACCCCTTACTGGGAGCAGAAAGATGCCAAGGTTATTCCCCAATTGTCCATGATGGGGTGTCTTGCATGCCTGAAGCATTTGGGATGAGCCATTGTCAGAGAGCCATGATACCAGACTAGATGGAATGCTGGTCTGATTTAGTAATGAAATCCCTATGTAGCTCGCTGTGGGCTAGGAATCTTGCAAGAATGGATTCCCTCTTGAACTTTCAGCTCCTGTTGGCTGTTGGCTGGACTGGAAGCATTACAAAAACAGCCTCTCTTCTGGTATTTTGTTACTGGCAGAAACCAGATGCGTGAGAATTTAGGAAGAATGGCAGCAAAGGTTTTTGACACTACCCACTGGCATCTGGATTCAGGTTAGAATTTCAGCTCTGATCCCCTGGCTTGTTCACTCCAAATAGGGGCAGATGCTTTTGTAAAATGCCTCATCTGCAAGTCACCATAGTTAAAGAGAGTTCACATACCACCTCTTGCAGTTCACTCCTCTTGCCTGGTTTAAACAACAACGTGTTCATTCCCTCACTCCTTGGAGACACATTCCATCCACATCAGACTAAACGAAGGGTCCTTTGACTGAACTGCATGATTTCACAGTTGAGGGTGTCTCACTTTGGCAAGAAGCCCTTGTCAAGGGGCCTCAGCTACCTCTGAGTATTTCATGTGAAAGTGAGAGGGCATCTGTGGGATGAGGATGGTTTGCGTTTGTCAGGACATTAAACGGATACAGGACAGTGTTGTCAGATGCCATGTTACTACATGCTCTGGGCACTTCAATAGGTGCCATAGGGAGGACTTACTAGGACTCACTCTTTTGAATGTCAAGTTTCCTATTTTCAAAGGGATAGCATTATTTGATTCTATATTGTAGGAAACACGAGATGCATGGGTATGGTGCACCAGACATGACAAACTAAACATCTGTCGGTGCTTTTGATTTATAGTGGAAACATGTAAATTGGGAAAAAGTGACTTGTATTTTGGAACATTCGTTTTTATTTTCTGCCTGTGGAAACTCCTGAACAGTTTCAAATGGATGAAGTATTCTTCCTCACTTCCTGTCCCAAACCATTGAGGAGGGCTGCTATGTACTGCCTTCTACCCCAGTAGTAGTTTGAAAGGTTCTTATTGTTAAAGAGGTTTGAGATCCTTCGGATGCAATGAAATATATGAATGCAAGTTATTGCTGCACTAAATGGTAGATCAAACAAAGAGTAGTGGAAAAATCACATGCTCAGCCACCAAGAAAAATAAAGATTCTATTTCTTTTCTATGTAGGTTTTTATAATGTGCTCATCACCATAGTGTTTGAACATCTTCCAGTTGTGCATTAAGCAACGTGACTAACATCTGTCATGATATTGGAATGGATTTTGACTGAATTCGTGTCGACACTACAATTAAAAGAATTTTGTTTCCTCTTTGTTCGAAAGAGACAGGAAGCTTAAATTGCACCATGAACTTTTCAGGCATTATTTCAGGGAGAATTCACTTTGTTAGACTGACCATGTTTTCTGTGTTCTACACTACAATAATGGGACAACAAAAACGCAATAACACTGCACTTCTAGTGGTAATAATGCAGCTTTTGGACCACTATTACAGAACACCCTAGTAAATTCTGTATGATATTTGCACTCTCATCTCTAAACAACAGTATAGTTTAGGACTCCCTGGCCAATGAAACACCCAAAGGACAGCCGTATTTTGGGATTATGAGAGTCAATAATGTGAATCCCATCCAGGTATTTATAACTGGTGTTTTCAGATTCAGGGGGATACAAGAATACCTGCCCCCCCCCCCCCCCATGCCATGCTGTGGTTCTCCCTTTGAATAACATCAGGCCAGTTAGCTGGCATTGGCGTACACACTCACAGCTGCATGTCTGGAGGTTACAGAGCATAACAAGACTGTTGTGTTTGCCCTCATGAAACTGCCCAACTTCCCACATGTTGTGGTTTTGTTCTCAAGGCACAGGATGGTAACCTGAAGTTTCTACACACAATCCTGCAAGACCCCAAACACTTGAAAGATTCAGCTGCTTGGAAAGTGCCTGTTCGTAGGGTTCTAAACGGCACGTGCACTTTACTAGATAGGCAAATGCAATCAAACTGGACTCCTTCCACCTTTAACGTTTCACAAGCTTCTGACCATCTGGCCAGCGATGTGCACACAGAGATGGCGCAGTAACTTACTGAAGATAGATTCTCATCTCTCCTTCTCCCTTGACTGTGCCGGTTGATGAAGGATCGTGCAGAGAGTTTGTAGTGGTTCAGCAAACATGTGATAACGACCACCATCACCATCATCACCACCACGATTATGATTATCTGTACAAACTCCAACTCCGCTGCAAGAGACACAGACATGCATTTTGAGCCACCTTAGAAAGCAGAATGAAATACAGCACAAGAAATCCTAGGCTGAGTTCAGCCATACAGCTAGTAGAGTTTCATAGCTGAATTGTTTCCATGGATGTTTCAAGCTCTCAGACACAAAAGTTCTCTGCAAGCTTCCAGTCAAGCAACATAGAAAAGGGAAATGACCGGCACCAAGGAATAACAGCCCTCATCCATAATAGACAAGGGACTGTCTTTAAATGTGATCTGCAAATTCTAAATCATACCTAGATGTTGGCTTTATCGGCTTGAGTTGCAAGGCTAGAGTCCAGAGACCAAAGGGTTCAGGCCTATCTCTACCAGAAATGCTTGCTAGATGCCTCCACTAATCAGTCTGTCAAAGTTTTATTTTTTGTGCTGAATGCCCCGTCATCCTATTTAATGAAGGGATGCCTCAAATACTTCTGGTCTTAATTAAACAACGTTAAAAACTGAGTTCGGTTTTGCAGTACACTTAACATTTACATAGCCATATTCAGCTGAAGATCTTGTATTAAATTAGGCCTTAACAGCCGTGTGAGCAGTGTAGTATTATCCCGGTTTGTAAACGGAGACATTCTCAAGGGGTCACAGCAAGCCTGCAACACCGAGGAATCGATTCCCAGTCCCAGCCACGCTACAAGTCTCCCTCTCTAGGTTCAGTTAATCTGCCAAAAAACACATAGTGAGTCAGAATCTGTGCTTTTCATGAGAGGACAAACCTTGACTCTACACTGACTGCACCTCTCCCCACTACATCTATATATCAGATCTCCAGATAACATTCAGTTCTGTGCCCAGCACAGCCAGCTGACAGTGGGGGCTTGAATGGTGTGAATAGGCATAAAGAGCTTCAGTGGGTTACCAGTTAACTTCAGTGTGTCTAGACAGCAACTGGTGTGGAATAGCTCCTAACGTCAAAGGAAATCGTTCCTCACTTGGGACTGTAGCATGCATTGGCTGGAACTAGATATCGGAAATATCTCTCAGACTGTTCTGTGCTATTTCCATGCAAACCTAGTTCTGAGAAGATGTATTCAGCATCCAGAGAGAGCCTGGAAGCCACCCTGAGCAACTCAGCTCCTTGACAGCTGGCCAAGATGTTACTCTAACCGTCTGCCACACACAGATGCTCACCTGTTCTCTGGCCTGAAGCGAGGGCATGGTGCTTTTCTATCTGTGCTATCCTGGCAAAGGGAATCTCAGGAAAGTTTCCTCCCCCTCCAGCCACCCCCCCAGTGATATTTATAAAGACGGGGGCCATTTCAAGGGAAAGAAGGGAGGAAAACCAAAGCCAACAGTGCTGACAACTTAGATATAACTTGTTCCTCTGCGAGAAAAGCCACAGAAATCACTTTTTCAAAAACGGTGTCCTCCACTATCACAGATACTGTAATTTGCATTAAAATGTAAGAGCGCCTGACCCGGACAGCTCACAGTAACATCTGTATCTGATGGGATGGGGTGTGCTGACTCAGGCAGATATTTTTTATGGAGCATTTTCCTTCTGGCAGCAGTGAAGTATAAGCAAATAAAATGCCAAGCAAAACAGTCCAGTGGCAATTCTGGCCAGTTACCTTGGAATTAACTTTGCTCAGCAGCAGCGGCCATATCTGACACCAGACCAGTCTTCATATTACATTTCCCATAGCATCTTTCATTCCAAAGAACCCCAAAACACTACTGACTGTGCCCACAACCTTCAAAGGCTTGGGCATGTCTTCAAGTGAATGGAAATACTTGGGTGCTTAAATTTAAGCATTAGAGCATGTCTTTTCAGGATTGGAGCCCACCTATCTATAGCACCACTGAAAGTGCAGCTACCCCTGCGGTGGAAGGAAGCAACTGAGTGGAACAATCAGTTCACAGTACCCTGCACAAACAGTGATGGAAGGGAATTTTAGCTAAGGTCCCAGGGACAAACCCTACTCTCTTAAAAAGGAAGCCATGGAATCTTCAACAGTAAAGCAGACCAGGTGCCCATATGTTATGGTGATGGGCGCAGCATGCCAGCTACATAGAACCTCTCTCTTTTAAGGTTTAATCTGACACCCCCACAGGCAGCATGCTTTGTGGGAGAATGAAGGGCTAGTTGACCCTGCTAGGATTGAGATGTGTGGTTCTAGAGAGAGAAAGATGCTTAACGCGAGTTAATCATAGGGTGACCAGATAGCAAGTGTGAAAAATCGGGATGGGGGTGGGGGACAATAGGAGCGCATATAAAAAAAAAGCCCCAAGTGTCAGGACTGTCCCTGTAAAATTGGGACATCTGGTCACCCTAGTTAATCATCTTTTCCAGGCCCAACCCTCACATGATTAATTCCAATACTTCGCGGTGGGGGCAGTGGGGGAAGGATCTATTAAGAACTCTTATAAATCTCCTTACTTTTTCTAATGCAACGGCATAGGGAAAACTTCAGGTAAGGCTTCCCTGGAGAAAAATGTGTGTATTATATTGGTAGATTCCCCCCACCCCCAACATTCCCTTCTCAAACTTTTACAAAGCTACAGCTTCCAAGCATGAGCCTCTTGGATACCATTTTTTAATGGGAGGAAAAGGGCTGGAAAGGAGATGGGGGGAAAAATGTACCCAGTGACAGCAAAGAGTTCTCTCTCCCCTCTAGAGCCTTTCAAAGTCTCATGACTCTAGATGTAATGCTCTACACCGAATGGGTAACATATAGGACGCATATTGTCCCCCGACACCCACATTCACAGCTGCAGCCTATCGCTGGGGCTTGTTTTGGGGCCCATAATAAACAGAAGTCTTTAAATCCACTCCAGAGAAAAGGCAGCTCTGCACTTTCTACCTCAATGAGATACATGTCAAAAAGCCACACAATGCCATGAAGGGAAACAGTCACACAGGCCCTCTGCCTCATTTAAATATCTGCCATTAAAATTTAAGGGCCCTTTGTAGAAAGTCTCCCTGCATGACCAAAAGGATGAGAGGCTTTAAACCATTACCCGAAGCCCCTTTGTTTCCTTCCAACCATGAGAGGTTAAAGGTAACAGGAACCCTGACAGGGAGACAATCCCCTTGTCCTTGTGTTAACTGCTATCGCCCTGGGCACGCTTGGTTGCTTCCTAGACAGCTCTAAGCACTTGGCCGACAGGCAGGCTGCCTTGAGGGTGGAGTTAGGGCAGACTGCATTTGGCAGTCCTATCACGCACTGCACAGGCCTCAGCCTTGCATGACAAGGAGGAGGTTCAAATAGGAGCAAGGGATTTTTTTTGTTTTGTTTTACTAATCAGATTTATGGCTGCCTGTCTGCAGGATGGAGGGGGTTCCCACAGCTGCCATCTACGTCTTCTGGGCAGCAGAAGACCTGCATTTTTGGGCTAGTCTGCATTTCTTTAGAGAGACGAGAGTACCAGAATTGCAGAACGCCAGACTTAACTGGGAGGAGTGAGTCTGTTTCCTACTGGGGCTACTATGGTCCTCTGCCCACGGGGAAACACCAAACCCCCTTTAAAAAAAGAAGGTTCCCTTGAGATGTTTATTCAGAGCCAAAGGCCTGCTGTAAATGGATGCCATTGGGGGAGGGGTCGGAGAGTCCCAGTTCACTTTCCTTTGGGGGTGGCCAGACTACAAGAGTTGGCAGCATATTGCAATAACCCCTTTCAAACTCAGGTGACTTTCTAAACTCCCATATTCCATCAGTTCTAATTAGAAACTCGCCATGTCCAGCTACTGTACAATATACTTTCCAGCAAATATCCTCATCACGACTCCCTACTTTTTCAGTCATGTGAAATCTGGAGAGGAACCCCATTTAATTATTCAAGAAGAAAAATGGAGGTCACATAAGATGACTGGGTACTCTAGCAATATGGTGTTCAGAATGCACCTGGGATTATACATGCACTTGGATTCACAAGAGTTTGTCAGACACTCATTTCAAAGTACAGATAGCAACTAAAACTGCAGCAGATACAAAGACTGCCTGCTACTCAGGCTGCAGTTCTGGTCTGCCACTCCGGTCTGAACTGTTTATGCTCTCTCTGAGCTATCCCAGCAAAGGTCCTGTGCGTTTTCTGTAACTAAGCTTGGCACAAAGTCAGACAGTGCGCTGCTGAAGAACATTCCACTTCTAATGACCCTGCCCTTGTCAAAATGCCCAAGTTACTCAGTGACTCCATTTCAGCATATTGCAACAATCCCTTTCAAATTCAGGTAACTTTCTAAACTCCCATATTCCATCAGTTCTAATTAGAAACTCGCCATGTCCAGCTACTGTACAAAACAGAAGAGCATAGACAACGTCACACCTTTACAGGGCCGGCTCCAGGCACCAGCCTAGCAAGCAGGTGCCTGGGGCGGACAATGAAGAGTGGGGTGGCACGTCTGGCCGTTCAGTGGCGGGGCCGTCACTCTCTGTTGGAGCAAAGGACCTGTCGCCGAATAGCCGCTGATCACGATCGCGGCTTTTTTTTTTTTTGGTGCTTGGAGTGGGAAAAACGCTAGAGTCGGCCCTGCATCTTTATAATGATGAGCCCTCTTTTCCCTCCTACATATTTGTGACAGAGATCATCAGCTGGATAAACAACCATCCCACATGATGGAATGTGTTGCTTGCTGCATTATTTACACAAAGCTGGATTTTAAGGAGGCAAGTCAACTTTGCCGGTGATAAAGTGTGACAAATGTTTTGGCCACTTTAAACAAACAAACAAACAAACAAATGAAGTGTGGTATCGGTGACCAAATGGCTCATAAAACCTAAAAAAGGACATGGTTCTATTCCAAAAGATTCTGAAGACTCTTAAAAAAAACAACAAGACTAGCTGGTTCTAAAGAAAAAGTTCTCACACGATGGGTGTGAGACACGTCAATTAGCCAAGTCTTGCTAAACTGCTTAAGGAATTTTGTTGGTATAAGTAAAACTAAAGCCATCTGGGAGTGTTTTTCATATCCCTCCCACCTGCAAAACTCTTAGTTACCATGAGTCCAACCTCAAATGTTATGGTCCTCTAAAAGGCGCATAAAACAGCTTTTCCATACACAAAAGTATCATGACTGGAGAGTCTGTAATTGAACAAAGGATGTTTTCCCCATGGGGAAGGTGAGGGATGGTGTAAGGGTTAGGCATATAGGTTAAAAGTCTGATACTCTATCCCTGGTCCAGTATCAAACATTGCCTACTTTGTCACTAATTTGATTGGCTGATTACAACATAGGTACCAAAAGCTATTATTTTAACATGATATGATTATTAGAGAAGAGGAAATATTTCTTTCTGGCAAGGTTTTTTTTACTTTTCTTTTAAAGGCAGCTGTTTAGAATATTAGAAGTGAATACTCAAATGAGGTAGATTGGTGGGCAGAGTGCAGGTGAGATGATGAAATTTATGGTTCTGCGGTGTATCACATAGCACTCACTACTTTCGATTATGAGTCAGGCTGTTTAAATTTATAATTTAGTTTAACAATATGTGCTGCGTGGGAAAATTAACATTATAAACAGGATCAGAAGTTTACAAAAGTAATTTCCCCTCCAATTAAGAAATTTAATCTCAGCATCCTATAAGCATATTTTTTGCAATATCATAGGTCCACTCCTCTCCTTTCAGCTATTCTCTCTTCATATCCCATAGGTCTCCGGGGCTGGAGCACCCACAGGAAAAACAAAACAGTGCATGCTAAGCCTCCCCTTCCTCCCCAGCACCTCCCACCTGCTATGGATCAGCTGTTCTATGGCATGCAGGGGGTGGGGGGGCGAGGGGAAGGAAGAGGTAGGAGAAGGAAGTGGGGTGAGGGCGGGATGAAGCAGGGCGGGGGCTTGGAGGAAGGGGTTAGTGGGGGCAGGGTCTGGGGTGAAGCGGGAGGTCGAGAACCCCCTAGCAACTCAGTAAGTCAGCGCCTACATCTATGCCCATGTCCTTGATCATTTATCTTCATCTGCATGGGGAAGCAAATGGCTTCTACGCACCTAAAAATCACTAACAGAGGAACTCTAGATTTTTACTGGACTAGAGATCAGAATCTGAATTTAGCACAGGGCTGAGATGTACAAAGGGATGAGGGATACGCTAAGTTTTATAAATAAAGATTTCTCACCATCGTATTGCCATCAATGTGCCTCTCGTGCGGACAAAATGCATCAGCAACTTTCAGAGCAGGTCTAGATGACAGAGTGATAGAGACACCAGCAGCTCCAAGTATCTGGACATTATTGCTCCCACCACAACTGCTACCTATGGGGATTGCATCAGTGAGATGCCCTGTAAGTCTCATTCTGACCCCACACTCTAGCCTGCAGTGAGCAGCACAGCGTGTGAGCCTGTGGCTAAGTCAGATATTTTGAGATGTGCTGTATCACTATAGGAAGAACATTCATGCCCCCAAATCTGGCCTTTTGAAAAAAAAAATTCCCCCCAAAAGATAAATAAATAAAAAATAATCCCACACAATTTGCTCATTTCAAGCTTCAAAAGGGCCAGATCTACTTGAAGGATCAAAGTTTATGCCAGCTCCTCCTCCTGTTTTAACTTGTATTCACGTGCTTCATTTTCAAACCAGTGAAAACTCCCTGGAAAGCTGGATCTACACAGTAAAATTTCATCCAAATGGCTAGAGTCAAACTAATTAATAAACCCTAAAGTATATTAAAACCAAGCAGTTCACCCACTGTGCAAATAAAATGGGGTGTGGGGGGGAGGGAGGGGTGACTGTAAAGAATATAAATTATAATTCTGCAGGTGTCTTAAGAAAAAAAATAAGAAAAAGAAAAAATTCCCACTCCTTTTGTATTTGCCTTCCTAATCATCGTCATTTTTCAATTAGAAGAGACCTCATTCCATTTCTGTCAGTGATTTTCCCCCTGGGAGGTGTTATGAATGCACCAGGCTTTATGAGATGGACAAATTTGGCTTCCAAATACAAAGTAAGGTCACTCTAATTTAATTTAGCATAATTTTCACTCCTGAATACATTTCAAACTAACAGGTTCAGACACCGCATTTAAGTGACAACCTGCTTCCCTATATTTTCTGTCTAGGCAGATACTGATGGTTTTGGGATCAGTGCTTGATCTCTCTCTCTCTCTCTCTCTCTCTATGTGTATATATATATAGATATAGTTAGAGATTAACAAATTTCTGGAAATTGATATTTAGGGTCAAGTGAAATCACTTATCAAGTGCTGCATTCAAGTTTCTATCACTAGTCTGTCCTTGAATAACAGTTTCATAATGGATCATAGTGTTACGTTAAATCAAACACAGAAGCCCAAAGTGCTTCCCAAAGCTTGTGGACAACGAAAAACACAGCCTATTCAGTTTACCCCAGATGACAGAAGGGCACAGAGTTATAGCATCACACACAGCTATTTTGACTTTTTGTCTAAATTTGGGAACAAGAGCAAATGGCACCCTTAGCCTTGCACAGTGTGGATGCCACTGTTGTAAAGAAATTGCCTACGAGCTAAGAAGAACAACTCCTCCTTTCCTGGTTAAAAACAACCATGTGCAAATTTGGTCATGCCTGCACTTCTGTCTGCCCACGAAGGTATTAGGAACTGAAAATGTCTGAAATGTATGAAAATCTAATCTGGTTAGTAACTGTTGCCTATGTGACAAGGCAGAGGACAACTCATTGCCATTCTGACCAGCCCCATGTGAGTGACTTTCAACTGGCAAACTGTTCCATTTATGTAGGCTCCAGGAACACCAGAGCCAAGATTTCCTACTCATTTGTATGAAGACCTGGTTCTTTAGAATTTAAAATCAAATTGAACCAGACATTGAAAGGAACAAACTTTCTGATAGCTACTAGGAGCGTTTCAAATACTATGTCCATTGAGCATTTCATCCACAAAAGGTTTACATTTTGTTTAAAAAGAAAACAGTGATTTGGGTTCAATTATTGTTCGCATATACAGAATACATAACAATAACTGTTCTTTTCTGCTATACCATTTATTTATGAACGCCAATTCGCCACTGCTGTAGGGGAACAAAGCATGTATGGAAAATATTCTGCTGAACTAATTAAAAAAAAAAAACCACTCTAAATCTGTAAGGTACAAAGGTACAGGATGGTTTTCAGAAGAGTATTTTCCAGTAAGACCTTTGCTTTCAGTTGGATACAATCTGCAAGTCAGAACAGTTCTATTACTATCCATAGGCTTCAGTCATTACGTGTATTACATACCATGCAAGAGAAGGGGTGGCGGTGGGGAAGGCCAAATTATTTTGAAGATGGTAATGCAACTACATTTTCTTGTTTACCAATTGGTAAAGAATACACAGGTCATACATGCTATGGTAAACTAGGCTGAAACTAAAGAACATTTTTAGCGAGACAAAGTTAAGCATATTAATTCAGAATCAAAGGAAGTCTTGGTGAAATGGATTCCTCTAATGCTTTCTTTTACTTTGGACAACCATTTTATCTAAATGCTCTTGATACTGTAATTTGAATTCCTTGTTTAAATCGCTTTCTGGGGCAGTTCAGATGATACAGAGAACTGATCTAGACCACAATCTAGATCCTGAACCATACCCCACGTGTGTTCTTGATGAATTTTGTAAACTTTTCTTCAAAAAATTTCATGCACTCTTAAGTATTTGCCAGGATTGGAGGTGGCTCAATCACAGTATCAGAAGAAAGGCGGTCCATGCACCACGTCCAATCCAGAAATACCAGGCACCTTGTAAGAAAACCTCACTTTTTAAAGGTTCACAGCTCACTTTCAACCCAGAAGGTTTGGGATGTGCACCTGAACTTTTGGATGCTACCTACCTAGACTGGCATCAGAATCAGTGGCGGATCACTCATCACCACTGGTTTTAGTGAAGCATGCTCTGAAGAGAGCATCTGAAACTATATTTTATGATTGCTCCAGGAGCAGCGAGATCATGAGGCAGCTGGCATCAGAGGCAGGCAAGCCCTTATGAGCATGGTACTTTCTCTTAGGGCCAAGTTTTCAACCAGGCTCAGGTCAGCCTCCAGTTTTGCAAGAACACTTTTATGTAAACAACTATGTGTGTCATTTTGTACATACAAAAAGCTCACATATGTGCAAAAGCTCTTGGTGAAATCCTGACCTCACTGCAGTTAATGAGAGTTTTGCTATTGACTTAAATAAGGCCATACTTTCACCCTCATAAACATTTCAAATAGATCCTTCCAAGGACAGCAAGGAGCTTTAAAACTTTAACATATAGGCCTTATTTTCCTTCTGAGGCAGATTAGTATTATTATCCTCACTTTACAGACAGGGAAAGCGGAGGTTAAAGGGCTTGGACAAGACCGTGCAGTGAGTCAGAACCAAGATTCTTCTGTCCATTGCTCTGACTTATCACAGTCATTTTCAAGGCAAACTTTACACATTAGAGCAACAGTAAAGATTATATAGATTATATAGATATAAGATTACTCTTCTGAGACGTTAATTCCTTGTGTTAACAAATTAAAGAAAAAAGGGAGTAACAGTTTGATGAGTTTTGTCACTGAAAGAAAGAAAAATTTCCATCCTATTTCCTGCTAAAACCGTGTGGCTAATTCTCTTCTTGAATCTGATCATGGGTGACAGGGCAGTTTTCTATTTATAATAATTGTTCAGGCAGTATTTGCCCACATACTCCACAGGTCTGCACTTCTTTTGCTGTGAACCCTAACAAATGCCGAAATAATAGCAGACACCTCACATCCTCTGTGCCCATGCACTATGAGTTGGCTGGACACTAGAGACCTCTGTGAAAGGAAGCATCAAAGCAGTGGCATTTTGAATTATTGTAGCAAGTCACTGTTCACACATGATAAGTGCTGAGCCAGGACTAAGAGAAGATCAGGGTGTGTACCTGTGTAATCCATTCTCTACCTACCTGTGCACCAGATTTACTGCAGGAGGGTCAAAGATGCTGCTTTGGAGAAGTCAATCTCCATTAGGCTCAACCCATATCATCCCATTGGAATGGTTTTCCATAGAGTTTGGAAGGAGTGTCAAATATGTTTCAGCCTACTCCCAAACCCGCTCCTCAGGGATCCATGGTGGGCCCCTTTGCATCTGTACCACCTTCCGCAGCACCTCCATGGTCCCCTGGTAGCATGGCTCCAGTGGAGGTGTCCTAAATGTTGAACTTCCTGGCCTGTGGGAGGCCCAAGGAGGGGGCTATGCAGAAGAGCATCATTCTATTTCCCCCAGGTCTGTCAGGCTAGGATAGTATGAATCTCCCCAGGCTCTCCACTCCTTACTTTCCTCTAGCATAGAACTCAGAAAAGGGAAAAGCAGTGCTGACTCCATGGGAGGGGACAGAGACAGCCCTAGAGGTAACTGAGCTCCTTGTCCAGGTGGAAATGGGGTGATCCACTTACAGTGAGTCCCTCCAGGTACAGAGAGAGGGGGCACAACCTGGACCAGTAAAAAGTCTTGATTGTTTCTATACAAAGTCAATTCTTTTCAACGTCTTTCTTCCACTGCCCCCTCAGTCAAGTTCCTGCCCCTCTCTGACCCTCAGACAGTTCCAGGTGACCAACATAAAAAGTGGCTGTTGAGTAATATGCAAAGGGGGTCGAAAGTCCGGGCGAATACAGGCATAAGATATAATAAGAAAAGCCCTGTCTATACCAGGGAAAGTTTTGAAAATTTCCCAGTGTTATTAACACCAGGTTATAGAGAGGTGGCCAAAAACGGGTTTATAATGGAAACTCAGTTGCAGCTTTCATTCAGTAGCATCTACTGCTAATCTCTATATATCAAGGCTAATTAAATTAGTAGGAAAAAAAAGAAACAGGAAGTGAGTAAGAATTCCTGGGACTGTAAAGAAGGAAACAGACTGAAAGGAACACAGATTTTATTATATTACACGTTTTAGAGTCCACTGGAAACAACGTTTCTCTCAGAAGCACAGCCACCCTCTTGCACTGCCAATGTCATTAGCAGCACTGCTCAGGAGAAGTACTAAGTAGGTTTTCTTTCACCTAGCCTGGTTCTGCTTAAGGGGAAATTTGGTTTTATCTTGACTTTGGTCATGTTCTGCATAAGTGATAAGGGACCGTCCTGTTGATTACTAAGGGGAAAGAAAGAGTGTACAGAGATGGAACTTGACTCAGAGTTACAGGAGGGATAAATTGGTAGGTGTTCCTGGACGTGGGCTGTTTGCAAATCAACGCCTCTCAAACAGGCCAGTTTCCTCTGTAAATAGGGTATCATTTTTTTAATTAAGAAGCTCAAGAAACGTGACAAAATTTTCAGAGAAATGGGCCCCAAGAAGTTAACAGAATGGCCAAAGAACTATTTCCGGCACTGAACATTTATTTGCCTTTGATTTTGAATTTGTCTAAGATATTTCAAATAACTTGTGTAGCTAGCTACCCTGGGATATTTAACACGGCATCTTTTGTACAAAAAAGATTCCTGTTGCCTGACTACCAGTGCTCAGTAAATGCTATTAACAGATTTAAAATTTGCTCTTGAAAATGAACTCAAGTGCAACTTGAGTAACATCCTCCTGAGTATCGGAACAGTTTTCAGTAGACAGGGGACTGAGGGCTTCTTTTAACAGTGGGTAGTTTGAGGATGTTCATCTTCAAAGGCGTTGATAGAATTTAATTCTAGTCAGTTTCAGCATCCTTTTCCCTTAGCCACAGCACTGCTGGAGATAACGTGAGCAGGCGGCCATGCCTGTGGATGGTCTATGTAAACAAACTGTCTCACGGCCTGGCCTGCCAGCGGATTACCCTGATGGGCCTAATGCGGTCCGCGAGCCGCAGGTTGCCCACCACTGGTCTAAGAGATATAAAGAGGGTTATGTGAATTCATGAAACAGACATGGTTGATAGTGGGAGGGGAGAGAGGAGCTAACAATCTTTTAGAGACTTAACTGACTTTAAGCTAGGTTAGCAGCTAGAGTGTAACCTGTCATGGGAGACACCGCTGTCAGCCACACTGGGAAGACTCCTTGTGATTGAGGTGAGCCGTCTTTGGAGCCCTTAAAATCTCACCCAGTGGCTCAAGAAAATGGAATCCTGCTCAAAGATGCAAGCATAATGCAGAAATGTTGAATGGATAAGTCTTACTTCTGTACACTGAACGTTTTGCCCTTACATAGTGCATTGCATATGAGGGTCTTGTTGAACTTTAAATACCGATCCAACTTTGTAGACCCTTTTTTGCAGAACTGGGAAATGAGGCACAGAGAGGTTAAGGGAGTTGCCCAAGGTCACATAAGGAGACAGTAGCAGAGTTGGGAACAGACTCTAGGTGTCCTTTGTTACTCCTCCATAAAGCATTTGCAGCTATTTGTGAAGTCTCACTTTATGAATGTGACTCAGGCCAGTGAAGTGACAGAATAGGGAAGGACTTCTAGCAGAGTTTAGACAAGTTGGTGTGAAATGCCATCTCATATCAGGAGGAGAATTCACTTAAAACAATAACATTCTGATTGGGTAATGTCTTTTCAATTCAACTAGAATACACTGTCCTCTCCTACATCTAAAATAGCTTTGAGTGAAACAAAATGAGGTTGAGGAGTGTGTTCTGAAGCTTATACAATCTGAAGTGAATTGCTGACTACAATAACGCTGCAGTCTACCATTATTTTCTAAAAGCGGTGGCATTGTGATACATTTGGCCACACACTTCAACTTCCTCTACAATCTCTGGCAACTAAACATCAATTTATATGGGTTTACAGGTCCCACTATCCCAAATGGTCTTTTAAAAATATTCTCTTTGTCTCAGAACAGGGGGCACACACACACACACACTTTCCAAGCAAGACAGAAGTATGTGGAGGAATTAATAAAAAGAGGTTCAGAAATCCATGATGAGTACTTTTGATCATGTGCTGTTTTCTGATTTTCTATTAACACCTCCAACAGCCAAACAGCTGCCCTAACAATGTGACTCTCAAAGCAAAATGTAACAGTTATGTGCACAACCTTAGTTTCTGTTTTCATCCTGATTTTCTAATCCTTTCATGTTCCCCCCGCTCCCCCTCTCACCCTGGGCATCTTTTGCTTGAACAGATTCCTTGTAGTCCCTGATGGCAGTGCCAGTTTGTAGAACCAGCTGTAAAGAAAATACAGAGACAGTGCAAGATTTTGACTTTAAGACAGGTTCAAGTGTTAACGATATAAGACAAGTAGCGGGAAGGAGAGAGAGAGAGAAGATGCCTAAATCAGGCGGTGTTCACCATAGTGTTCTGCACCCCTATTTGGGATTTTGGGCCAACAGGTCTCCATGCACCCCTCCCCCATTTCTAGCTTCCATAACTTTGTACTTGACAGGCTTGATCGGGGAAGGGAGGGAGACACAGTAGGATGCTGGACATACAGAACACTGGACTGCCATCAATAATAGGAAAGTCAACTCAAGCCTGTGTGGTGACTTGCAGGACTTCAGAACAAGATGCCCCACAGGACCTGCGGGAGAAAACGAAAAGCAGCTCTTGGAAACGAGGGAAGAGCAGGAGCCCTGTGTATCCCAGTTTCGGTAGGAAAATTCTTTTCACTTTTCAAGACTTTGGATTGCTTTAATAGTATCAGGTCCGCCCAGAGGCAGGGGCAAGTGAGGCAATTTGCCCCAGGCCCCGTGAGCCCTGGCTCGGCGGTGGTCTGGGTCTTAGGCGAGCATTTTGGCAGCAGAGGGCCCTTCAGTGCTGCCAAAGACGTGGAGCGACTGAAGGGTCCCCCACCACCGAAATACCCCACGAGCCCTGGCCTGGCAGCGGTCCGGGTCTTTGGTAGCATTTTGGCGGCAGGGCGCCCTTCAGTCACTCCAGGTCTTTGGTGGTATTTCAGCGGTGGGGGGCCCTTCTGTGCTGCTGAAGACACGGAGCAACTGAAGGGCGTCCTGCCACCGAAATGTTGCCGAAGACCCGAACCGCCGCCGGGTGAGTACAAGTGCCACAGCTCCCCCGCTTTGCCCTAGGCCCCCTGAATCCTTTGGGTGGCCCTGAATAATACTGTAACTTTCTGTACCGCAGCCTCCCTTTGGGCCAGCTGCCCGGAGGACCCCACCCATCACCTGCACTTGAAGGGAGACCTGCTGCATGTGCAGCTTCCCAAAGAACAAGCCAATTAAGATTAGGCATTGCAGCCTTAGGCCCACAATCTATTGCTGCCAGGCAGGCAGAGATACTGCCTTTCACCAGACCTTATGGACCTGATCTTCAGCAGGGCTCAGCACCCAAACCTCCAGTGGGAGTCAGCAGGAGATATGGGTGCTCAGAAGCCATGAAAATCAAGTGCTGGTTCTTGAAAAGGAGAATGGGAGAGGGAGAAGAAGATACCCCATCATATCTGTCAGATGTTGACGAGCATGGCCAGATACGGTCAGACAACTTCCTTCCTCTATCATGCCTGTTATTTGTACTGCAGTAATGCCCAGAGGCCCCAGTCTGGACCACAGCCCTGTTTTGCTAGGTGTTGTGCCAAGATAAACAGTTATTGCCATGAAGAGCTTACAGCCTCCCAGTACTTGGCAAGCCCCGAAAATCAGGATCTGCCCAAATAGAGACTTAATCACTTCAGTAAAAACCAACCAAACAAAACAAAGCATTCCCTCCCTGTACCTCATGCTCTAAAGCCAGATACCCATGCTGTGAGTGAACAGTAAGGTCTACACTGGCCAAAGTCTTGTCGCTAATATCAGACAATGCTCTATTGGCTTTTGAGGGGCAGTGCCTAAATCATGGAACTGCTAGAGCTCCTGGGAGATAACATAAGAACATAAGAACAGCCGTGCTGGGTCAGACCAAAGGTCCATCTAGCCCAGTATCTTCTCTACTGACAGTGGCCAATGCCAGGTGCCTCAGAGGGAGTGACCCTAACAGGTAATGCTCAAGTGATCTCTCTCCTGCCATCCATCTCCAGCCTCTGACAAACAGAGACTAGGGAGACCATTCCTTATGCATCGGGGCTAATAGCCATTAATGGACTTAACCTCCATGAATTTATCCAGTTCTCTTTTAAACGCTTTTATAGTCCTAGCCTTCACAACCTCCTCAAGCAAGGAGTTCCACAAGTTGACTGTGCGCTGTGTGAAGATTTCAGAACAAGCAGCACCTCTTTGAAGGCAAGATTCAAACAGACAATCTGCTTGAGTGAGAAGAGCTGAGATGAGCTGCAGGCTCAGATACATGAGTATCTGGTGTAATGCTGTAGTGTTACATGGATTAAGCAACATGGCCAGACCTCAGACCCCAGTTTTTCCAGACAGAGCAGAGAGTTTGAATACACCTCCCTAGGAGTTTTGTTGGTGATTTAAAAAAAAGATTTACAAAAGTCTCATATTAAGAACTAGGAATACAGCCAGGGCTTTGGAGCTGTGCTCCGGCTCCGCTTCAGCTCCAGGCAAAAAGCTGCAGCTCTAATGCTCTGGGCTCCAGCTCTGGGCTCTGCTCCAAAGCTCTGAATACAGCTTTGAACTGCTTTTGGGCTACCTGCGATGCCTTGATTATCCAAAGGAGAATGTAGGGGCCAATTCCCACTCCTCCACCCACATAGGAACACAAGGAGAGGGGAGAATTCCCCTGGCAGAGGGGCAGCATCGAGCTGACATGAACAGCGTTGTGCTCTCCCCAATGTAAGAGGCCTGCTGTCCTTGGAGCTGCTCTAACTTATGTTGGGAACTGTTTCAGCCCTTACAAGAGCCAGAACTCAGCAGCTGCCCAAAGGTGGCGCAGCACAGAATCCAGCTCCTGATTTATAGCTACTGTGCCCACCAGATCCCAAATAACACATACGAGGTCCAAAGCTGGAGAAGATGAGAAGAAAAGGCAAACACTAAGATGGTAGATTTTTCATTAGTTTATCACTTGCACATCAGGAGGATGGTCATTGTGAGAAAATATGGACCAAACATGGCATCTGGTTGTTACTGCACATATTTGTCTGTTTACTTTCCAAATAACATCAGCTCAGTTTAAACCAAAAATGAAAAGTATATCTGTCAACAATGCATGATAGAAAATACTGAAAAAAAAGAATATAGGACCCCATCCTGATCTCACATACATTGCAGGAGTTACTATCTCAAAAGTCAGCAGAGTTATACTGGCGAAAAACTTGGACATAAATGAGCCTGAAATCAGGCCCATAATAACCAGCAGTGTAGAACTAGGTACATAACTATGGAAGAGTGAGCTTGATTCAGTTCTGCTTCATGCATCCTCAGCACTCTTAATAGCTAAATTATATTTCCTGAGTCAACATGGTCAATTGTGTTGTACAAAGCAGAAATACCACCGCATGATATACGTACTGATCCCAGCTTGAGAACTGTAGCACTGGGGGTAAGGAGTAACAAATTACACCGTGATTCAGAAATGGAGCTAGCTTGCAAGAGAAATCGTTGCTCGAGAAAGACGAAATACCAAGATGTCACCCTCCATGTCAATTCTCAGACCGTAACTGCACTTTAATACAGCTCAGTTTTTCATTCATCAGGCTGGATAAGCAAGTGTCATCACTTATCTGAGTCACAGACAAACTATGGCCATGAATTCTTAGGACCTAACCTTTTGGGACAAAATCACCCTCATTTCATGATTGCCAGTGACAGCAACAGTGGCATCAGCATAGATGAGGCTTGGACATTTTTGCCACAGCATCATCTAGACCTGCTCTGACGATTGCCCTAAAACACAAGTATGTCACACTTCTGCTAGTTATAGTGCTAGGATGGGAGTTTACCCAAGCTAGCACAGACATAGCCTTAAGGAATAAGAGTCCGTCAAGTTCAAAGCCAAAATTCCCAGGAATGGAGGAGAAGGATCTATCCGACAATCCTTAGCACTTACTTGAAGCTTTACGCTCATTAATGTTAAAAATCGGCAGATTTTTCAGTTGGGTCACCTTTTTGTTTTAAGGAAATTGTTAAAAAAAAAAAAAAAAAAACAGAACAGAAAGTTGGCAATAAGTGAGTCCAGCACCGTGTTGGAAGAGGTTCATTACATTTGGGGGTGGCAGGAAGGAATGAGGGACAGGGAAGGGACTAACCAGTGTTATAGGATTTTGGAGAGAGTTTATGAACACACTGGCTATCCCTTAGGACACTGAGACACTTTAAAGATTAACTCCCTTTTTTGCCCAGTTTCCCCCCCAAGTCTTTTGAACCAATGTATTTTATGCATAGAGAAACAGTTCCAAAGCCCACTGGAGTTTAGGGACGGTCCACAGTTTGTGTACCACTTTGGAAACTACTTCCAAGAGCAGGGATGGTCACTTTACTTTTTAAATTCAGAATCTGATTTTATACTTACAGACCGACTACACTTTATAAAAACTTTCAAACCGCTCCTCTAGCCATCACTGACCAGAGAGTAAGCAAAAACAGCTACTTCACCATCCCTTGTCAACTCTACAAAGCTACCTCAGCTAGATGGCTGCTCAAATACCAGAAACAAAGCCCCCCGAATCACTCTCTGAAGTCCCCCTTTCATTCTCCTTAGCAACAGCAATAATTAACAGCTGAAACTTTATGGCATGATCTCTCAGCACCACCCGCCTCTCCTGCCCAAAGAGAGAAAAGTCAGACTCCAACTCTATCCTCGACCAAAACACAACAATAACCCCCAGACTTCCAGTTCTGCATGAGGCCTTGTACAGGGGAAAGTAAGAGAGACTGTGGACCTCAATTTCCAATCACACTGGCATCAATCAGGAGCAACTCCACAGAAATCAATGGCTTTACGGTGGTGTAAATATCAGAATCAAGCCCTGTATATATACTCTGAAAGACAAAAGATGCTTTGGTTAGCCAGGAGTGCTTTAAACTTCTATTAAAACAAGACCGAATAGCCCCATGTACACTGGAAACATTCTGGATCAATATGTGGTTTGCTGCTGGATAGGTTTTTTTCCCCAGCCCTCAGAAACTCATGACAAAAGAGCATGTCTCATTTAAGAACTTGCTATAAATACTTTACTAACTGCCATTTAGGAATTTCATTTCCTGCTTGAGCAAGCCCTGTTGAAAGAGGCAATTACCAAATTTGTTTCTAGTTATAGAAATAGATGTTTGTTGCTGCCCACATCTGTTTTGATCAAATTGTCAGCTAGGGACTCTCTAAGGAGAGTGAACCTCTTCCAGGGAGAGTTTTGCCACCTCCCCAGAAAACTAACAGCAATTAGATGGAGTGGGTTTCCACTCCCATCTTCTTTTAAGCTCTGTTTGTCACCATACTGGAGAGCTGGCTGGGGTTCGTAGGACTTTTCGCATGTAGCTCCACATTTAGTTGTGAAAGTCTAGATCCCCTCTGGTAGAGGCACAATAGATTGTTTTCTGTAGGTTAGTAACTGGCTCTGCTTCCTGCTGCTATTGAAAAGCTACTGCAGAATATATATTTGAGCCATTGTCAGAAATATCACACCAAAGCCGGTTAAGTTACGTAAGTTCTGCAGTTTTGAATATGGACAAGGAATAATGAAATAAAGGGAAAATTACATGTGCATTCTATATACCAGTGGTCCCCACCATGGCGCCTGCGGGGGCATCTTAATGCGCCTGCGTCCTGGACCCTGGGAGAGCACCCGCCGAAATGCCGTTGAATTTCAGTGGCATTTCAGCAAGGACGTCTCTCAATGATGACGCTTGTCGCCAACAAGTGATGTCATTGAGAGGCATCGTCCCCAAATTTCGGAGGGGACGCCTCTTGATGACGCCACTTGCAGTCGACAAGCGATGTCATCGAGAGGCATCGCTCCCGAATTTTGGCGGGGATGCCTCTCAATGACGCCGCCTGTCGATGGCAAGCAGCAGCATCGAGAAGCGTTGCCACTGGAATGCTGCTGAAATGCCACTCCACTGCCGCAGTGGTCCTTCTTCTGGCACCCGTCAGATGAAAAGGTTGGGGACCACTGCTATATACCTACATACACCCCAGCCCCAAGGAATGAGTGTCTTGTGGGTCAGGCTGTGGCCTGGGCATCTGAAGAACTGGGTTCAGTTCCTGGCGTCCTGTGTGACTGCTGACAAATCAGTTAATCTCTTTTTGTCACTCCCTCCCTCCCTCTAGCCAGCCCTTTGTTTGACTTGTCTACTTAGGATTCGTGGACTATTCAGGACCTTACCTGCACTAGTCAGTAGTTACTGTACATGGGGCACCAGTGAGACTACTTTTGTGAGTAACTTCACCAATGTGCATAGGAGAGTCACAACCTGTCTAAGGCCTTGTCTACACTACATAATTTTGTCGACAAAAGTCAGCTTTTGTCAACAAAACAGCAGAGGTGTACACACTGAAACGCTCCTTTGCCAATGTAACTCCCCTGATATGCCGACATAATAAAACCACCTCAACGAGAGGCGTAAGGCTTCTGTCAGCGTAGTTAGGGCAACACAGTGTCTGCGTAGACATTGCATTCCTTACAGGGTTGTTGGCTGTCATTCTTGTCAATTTCACGGCTTGGCTGGAGCTGTGAAATTGACAAGAAAGCTGGCTACCGAGCCAGGCAGCGCTGCCTGTTCTGCTCCAAGCCGGGCTGCCACCGGGAGCATGGCAGCCAACCACACTCTGGACGTGGATTTCCCTGATGGAGGCGAGAAGCCTCGGGCGACTGCCCCCTGCTCCCAGCTGAGTACAGCTGTAAGCCCTGGCTCTCAGTCCCCCACCCTGCCCTTCCTCAGTCAGCGGAAGCACTCCTTGTGAAGACGTGTACCACTGACAGAAAGAGGGTAATGTGGACATCAGCCACCGTAGTACTTAATGCAGCAGCTGTAAGTTGACCTAACACTGGTCGATTTATCTTTGTAGTGTAGACATAGCCTTAGATTATAAACTCTTTGGGGCAGGGATGATCTCTCACTATGTGCAGGTACAGCACCAAGCACAATCAGACCCTAGTCTCAGCTGGGCTCTGCAATACAAATAAATAACAATCCCTGCACAAATACACAGTTACACTGCTAGTCTGAGAAGGTAATATTTGAGAACATCTCACTCTCACTGGTGCTTTGCTTCATCACCTGACAGCTCAGAACTTGGGACCAGATGCACTACAAGGCCAGTTTTGCAACATTTTATCTGCTGTGACCAAAGAAGAGGTTTTTCACGTGACAGTCTGCTGATCATGTCTTTCTCTATATGAATCATCAGCCCCTTCTCACTTTCATTATTTAGACAACAGTTCCATTACAGCCCAGGTTATATTATTATTTGTATGACAGAAGCACCAAGAAGCCCTGACTGAAATTGTGCCAGGAACCATGAACACACCAAAAATACAGTCCCTGCCTTGAAGATATTACAGGTGAACGTCCCAGTCCTGCAATCACTTCGGCACATGTGTAACCTTACTCAGGTGGGTCATCTTACTGACTCTAATAGTTCATTGGGTTCTATGGACTCTAATGGGACTCCTTGGGAAGCAAAATGTTTGCAGGACAGGGGACTATGTAGGCAAGTCAAAGGGTGGGAGAGAGGAAATGCTATTACTCCATTTTACACATAGGGAAGCAAGGCACCGAGAGACAAAAGTGACTTGCCCAGAGTCACGCATAAGGATGTGGTTGGATTTGAAGCAAGATCTTCTCCTAGTTCAATGCAGTAACCAAAAGAACACCTTTACATTTTCATATTTCCTCTACTTTTGTGCCCCTTGCCTGGTTTGGTCACTTTTGTTTATATGGCAGAGACACATCACAAGGCAGTTGCTTCTGTGAAGTAAGGAAAATGTCAATTGTAGCCATAAAATTTACCAGAAGAAAAAAAAATTCCAAAACACTCACAAAAATCTCAAATTGATCTGCATTTCACCATTTCAGTATCTTAGTTCTAGTATCAAATTGGCTTGAGTGCCTGAGGCGGAGGAGTAGATGAGGAGGAATATCATGGGCCTGGTAAAATTACAGAGAGGAGGGTAATAAACTTATTTCCACTACAATTGTGGCTAAAGCCCGAAGGCTAACTAACTTCTGGAGCAAGCATTGGTGTTTGCATATTTTTTTTGAAGAAGAATTCTGTTTTTAACTCATCCAAAGATCATTCCCCTGTTCCTTTTCCAGCCACAAGGATTATTTTATAAAATCAGAAATCTATCTCTGTTTAGTATATGCATTAGTCACTACAGCAGAAGCGGGACTAGTTTGGAATTCCCATGACAGATCTGCTCCCTGCCCCCTTCCAGTGGAGACCTCTCCCACCCTGCACGTAGGAACCAGATGGATGACTAGGGGTTGCGGTGGAAAATTTATAGCTATTCAGTAAGGTCAACACCAACAATAGGTTTTCACAAGGGCAAGGGGATGGGGAAGAGACCCTCTTTCATTCTCTCCCCTCCCCTCCCTTTCCCTCCCCTTTGCTCCCCTCCTCACTTTTCCTAGATGTGATTTCAGCTTGGCTTCTAACCAGCTTTGTAGGGACCTAAATATCCTGATGTGCTTTTGGCTCTCATGGTTTTTTAAGTCTGGTTGCAGCAGCGGATGGCTAGCTCTGCTCCCTCCCCTTCCACCTTGGGCAAGCCTGTAGTATAGGTAAACACAGGGACCCTGAGAATTTCAGGGGAGTGCAGGGAATAGCAGTTTACATTGTAGTTTGGCTCTGGTGGGGGTGAAGAGTTTGATGGGGGTGGGCAGAGGGGAGGATTATCCATGGACACAGCTTGCCCCTTTTCCACTGTTTAACAATAAAGTAGTAGCTATAGCAACTGGTTAATTAATGCACCTAATTTGCATAACTAAAACCACAAACCCATGCAAACCGTGCTGATATTTTCATTCTTAAACCTGGCCTACCGAGTTGTATTCTTCTTACTGCAATGTGAATGCACACAAATAATATATATCAAATATAATCATGGCTTTTGTAATGTGATCTGCCTATGCAACTCCAAGAGATACTCGTCCTACCTACCTGCATTTTCCCAGAAAAATGTTAGCACTTGCAAGATAACATATTATAAAGGCAGAAAACAAAAAGGAGACTGAAGTGCCCCTTAAAAAAGAAAAAAAGAAAGTAAAATGATCTGGGGAGTGGATGGGGGAAAACAGTACATTCCAGGATTGGGGAGTAAAAAGATAGTGAACGTAAAGGTTTCAGACTATCATATAACCAGAAGGGAAAATGTCTTCTCACCACAAACATGCATCTGCATGATGTCTAGACAGTTATAAAAAGGGCAATTAAAGTACTGCATGCTGCAGTAAGCTAATGTCTCCTCTCTGAGTCTAAGCAGTTTAACGCACTGTACTAACTTCTAAAAAAAAATAAAAATAAAGGAAAACAAACAAGACTGTTTGCAGGGGAAAATATTTTGAAATTCAGTTTTAAATAAACGGTAAATTAATTCAACCTTGTCAAATCTTTGCCTTATAAGTTATAACATATCAAATATTCTGCCTGCATCCTGTCTAGACCGTGATAACAAAGGGCATTTAAAGTCCTGTGAGATGCGCAGAGGGTAGCCATTTAAAGATGCAGTATTGCTTTCTCCATCTGAAACCATTTATCAGATGGAATTAAAATGAAAATCGTTCAGAATCACTTGAGTTCATAACCAACAGTTAAAAAGCAAAACAAACAAACAAACAAACAAACAAACACCCACAGTTCTTTGATCTATATTCTGTCAAAACCATTCAATAGATTTTTCCAATGGAATTTGGCTGGCATTTGTTTTTAAGTAGAGATGTGCGTATCTTTAATATGGATGTTTAGGTACTTAAAGCCCAGCTCCAAGAGTGTTAGATGATGCACAAGAACATAGGAGTGATTTAGAATGGGAAGCCTTTCTATATAAAGGGTTAACTACAAAATGCATCACCATATATAAATAAAAAAGAAAACCTGACTGTTGCCTTAAAGCTGCAGGCTTAAAAATACATAAATTACACCTCATGTAATAGCAACTGGTCTACCTTCACCGAGATGCAACCTGAATGGACATCATCCTCTCCTATTAGGGGCATAAGGCAACTTAATGCAAACCGAATGGACGTCTAAACCATTTTTACTAAGAAAAGGACCATTTTCTGGGAGAAGCACAGAAAGTTAAAAGCTTAGCCAACACAAGAACCATCTCACCCCTTGTCCCAGTTTTATCAGCTGTTTGAGAGCCAAAATATTTATAAAGAATATGCAAAATATCTGATCTGGTTTAACTGAATTAGATTTACAACACCTGTGATGCAGTACAGATTAGTGAATGTTCTTGACAGAGAATGCTACAGGGCAACAATTTCAGCAAAACCCAAGTGTAAGGCTATGACTTTTAAAGATTTCATTTTATTGTAAGATAGGGTAAAATCGGCCAGCCATTACAAAGGGCATCAAAAGCATGTTCTGAAGAGGAGGCAGTTATGCACACACAGTTTCTTTTCTAGCTGCGTCATGTGGCAGCTGAGTGGAACGTGGGATTGGGGAGGGGGGGTTATCTTTTAAATTCAAAATCGAATTATCTGTTTATTGCACCATAACATTCCCTTTACCCCATTTGCGTGTGTCCCCCCCCACTCATTGCTTAATTATTATTTTAATAAGACCGTTCCCAACTTCACAGCTTATTCTGCAATAGCCCAAGGGCTACAACTGTTCATTAGACAGAATTTCTGTTTTAATTGCACTGACACAGATGTGTTGGTTATCTGGAAGAAATTACTAAACTGAGCAGTAAAGAATGGAGCTGGATACTTTTCTTCTCTTATGAAAAGTTTAATATTTTTCCCTATACGAATAGCAGTGTTAAATGCATTGCAGGTTTTGCGGGCCAAAGATGCAATTAGCCCTTAATTGCTTCCTGTGCCATATTCTGTCAGGTGTTACAGAATCCTCACCAGACAAAAGTATTGCATTTATTGTAGCGTATGCACCTTAGAAGCCATTTATAAGGATGTTTTAGCACTGGTCAACATGCATCTCAAAAATTATCCATCTAGATTTGTGCTAAGCATTCGCTGGTTGGAATTGAACCCATGGCCAAAAGGGTACTTTATTTTACTCAATGTGAGATGATTTCTACAAGGGTTAAAACAAGCAGTTTTAAATTTGGTGGGTTGTGGGTGCTTAGAGATCACCTCTCTATCTTGAGTGGAGCTACTCTTTTAAAGTGAGAAGTCACAAAGATTTTTGGTGCTGCTCTTAGGATGAGCCAATATGTATTTGCAGGGGGCCAGTCAGATTCACATTACACTCAGTTACCTCTTTCCATTGATGTTAAAGTGACTAGGCCCAGAGTATGTATGCACAACATGCGTACTAGCCAGCAGCAACTGTAGAAAGTATCAAGATGCCAAATCCTGCTTGCATTCCGAAGTCAATTGGTTAATTTTTAGTGCAAGGTGAGCCAGACTGGGGCATGGGCTACAGAGTTTGAGAAGGAATGCAAATCGCTTCATTAACCTATTGCAATCACTGGCAAGGGTTGCTAACTTTCTAATGGCACAAAACCCAAACATCCTTGCCCGGCCCCACCTCTTCCTTGAGGCCTTGACCCTTGTCTGAGGCCCAGTTCCTCACTCACTCCATCCCGCCTTCCTCTCCCTGACCCTCACTCACTTTCACTGGCCTGGGGCAGGGGGTGAGGGTGTGGGAGGGGGTGAGGGCTTCAACTGGGGGCTTGGGCTCTGAGATGGAGCCAGAAGAGAGGGGTTCAGGGTGCATGAGGGGGCTCTGGGCTGGAGATAAGGGGTCTGGAGTGCAGGAGTGGGCGCTGGGCTGGGGCAGCGGGTTGGGGTGCAGGACAGACTGTGGGGTGCAGGCTTTGGAAGGAAGTTTGGGTGCAGGAGGGGATGCAGGCTCCAGGAGGGAGTTTGGTTGTGAGAGGGGGCTCAGGGCTGGGGGTTAAGATGTGAGAGGGGGTGCAGGCTCCAGAAGGGGGGTGGGGGGTCAGGGCTGAGGTAGGGGATTGGGATGTCGACTCTGGGAGGCAGTTAGGGTGCGGGAGGGGGTTCCAACCTGGGGCTGGGGGTTGAGGTGCAGAAGGGGGTTCAGGGTGCAAGCTCCAAGTGGGAGGTGCTTACCTCAGGCAGCTCCTGGTCAGCAGCACAGTGAGGCTAAGGCAGGCTCCCAGCAGCGGCCGGCATGTCCAATTCCTAGGTACAGGGGCAGCCAGGTGGCACCGTGCTGTAGAGCTGCGGAGCCGGTGCTCAGGGCAGGAGCACTGCACGGAGCTTCCCTGATTGCCCCTGAGCCTAAGAGCCACAGGGACATGTCAGCCACTTCTGGGAGCCACGCGGAGCCAGGACAGGCAGGGAGCCTCCCTTAGCCCTGCTGCACTGCCGACTGGATTTTTAATGCCACAGTCAGCAGTGCTGACCAGAGCTGCCAGGGTCCCTTTTCAACCAGGCTTTCCGGTGCCTGGCAATCCTACCAATGGCTCAAGATATTTAGCCTATTCATAAAAAAGAGTTGCTCTGGCAAAAGCTCCATTTTGAATGACCATGTGTGTTTGTGTCTTCGTGGGTAATTGGTGGCACATGGCCTCACATAGTTGCCAAACACTGGAATGGAGAAATTCAGAGAGTCACTCTTGGGCACAACATTGAAAAACCCTCTGTTTTTTTTTAAAATGGCTCTCCCCTTCCAAAGCCAGCTTTGCAGAACCGAGGCTTCTACTTCCAGCCTAGTTAAAGTAGCTGGGTTTTCGGGCTGGGGTGGGGAATAGGTTTATTGAATTTTGTTCCCACTCCAACCTCTCCCAAGATGTAAATTACCAGACAGATTTGCTCTGTAAAAATTACATCACTTCTGCTTAACAAGCAGGCTTCAAACCTGCCACAATTCTGCAGCTGTCTAATCAGCCCTGGAGTTTATATAGAATTCTTCCTTGACTCATTTTGGCAAAAGCCAGAGATAATAGCTATCTGGAGAAATAGCCATCGGTTGTATTCTTTTTAAAACCTCTCTTGGAGTTTGTCATGTCAAATAAAGTGAAAAAACCCCAAACCTCCTCCCACAAAACGCTCATAATTTCATTGTCCCCAGAATCCTGATGAAGTATTCCTGTATATACTATCATACATATGTTCATTCTACACATCTGATATCCACACACACATATAAATACAAAAGCAGGGCAAATCTTGAATCATTTTACTTCATGGAGAGTTTTGCCTAAATAAGCACTTCAGGATTTGACACCCCACTGTTACTATTAAATGGTTTTTAATTAAACGAAAAGAAGTACTAGCCTGCCAAATGTTTTATCTTCTTTCCATGGGACTGTGATAAACGTGCTTCCAACTTATTTATCTGACAGTTCCAGAAATCAGGCAAATGGGCCAAACACAGACTTTAGTAGCAGGGACACAACTGAACTCAAACTGTTCAACGAAAGGTAAAGCTAGATATGAGCGAAGTTTAGGGGAAGCTGGGCGGTAGGGGGCAGGAGAGGAGAGAGAGGTAGGATGTGCACTGAATAAAACTAAAATTGCAGGTTAACAATTCTCCTTCAACCAAAACCATCTGTGATTTAAAGAAATAAAAATTAACAAATATTTCATCACAAATCTGCATAAAAGAATCAACTGCTTTGTTGCTGGGAGGTTATTTGCTTTGTATCTGCTGAAAACCTTTGCAGTTCCACTATTACATTCAATAAATCCCTAAAGACTGAACCATCTTGTATGCGGTCTTCAAAAGACAGAGGCAGGTCAGCTGCCTCCTTTATATACAAAGTCCTCTACTGAGACCTGACTTTGTCTTGTATCTTGGGCCTAGATGCTTTTTGGCAGTTTGCTCTAGACTTATTGGCATAGGCTAAAAGGTTTTTATTTAGACGGTGTCAGCTGAGCATCTGTGCATGTAAGAACTGGAGTGGGAGTAATCTTGACTGTATTTCAAAAGCACATTTCTCTTTGGGAGCTGCCTTGATAATTATAAATCTGAGCATGTTTAAATAGCGGGGTTACTCCCACTGGCGGAGTCCCTGTTTCCTTTCCCATGCACAGCTCCATATTCTGGGACGCGTTCCCTGATCAGTTGAGAGAAGACTGGCTGGGAACACTCCCTAACCTCTGACCCCCACTAACAAAAGGTAGAGAAAGCGTCTAGACCTTCAGTCTGAATGCGAGAGAAGGCAAGTATTGTATTGCGGAGATACAGGCTTTGCCTTAGAGAACAGAGGCTGGTATAGACATTGAAGGAGCCGCATATAAGACTAGACAGGAAGGGAAGGGGAAAGCCAAAAGTAATGCAAGTTCCAGCCCTAATATTTAGTAAATAAAACTCAGCACTACATCCCATCACAGTGAAAGAGCCAGACTACATTTGTCCCTTCTTAGCCAATCGATGCTTTGGGATAGGCTTCCACAACACGGGGTCCCTCTGGTCAGTGTTGCAACACTCTAGGGAGTCTAGGCAAACAGCGTCGCATCCTGGCATCAAGTCTGCCAAACCCCTGGGAGCTGGAATTTGCTTGTCTGACTTAATATGTTCAGTTTAAATGGGCTTGGATTCCCCTTAGCCTCTTTGTATTCTGCAGATCTCTGACACCTCCACTAATGCAACCAATTCGTGTTCAGTTCAGCGCAGATTGTTACCGGAGAGAGAGCATACACCATTCTCTCTTTCATGGAGTCTCTACTTTTGTCTTCCTGTTACTCTAAAATAAAACATTTTTTGGGAGTCTCTTCTGATCCTGTGGTTAGGATGCTGGCTTAAGAGTCAGGACACCTGTGTTCAAGTCCAAGCTAACCTTGCGTATAAGTCACTAAGGGTATGGCTACACTTGAAATTTCAAAGTGCTGCCGCGGCAGCGCTTTGAAGTGTGAGTGTGGTCAGAGCGCAGCACTGGGAGAGAGCTCTCCCAGTGCTGCATGTAAACCACATCCTCTACAGGTGTAGCTTGCAGCGCTGAGAGCTGCGCTCCCAGCGCTGCAGCACTGATACAATGAGGCTTTACAGCACTGTATCTTGCAGCGCTCAGGTGGGTGTTTTTTTCACACCTCTGAGCGCGAAAGTTGCAGCGCTATAAAGTGCCAGTGTAACCATACCCTAAGTCTGTGCATCCATTCCCCATCTGTAAACAAAGATAATAGTACTTTTCTACCTCACAGAGGTGTTGTGAAACACTCAGATACTACAATAATGGGAAATGTACAAGTACTGTACAAGTAGAAACAGAAACTCACCAAACATCCCCAAAAGTTCTTCCCCCAGCCTTAAGGAAATTGGGTTGTTACCAAATACCTGGAGTGTATTTTAGTATAGTTTTAAAAAGTATTTGAAAACATTACAGATGAGCAAAATTTGGAATTTCCATTTTGTGGGAAATTCTGACATTTCAACAGTTTTTTTTTTACCTGAATAGGGACGAAAAATTGAAATTTCAAAATTTTTCATGGAATGGGAATTCCAAAACATTTTGATTCAGATATGTCAAAACATTTCATTTCACCATTTTTGATCAAGACAAAACGTTTGACATTCCCAAAACTGAAATGTTTTATTTTGGTTTCTTGAAAGAACCTGAAATGTTTTGTTTCAAATCAGTTTAACATTAAAACTGCATTTTCCATCTTGGATGCGTAGTATGGAAGCCTGATGCTCCTATTCTCCCCTATGGGCCAGGCTCCCTGGTCAGACTACATTCTCCATGACATACTTTGGGTCATGTGCCTTCCATGATGCACCACAAAGAGCTTTTTCAGAAGGAAATCTGCATTGCATTATAGAAGTTCGTCCCATAGGAGAGAATGAAGGCCAAAACGTCAACTCCTCTAAGGCAATGTGCCATAGGGAAATGCAGTTTAATGTTTCATTTCAAATCAGTCCAATAAAACTTTTTGGGTCAGTGCAACAAAATTAAATAGTCTGATTCAGCCCAAATCAGCATGAAATAAAAATAGTTAATTTAGATTTTCCTGATGAAAAATTGCAACTTTGTGAAAACTGCATTTTCCATCTGAAAATCATTCTGATGGAAGATTCCCAATCACCACAAATAAATAAAAAGCAATTTATGCATGGGGAGCAAGTGCTGTTTTCTGTGATATCACCTGGGGAATTACTGCTGTATCCAGACATAAGTGGTATTTTCTGGATCACGAAAGCCAGTCAGCATGGCGCTTACAGAGCAACGGCAGTGAAAGAAGAGGATTTACACCGACTTATCCAGAAGTTTCCTTTCTTTCAGCACAGTGAAATTCACAGATCTTACAACGGGTCTTCAGAGCCCACTTGCAGCCCAGTCACTAAACTCAGAGACAGGACTAACAAAGAACCAGACAAATAAGACAGCTTCCACAGTTGCAACAGAAATTGTGTCCTTGTAACCAAACATATTCTGATAAGTAAATCATTAACTACTGACTATGCATATGCTTACTGCAGAGCGTAAGAGCTTTGTTATTCACTTAGCTACCAAATGGTCAACCTTTATCTATAGGCCCTACTATCTGAAGAAAAGAAATTTTGGGGTAATTGCATGTAAATTTTTTGTACTTCAACACAGAAAAATCCATAGATCCTACAAAAAGGTTTTATCAATAGGTTTCATCAACAATGTTTAGCTATGAAGAGTGTAGACTAATATAACCAAATACTGAAAGAACAGAGTGAAATAAAGAAATAAGGACATGGGCCATTTACCAACTGACTGAGGCATTATAGGATTCAATTCCAGGCTTCTGAAAACAGTGACAGATGAGGCTTGGATTTCACAGGGCTGCCTAGGGGGCGGGGGAGAGGGACAAGTGGGGCAATTTGCCCCAGGCTCCGGGCCTTGCAAGGGCCCCCATAAGAATATAGTATTCTAACTTTTTTTTTTGGAAAGGGGCCCCTGAAATTGCTTTGCTCCAGGCCCCCTGAATCCTCTGGGCAGTCCTGGGATTTCAAGCATTTTGATCCAAAGCCCAAAGAAGTCAATGGAAAGTACATTTTTGCCTAGATATATATTTAGCACAGTGCAAACACCAATGTGGTTTCCAGCTTTTACGAGGGACAGTAGAGGCTAGGAGGAGGAAGACTGTAAATTTGGTCACCTGTGATGCATGAGATATGGACTTGACTGTGGAGCAGAATGAACCACTTCATTAGAACAAGCAATGCAATTCCAGTGTCCACTTGGACACAGCTTCCAATTAAGATACTCGTCTGGTGGGTAGTTTTGTTGTAATGTTTACTAGGTCTAGTAATCACCACTCTATAGACCATATGGAGCCACCAGAATCATAACCCACGGCTGACACATCCATTAATACCAGCCAGATCACTCTTGAAATATTACCAGGAAACTGCAGGTGAAATACGCAAATGCCTAAACTGAGTAACCAAGCAACCTTACGACTGTAAGGTTTGTCCCCTCACCCTACTCCTTTCCCTTCCATGTTATTGTGCATACTGACTGTACTTCATTCAAAATAGGACTACAAGCTCATTGGGAAAGGAATCATCTCAAGTTCTCATGTTATAAAGCAACAAACGTTTTTTGAGAGGCCACCATGAGGACAATAAGAGCTGCTTAGTTTTTCGTTGCCATATATTTTGATGGAAGGAATTCCCAAGTGCCTCAGTTTAGCATTCAGCTTCCTGGTTCTCTTTTGGAAGCGGAAGTTCTTTAGCGCTATATCCATTGTCCCTCATCCTTTAAAAGGTTAGAGTCGGAGATTCAAACATCAACTGCATTTTTGAGAAAAAGCCCCACAACCAAACTAGAAATTTGCACTAGGTATTCAGGAGTCAGCAGGCAAAAGTGGGAAGGGGAAAAAAAGCAGTTAACCATAAAACTCTTAGATCAGTCTTACTTGAAATAGTATTCCCTGCCTGGTGCTTGTGTTTTGACCCCTTGCATGAAGAGTTTTAAGAGATTTATCTCAAATCCAAAGAGAGATGTAGTTAGGGATTATCCAGCGAAGCCAGCACAGATCTTGGCTAATGCTGCCACTGGCGCTATTGTGGTTGTGCAAACTAACAAGTGTTTTCATGCCAGGTTGTCACAGCTAAAGGGCAAGTTATTAAATGCAAAGAAGGTTCCATTAAAAAAATTCCCCTTTATTTGAGTGCAACATCAGGCTTGAATAGAAGAGAGAGATGCTTCTCCCTCTTACCCCTGCTCAGTCAAGTGTAGTTTTTAGTGCATCCTCTCTTAGAAATGAAAACTTGTCATTCCCTAAAAGTGCAGCTCCAAATGCCCAAGAATGCCAAAAGAGGCTTGTAGGCATCTCCGTGTGGATTCTCAGGGGAGACTTTCTGTGCAAGCTACAGAATAAGTCATTTTTTGGATTTGGAGGTTTTTGCAATATAGGCACAATCTGTAGCTGCAGTCAGGGTCCCAGACAAAGCCTCTGAGAATAACCATCTGACAGAGGGAGTTTTCTGTTGCAGACTACAGCTTTTAAGTGCCTTACAAGTCTTCTCTTGTTTTTTTTCTGTGTTCTGCAGTCTCCCCTTTTTGCGTAACATTTAAGTAGAAGGTTCTTGGATGGGGTTTAAAAAACAAACAAAAACCCTGGTCAGCCATTGGTCTGAATTTGAGTGAAATTAGGTTCATGGTAAGATTATTAGAATGCCTTATGTTGTATTCCAAACAACCCTTTTTAGGATAAATCAAGTGAATGTTAGGCAAAGGAGCCAAGACGTAGTGAATCCACAGAATAATTGTCATTAAAAAGACTCACATTTAATCCTCTTCTACCCCTACTATAGAAAGACAAATTCTCAGCAGAATCTTTTTTTTTTTTTTTAAAGTGTGTGTGTATGTGTGTGTGTGATGCCAATAAGGAAAATAAAACACACAAAAACAACAACCCAAACTAGAACAAGGCTTTGCTCACATGCTACAGGAGCAAGATAACTGGTGCAAGTATAACAAAATTAAAACCGTGGGTGCTTCCTACCAGCGTAACCATACTGATCAGAGCAGCCAGTTGGATACTTGGGCTTTCTGGGCTGGTCCAACATATTTACAGAAAGCTTCTAAACAGCAGAAAATGTGGGAGTATTTGGTGCTGAAGCATTAAAAAAAAAAAATTCCCCCCCCCTACAAAACAAATCCCTATCAGATTTTACTAAGTCTTTTCCTCACCAGACACATTGGCTACATCTGTTCTTGACACTCCTCCATACACCACCTATTCCCATCCTTGGGCTCCATTCTCTGAAGCCCTGCTCCTTGAGTCATTATTTCCACCAATGCAAAGTGAGTGCAAAGCCTTATTAAGAATGGTGGCCTTTCACAGCCACTTGGCACTGGTGAAAGTGATTACTTTGCCCTGCACCTTGTAGAATCTGGACTTTTTTAGAATCATGCACAAAGCTTTTGGTTACAGCTTTTGACTGAGGATCCATTTATAAATGGTTTATAAAGGACTAACAAGTGATTTATAGGGTTTAAAAGCATGTTACAAACATGGAGTAGAGTGTGTTATAGATGACTGATTATGAGCCAAGGTTATAAACAACCTACTGACTTGTCAGGCGATGTGCCAATTGATTAATAGATGTTTTAATAAATAAATTTCCTAACACTCTGTAAACTCTTTATAAATGGAACCTCAAAATAAAGGATCACCTTTTCAATATACTGATTTCTGCAAGTTATGTTTTAATCAAAGAAGAAAAGGTGTTTTATATTTAGAGTGAATTATTGTAAAAATCAGTGCCCAAATTTAGGTCCATGAACCCCATAAATGTAATTATAACATATTCTTAAGAAAGCAAAGAGCATTTTGCAAGCAGCTTCAGATTGAATCAGAGAGTCTGGTCTAGAAGGCACTTAGGACCGAATTTTCCTGGGTGCTAAATACATACAGCTCCTACCAACTTCAACTGGAGTTGTGGCTTCCCAGCACTTATGAAAAATCAGGTCACTGAAGTGCACATACGTCTGCCTTCACAGAATGCACAGAAGTGTTTCCTCATTAACCAAAGTCTAAGTTTAGAACAGGAGCAACAAACAGAAAAGTGATCACGACTTTAAGGAGAACAGAAAAATTAGTACTTTAACAGCTGTTTCCATACTAGACAACAGTGGAAGTTGCAGGCTACACATGACAGCTTCTAGGTCTGTCGAATAATGGGAGGGAAAAAAGAACAAACTATGCAGGTTTGTAGAATTAAATAGATCAGCTGGTACAGATGGTTCCTCATGATATTGCAGCCCTCTTGCCATACCCAATATGGCAAATATCTACTGTCATAAACATACTATTTTATTAATAGCATGACAATGGGATTTACAACCTATTTCCATTGAGTGAACTATGAAAGCTGTTTGTAGTCCAGCAACATACAGATAAGCTTCATAATTAGATCTCATTGCTCTTGAAATATTTAACTTGCCCAGTTTACCTGGAAAGGTGTGAGACCAGGATTTGGGGCCTGGATACATTTGAAAAACAAAACAAAAAACACTCAAAGAAACACAGAAATGTAGGGCTGGAATGGACCTTGAGAAGTCACTGGGTCTATCCCCCTGCACTGAGGCAGGACGAAATAAACCTAGACTATCCCTGACAAGTTTTTTTCCAGCCTGTTCTTAAACATCTCCAATGGTAGAGATTCCACAACCTCCCTTCGAAGCCTAGTTCAGCGCTTAACAACCCTTATAGTTAGAGAGCTTTTCCTAACATCTAACCCAAATCTCTCTTGCTACAGATCAAGCCCATTACTTCTTATCCCATCTTCAGTGGACTCTGCATACCCAAGGGGTTAACATATTTAAAGACTGTTACCAGGGCACGCCTCAGTCATCTTCTTGCAAGATTAAACATATCCAGCTTTTTTTTAACATTTCCTCAAAGGTCAGGTTTTCTAAACCTTATATCATTTTTGTTGCTCTCCTGTGGACTCACATCTCTCCTAAAGTGTTGCACCCAGAACTGGACACAATACTCCAACTGAGGCCACACCAGTGCTGAGTAGAGCAGGACAATTACTTCCTATGTCTTATATATTATACTCCGGAATATAAAACCCAGAATATTACTCTTTTTTGCAACTGTATCACACTGTTGATTCATTCAATTTGTGATCAACTATAATGCCCAGATCCTTTTCAGCAGTTCTACCACCAAGCCCATTTATTCCCCATTTTGTCGTTGTGTTTTTGCACTTGAATTTTGCCGACTTCAGACCAATTCTCCAATTTGTCAAGGTTGTTTTGAATTCTAATCTTGTCCTCCAAAGCACTTGCAAAAATACTGATGCCATCTGCAAATTTTACAAGAATATTCACCACTCCACTATCCAGGTTATTAATGAAATATTAATTAGTACCAGACCCAGGACTGACCCCTGTGGGACCCCACTAGATATGCCCTCCCAGTTAGACAGTGAACCACTGATAGCTACTCTAGAAGTATGGTCTTTCAACCCCTTGCACTCCCACCTTATAATAATGCATCTGTACTCCTACCACCTTAGCAGCCTCATCAGTATTCATTGTAACTCCTATACAAGTAGTTATTTGCTACAACATCTTTGGGCCTGAGTTTCAAAAGACCTAACGACATTTGAGAACTTGAAATATCTCTGACCCTTAATGCCATTACCCCCGCAATCCTCAGGGATACTCATTTTATTTTTTACAAATTAGTTTGGACCATTTTTGTTTAAAAAAAAAGGACTGAAAAAACCTCTTTCCAAATTAGCTGAAGTTATAGTGAATTAAAAGGGGAAGTAATTCACTGTTATACCAGTACGACTGCTTATCCAGTAGCACTTACATCCAACACTAACAGTCATGACTCATGGCTTAACCTTGGAAGGCTTAGATAAAATATACAAACTTTTCAGGCCTTATCTAACACCTTGGAGGTCACAGTCACCCTTCTCCTTCTCCTCCAACCTATCAGAGCCTTCCCTATCATCTCCGGTAACAGCAACACTCTTTTACCTTTTACATTTTGTTATACAATATTGGTGGCCTCAGGTGGGAGACTCTCACGGGCTGTCTGTCTATCTTGGAGTATCATGTCTTCCAGGACCAGCTTTAGGCCAATTCCCCTGATTCACGTGAATCGGGCCCCGCGCCTAAGAAGGCCCCATGGCATCCGGAAGAGGGGTCCTGCAAGGTAAGGCCCTGGAAGACAACTGCTGCCGAGGAAGGACTCTCTGCCAAAGTGCCGCCGGAAACAGCAGCAACCGATTGAGCTGCCACTGAATTGCTGCCACTATCTTTGGCGGCAGCTCAATTGCTACCGCTGTCTTCGGCAGCAGCTCTTTCGAATTGGTCCCCGCATGTCCTAAAGCTGGCCCTGATGTCTTCTGTACAAAGGCCTATGCTGCACCTGTTCTAACCCTGGGAGAAACCCCAGGAATCTTCACATACCAGACTTTGAGACAGGTAGCATTTCAGAAAGGACAGAGATCCCCTAAGACTCTCAAGTAGTAGTGGATACTTACCACAATTTGAAGAAGACTTTAGCTTTGAGTGGAACATAAAAATGTGCACTAATGATTTGTAATAACAATAAGTGAATGCTGTAACTGAAAACATGTGACCTTCAGCTGGGCCAAGAATAATCTAGGCACTAGATCAAAGACCAAAACTTCAGCAGGTCACCCAATCCTGTCATGAATTCAACTGAAGGTAATGCTACAAATATCCAGTTCCTAGGCTAACCAATTGATTAAACAGGTAAATGGTCTCAGATACCTGATCTAGAGCTCAGGTAAGGTATATTATTTAGGTGATCATCCTTGGATCATGGCCATGATGCAGCACGTGGATATAATGTCGTGTCTGCTTAAATATAATGTAGCATATTACATGAGACAGAGTTGTGGGGTTCTCCTGTATAGGATGCTGTAGATTCATAAGTTTGTGTTTAACACAGCCCGAGAAGACTACTTGGACTTCCATTAGAAATTAGCACTTTGTTAAACCCTATCTCAGACCGAGCAGGAAGAAATCTTAGAAAACCAATAAATACAAAAATACAAGCAAAAGTTTTATATAGAACGTGCCAATGACTCAAATGGTGGTTTCCCTAGAAAGGTATTTATTAGTGATCAATACAAACCTGCTAGATCAGTGTTTCTAAAACTGGGGCAGCCACTTGTGTAGCGAAAGTCCCTGGAGGGCCAGGCCGGTTTGTTTACCTGCCCTATCCGCAGGTCCAGCCGACTGCGGCTCCCACTGGCCACGGTTCGCCACTGCAGGCCAGTGGGAGCTGCTGGAAGTGGTACAGACGAGGGACATTCTGGCCACCGCTTTCAGCAGCTCCCATTGGCCTGCAGTTTGAGAAACACTGTGCTAGATGATAGATAACAGGCACTGAATTGCTTATTTTCTTTATGTATTTTAATGCATAAAAGTGGATGGGTAGGGTTCTGTGGCCTGCTTTGTGCAGGAGGTCAGACTAGATGATCATATTGGTCCCTTCTGACCTACGAGTCTATGAGTAATGCAATATTATTTAGTCTCAACTCCTAGTTAATGGTACCATAACCAGTTTGAGCATCTGCTTCCAATTATTAGTGCAGGTAAACAATTTGCACACCACTGTGATATACATTGAGCTCTTTCACTCACGTAGCCACAATTCACAGAGAGGGGAAAGAAAAGAGGAGTAATGTCCTGCCAGTGAGTGTTATTTGGCATATACAGCTAAAGACTACCAGACTTGCATAGGAGATTTTCTGTATTAGTCTAAATTTGATGCATAAAACAGGAGGGCAACATGTGCCAGAGACATCAAACACCAAAACTAGCAAGCCAAAGGCTGCATTGTACCTCTCTCTCCTCCCAGCCTTCCCATTGTAAGATGGCAAGTGAGAAGCGTAGGAAAGCAGTCTAGAAAGCAATTTAAAAGGTTATGTTAACACAGCCTTTCTCCTGAAAGACCTTTGCAATTACTTTCAGTGCTCCTGAGAGGACAGAGATAGGCAACTTTTTCACCCTAGAAAGAGATTAAGGGTCAGAGTGTCAGTGTAAATTACCGCAGTAGCTAAATAACTTGGGATTTCTAGGCTCAGAGTCTACTCATTGCTTTTAAGTCACTCTGTTTTACAGGAACAAGTTCAGCTACACTGCAAATCAATTCCTTGTTCACAGAAGGAATTAGGAAAAGTTATCTTGTAAAATGTAAACCGTACCCTCCATTTCCTTTGGGCAGATGGGATTCACTGGGCACTGTGCAATTGTAGCACATGTGCATGCAATAAAGTTTTGATTGGAAGCAGCATCTCATACATTTATCATGAATGGAGGGAAAAAGAAAAGAAATCTACCAAGCTCAACACCCACTTGTGGTGACAAGTTCTATCCACCTCCTTGATCTTTCACAGCCTTTCAGGTGAAGTGAAGATACCCAACTGCTTTCAATTTCTAAACCTTATAAAAATAGCTAGATATAGGATCAGTCACACTTGGAATAGGTTATATGGGGTAAGAAAGCAGCCACTGGCTACTTTCCTCCCACACCACTTCAAATTCAGCTACAGGTGCATATGTAGCCCACTGCTGAGTGTGTTACCAGTCCTCTAGCCCCTCCCCGCCCCCATGCCAATCCACAGAGGATGAGTTGTTACAGTCGGTAGCTACAGAGCCTGGTTCTTTAGCTCAAGCTGTAGCAGCTCGTGTTTTTAGCTCTAGAGGTCTCTGGTTCAATCACTGATGTTTCAGCCAAGAGGATGGCCATCACTCACATGCCACACAGTATACACACACGTTATCTGCCTATATGACTTACCCAAGAGGTTTTGGGACTGGCCTTGGTTGTGTGGGAGATGCTAGTCTGGAGTTTGTGTCATCATGCAGGGTTTTAGGAAGTTACGTCCTGCCTTTCTCCCCTGCCTCGTTTGGCTATCCTATGCTCACATTTGTCCATTAATCTGTATAACCCATTTTACATAGTGTTAACTATAAATGAGGCTATCAAGGAGCAATGTTCAAAGTGAGTTCTTGCAAAGTACTTGAGCCATCACCTCTTTCCTCTCCTTTCATCCCTTCTAGACTCCTCCTCATTGTTAGAGGAAAGATCTGAGATCTGGGCATTGCAGAACATTCAGTGAACTGTCGCCATGGGTCAGTGCCCAACCACTTCTGTGGCTGCAGTACTACTGAATGACTCTCTAAACCAGTGGCCCAATCAGCACCCAGCCCATGTGACATCCTCAGGGCCGTATAGGTAGTATGTATATTGCATGGATGCAACCCACGTAACAGAGAGAGAGCTGCATATGCAGCCCACAATAGTAATTAGGTTGAGAACCACTGTTCAAAATGGTGGCCCACAAACTCCATCTACAATCACGAACAAAGAACAGGTATTTATATTAGTTTGTCCAACACCTGCTGCTGCAAGTGGTTTCATCTTACACTGTTTGTACAACTGAGTGGACTGCCTACAAACAGAAGTGTGCACAGCTTAAGTGCATTTAAAAAAAATAAAAGTCTATGTAGGGGGCAACCATGTTTCAAGGTCCAAAATACATTTGGCACAAGATGCATCTGTATAATCTCTGTCCGGATAAGTTCTTTTGTTTTAGTCAATAAGGGGAGTTCAAAACATGCAAACCCTTAATATTCAACTTAATATTCAAAGGCTATGAAGTGACAACCGTGGCAGTGAGACTGTGGTGGGGAGGGGTTTCTCCTCTCACATTGGAGCCTAGCTCCAGAAACTGGAACCACTGAAAGCAGCATCCCAGTAGTTTGTTATAGAGGGCGGGGAAATGCAGTGAATAAGCCTCGACTCAGATTTAGTTTGGAACAGCCCTTCCCCATTCTCCCTGAAAGGGCTGCCAGAAGGTTATAAGTCAGGGTTTCTCAAACAGGGGTCGCCGCTTGCATAGGGAAAGCCCCTGGCGGTCCAGTCTGGTTTGTTTACCTGCCCCATCCGCAGGTCCGGCTGATCACGGCTCCCACTGGCTGCGGTTTGCTGCTCCAGGACAATGGGGGCTGCTGAAGCAATGGCCAGTAAGTCCCTCGGCCCAAGCCAGTTCCAGCAGCTCCCATTTGGGCCGGAGCAGTGATCTGCGGCCAGCGGGAACCATTATCAGCCAGACCTGCGGACGGGGCAGGTAAACACATCAGCCTGGCCGCTGGGGGCTTTCCTACACAAGCGGCAACCCCTGTTTGAGAAACCCTGCTCTAGGCATCACAATCTCATATCTCTGTGGTTAGCAAGGAACTCCGGGTCAACCACCACCTAGGTTCTTACTCCCTGGAAGTAGCAGCCTCCTTTCTTCTAGAGTGCTGGCTCACTTCTTCCCTACTTTGTAAAGGCACAGTCACCTACTGATGTAGAGAAGTTCCTTACAGAGAAGCCCGTTGGTTTAACAATGAGTATTCTCAGATCTCAAGATTAAGAGCCTTCCAGAAATCTCTCTCTTTCTCATAAGGTAGAGTGTGAATTTACTGCAGGATAGCTATTCCAGAATAACTCCACGTGTAGACATGCCCTAAGATGGATAATGATTAGAAGAGAAAAGAATTGTCAATAGTCACACAACAGGTCCACGGCCAAGTTGGGAACCAGGGCTTCATGCTGTCTTCAAGGCGGATGGCCATCCTAAAAGGTGTATTACGTTTCAAGAAGAGCACTTTTCAGAAATAGCCAAAATCCAGAGATTTCAGTGACAAGGTTGGGGGGAGACTATGCTCTCTAAAGATTGCTCATATGAGCATCAGTCTTCAGCTTTCATCAATGTTTGTAACCAGCATGGCCTTTGATAAGCAAAGCCAATATGCACTGATCTACTGCAGTCGATTCCCTGCCTTGCTGTACTCCCCGTGATAGCCAACAGAGGCTGGGTCAGCAAATGACTTATAATACCATTGGAAATGCAAGGACAGCTTTTAAATTGCACAAACCAATACCCCAAGCGTGCTCATTCATTTACAGCTGGAACTTTTAATTTATTTTTAAATGAATCTTCATGGACTAAAGCAATGTCAGCAATACCTTTTGCAGCATATTCCACTGAAGCAACTGAATGCTAGGTAGAGGGTTTTCTCCAGCAATATGAGGAATCCATCCTTCCTCTCCTAAATAATCATATCCTTTCTTCATAAGAAAGGAAAAGTGATTGAAAAATATATACTGTATGTATATATATTCCTCTCCTGTTGGGAATGGGAGAACCCTGTTTGAGAGATTAAATGGACAGGTGCAGAATAGTGATCAAGTCTCCCCTTACATCTCAACTTCTTTTTTTCCCCCTTCCTAGAAGACACTATTGCTGCATTTCTTCGATTGGTTAAAATGCTGCTCAGAAAAGAAACATGGTTTCCCCCCTTCAGAGGCCTGTACATCCTAGGAAGATGATCTGTCATAGTCCCACCTAGCTACTCTTTAGCCAAAGTTGAAGACAGGCCAAACAAACTCCCAGGACAGAGAAAAATTGTTAAACAACTGGTTGAATAAAGGGAAAGAGTGCTCATCCCACTATTTAACAGATGTATGAATG
This sequence comes from Chelonoidis abingdonii, assembly GCF_003597395.2. Lineage (NCBI taxonomy): Eukaryota > Metazoa > Chordata > Testudines > Testudinidae > Chelonoidis > Chelonoidis abingdonii. Next base: position 12,238,032 of record NC_133782.1, on the reverse strand, counting down.
GAAGCTTTGCCCTGAATACCTAGTACCTACTTTCATGGGCAATATCCGATAAGCAAGTCCAATTTTAAAAAAAGGAAAAAAAGAAAAGAAGATGCTTTGGATGAAGGGCGAATGTTATGCCCCTCCAGAAAGGGGAGTGAAAGGCTTTATGTGGCAACAGGAAAGAGTATCTAGCTCAGGGATAGGCAACCTATGGCACAGGTGCCGAAGGCGGCACGCGAGCTGATTTTCAGTGGCACTCACACTGCCCGGATGCTGGCTACCGGTCCAGAGCGCTCTGCATTTTAATTCAATTTTAAATGAAGTTTCTTAAACATTTTGAAACCTTATTAACTTTACATACAACAGTAGTTTAGTTATATATTATAGACTTCTAGAAAGAGACCTTCTAAAAACATTAAAATGTATTACTGGCACGCAAAACCTTAAATCAGAGTGAATAAATGAAGCCTCAGCACAGCACTTCTGAAAGGTTTCTGACCCCTGATCTAGGTTAATGTGAGGCTGCAAAGTCAAAGCATCATATCCACGGTTTCCTTTGTCCCTCAGTTCCAAACGGGTTGGGTATCGGCCACAGAAACTGTCAGCTGACAGTTGTTTGAGGCAGGGGAAATCTTGTATTCAAACGGAAGTTCCCTTCTCTCCTTCCCAAGAGGGGCAAACAAAGCAATCCAGGCTCACACTAGTCAGACAAAAGTGCCTAGAGCTACCAAATTATCCAACTACTTAAACTAACAGCATTGATCAAGCTAGAAAACTGAGCTGCAGCTCTTGGCATCAGTACAATTAGAGACTACAGCTGCAAGAGAGTTTGCATTTTTCACCTTCCAGTAACAACAATTAACAAAAAAAGTCTTTACACTCCGCCCACCACCAAATACTGAGAGAATGAACATTACAGATATCGTTTGGCTTGCAAATACAATGAAGAGTAATGTCATCTCCCAGCCTTCTTAAAAAACAAAAAGCAAAACAAAATATTACAGATGTGTTTAGTTTGGCAAACAAGAATTTTTTTCCCTATAACTTTATTCCTATTACCTTAGGTTTGGGGGGGTTTTGCTTTGTTTTCCTTATGATATCCCTCATATTTTCAGTTCAATCAGAGTGATCTGGATACAGGATTTTATTATGATGTTAACATTAGAAGCCATAAAAACCATTGTGCAACAGACGTACTGTACCTATTTTTGTAACAGCTAATTTCAAATTTTGCTTAATTTGATGATGTTGTTTTGTTTTTGGGGGTTTTTTGGGGTTTTTTTTTTCCTCTTTATTTAAGTGGACCTGTGCCTTACACCTCAGATCTTTTTTTGGGAAGAGACTGTGGCTTGGTCTAATGCAAAACTAATATAAGGCTGCAGTAAAAAAATTCCTAGACGTAGTCAGGGAAGACGCGCGCACACACACACACAGAGCACGTTCTGATCCTACCTATGCCAAGTGAATAAAAAAGAATATAGGATGATGCAAGATTTCTTCAAAGCCATAGGCTCTTTGAGACTGAAGCACACTTGTCATTTGGAGTACAACAGAGCTTGATGGTCAAGTGAATAAAGAAGTTCCTTAATGTTCGGGTACAACTGCTACTCTTATTCAAGAACAGCTTGTTCTTTACTCATTATTCCTACTTAAAGGCTCATTCCTCTCTGGCTCCATAACTGACTAACTAAATTAGACCCATTCATGCAGGTTTCCTTCAAATTTGAAATACCTTCCTTCAAAACTTAAATATCAATGAATGCAGCTTCTTTTAAAAAACACCCAACAACTAATAAAAGGACATAGTGAATTTATCCAATTCAGTTTGACCATTATGTTTATTTTTCCTCACAACGCAGTCCTGTGGCAATGACCTACATATGTCCAATGAGAACACTATTTTCAGTGACACAGGCCTAGAATTCTGCATGATTAAAGTTCTTGGCAAGATATGATGGCAAAAGCTGCAGCAAGAGCAATTCATATACACTGCAAAGCGTCAGTCATTCCAGGGTTGGAGAATGAGGCTTCATCGCTTCATATGCAACCAGCTAAAATCATTAAAAATATTACACTAAACTTGGAGCATGAGAGAGAGAGACAAAACAAGAATATTTTAGTCCTTGAAGTTACTATATACCAACAAGGTATATAGTACCACATAGGAAAAGTACCTTTCCTTAAAAGTCTCCACTACAAGTCTAAGACAAGTACAAAGGAGATACCATATCCTAAACTGGGAACAATTAAAACCTAAACTAATTTTCACTCTGGAATGAGTAAAACAGAACAATGTGACATATGGTTAAGTATTATAAAGGGGGAAGTTTACTGGCCAATGTTCCCTCAGTGCTGAGCTCAGTTTTGAAGGGACCGATGCTGTATATGCTGGGGGGAAGTGGGGGAGGAGAGGTTACTGGAGCCAGCGAAGCACACAGGCCAATTGAAACCCTGACTAGAGGCGGAGGGGAGGTTGTTTGCTCTCTCTCAGACATGGGAAGGAGGAGAGGGGAAACGCAGTATTTCCTACACCTGTACAAAAGGTTTAGGACTTGGTTTTCAGAGGAGCTAAGCCCCTGCAGCTTCCATTGACTTCCCTGGAGTTTGAGGTCGTTGGTACCTCTGATAATTGGGCCTATAATGTGCATGTTTCACATCACTGCCTTCTTAAAGCACTAGCAGGTGTAATGTGGCATCAAGCCTACCATGCACCAACAGGACAGAGCAAGCACAGAGACACCAGAAAACTTGGCCCCACTGAAGCCAATGACAAAACTCCCCGTTGCTTAGAGGGCCAGGATTTCACCTCAAATGCTTTACTGAGAACCAGAGACCGTTCTCCTGCTCAGAAATCCTTCCCCACACAACGTGCAAACTGGACAGCCAAGACCTCTATGAATTCATCTCAGCTCCACAAGGCCCTAGATCAAACCTCTTCCCACTCAGCCACCCTCTTTGTGCACATGATTAACGAGAGCACAGCTACTGTATTGTGGGTATTCCTGCACACGTGATGGCAGCACGGGCCTTTGTATTTTAAACCACTAACTCCATCCAAGGGACCCCACCCTTGGCCACACACACCAAAGGAATGTTCAGATTAGCCAAGTCTGTGTGATTAATTCCACTAGACATTAGTGTGTGTCTAGGATCAGCAACAGCAGCATGTGGAATGCAGAACAGGTGAGGTGTGTGGAGAGCAGGAGAGGTTTGGGATAGGACTTCACTATGTTTTCCATTTGAAGGTTTTTTAAAAAATAAAATAAAATAAAAAAAGCCCAACCCAACATATGAAAAGTTGGATTTTCAAACTCTTTCAACACAGAGTTAGGTCAATTCTGAGCACTTAGAAAAAAAATCTCACTGTAAGAGTACAATCCCAGCCCTTGGGATTGAGAACAGTCAAGCATTTTCAGAGGTTGCAAGAACCTGCAGCTCCCATTCAAGTCAGTAGAAGCCACAGGTGTCCAGCACATCCAAGAATCGGGCTACACTTACTTAGGATCCTAATTATGGATTTAGAAGAATTAATTTAGGTACTCAGGTTTGAAAAATTTTGGCCCCAATGTTCAATAGCTAGAAGTCTCATGAGACTTGATCTAAAAGGCCTGGCTCCCTTCCCACACCCTGCAGGTAAGTCTAGCACGTGATTATCCAGTCTGTTAGTTTAAATAAAGTGAGAGTGGAAGAGGAATACAATTCAGACATCAGAAGAGATTCATCAGTGTTTGAGCAAAAGTCCACATCAGTTCTCCTCCTGGAGTCTATTTCCTGTTTGGGACATGGTGGGTGCACACACAGCAAGTCTACAAAAGAGCCATGATGGTCAGGGACACAATCCTATGCTGTGCGTGGCCCTAAACCTCTGACTGCCAGAAGCTGGGACCGGTTGACAGGGGATGGATCACTCAATAATTGGCCTGTTCTGTTCATTCCCTCTGAAGCATCTGGCAATGGCCACTGCTGAAAAACAGGCTACTGGGCTAGATGGACCATTGGTCTGACTCAGTAAGATCGTTCTTATATCTAGCTAGTCAAAGTGTTTAAAACTGATGAAGTTTGTGCCAAATTATTCCCATTTCTCAGCCAGCCCTAGTGCACATGTTCAGCTTACTGAGTAATCAAGCCACTGACCTCTGGGCTTCAATTTACTCTTCTGTAAGCTAAGTGCACCACAGATGTGACCAACTCAACCCCTCCTGGAAAGGGGTACCCTTGAACTTGGGCGTGTTGCAAATTTCATGAACTACATTTAATGTTGCCACTCACACCCATCTCCAGTATAATGCTTACCCGCATCCCCGTGAGAGGTATTTATAAAGCACTTTGAGATCTGTACACTGCAAGTGTTAAGTCTTGTATAACACCACATTTATTTCACGGGTGAAGCATTTCAGTTTTAGACAAAAGGGCTACATACGACCCTACACCTGCAGCAGAACTCATTGGCTTCATGGGTGCATGAAGATTAAAGGTGATTCTGTGGCCCAAAATGCACCTCTTAGTCCTTCCCACATTGGTAAACTGGTTGTAGCTGACAGACAGCAAGAGGACGGATGGTCCAGTGGTTAGGGCACTAGTTTAGAATTTAGGGCTCAATTTCCTGCTCCACCATGTGTGACCTCGGGCAAGTCCCTTAGCCTCTCCGTGCCTCAGTTTCCCAGCCAGTAAAAGCGGTAATGACGCTAGGACCTCACAGGGCTCTTGTGAGGATAAATACATTTAAGAGTGTGAAAAGCACTTTGAGATCCATAGAGGAGAAGCACTATAAGAGCTAGGAATTATTATCACTACAACAGCTGTCCCTCGACATTCGTTAGGACTTTCCCTTCTCTCCCACCCGCCGCAAACCCCCTTCTTGCTTTCGGCAGCACAGACAACAAGTGCCACGGCGGTGCCTGTGTTCGGCTTTACTACAGGCTAAGCAATGCTGAGGCAACTCTGAATCCCCCAAACAGAAGACAGACCACAGGAGTTTCTATCTGAGCAGAGCAGAGTTTGACTATTTGGTGCACTTAGTACTGGTGCATTCATTCACTTGAGCGCAGAGTGAAATTAATTCTCACCACTAGTCAAATGCAAAGGAGAAAAAGTCACTCCAGAATAGATGTCCTGACTAGAACCAGCTCTCCAGTCAGACAGGATGAAGCCAATGGAGCTGCATCTGAGAGGAGAATCAACCCACTTGCCCACTGTGTTTACTTTTCTAAGCTGTTCCATGGAAGTTTTGCTGGGATATGTAAAAATGGAATGCTATCTCTGCTCATGAACATGCAAGTGTTGGGCCAAATTCTGAGTGCAATGGAATAATGGCATATATCAGTGCAACCCTGGATAACAGAGAGCAAGGATTAAGCCAATATCTACAAAGACAATTAATGTCAGCCTCTAGATTTTGAGGTTGGTTGAAGGGAACTACCACTGTAGTTATGTTGTTTAAAAAAAAAAATCACTATCTCAGTACACTTGGGTCACTAAGTGGAAATGACAGTATTTAAATGTAATCTATTGTAATGAGCCTTAGCAACAAGCAGAAAGTGGTTTTTAAGTAATGGTTAGTGTTGTCTAACTGGTTACATTCACCAGTGTAATTGACACCTATTCCATCATCCTTAATACACCCACTTCTTTCTCTGATGCCATAAATAGATTAGAAAAGTTTCTGCAGATGGCCATGACCCCATTTGTTTGTGCACTTTGCCATGTATGAATCACTCTTGGCTTGTAGCACTATTCTGGAATTACTGAAAGATAACTGGTCGACACAGACACCAATAAATGAATCATGCTTTCCACAAGACCAAACCTTTGGGCTTTTACAGACACCAATTACAAAGTAAAATGACAAGAACAAAGAAATTACTCAGTCTGTTTGCACAGTGTCATGCAAAGTTGATTAATAGTTTTATAGAATTATTACTGACAATGTTTGCAGGAGCTTACAGTAACAAAGTGTCTACTTGACATTTTGGACAGCATGTGAAGAAGTGATACAAGACCAAAGAAACCCCAAAAAACAAAACAATTCCTGCATATATCCTTGCAAATGTATATAGATTTTTGTAATTAAATATTTTCACTTTTAGTAACTTTAAAACTGTTACTAAACAGCTTGCATGTGCGTATTTAATTATCAAGCTAAATTCTACTTGTTGGCTTGCACGAGTTGAGTTTGCAAATGTGGGCAATTAAGTTGCACCTGCTGAAGGGCAATTCCATATTACATGCCCAAATATTCAAGCTGCAGATGCACACAAACAGCACTAATAGCCTGGCATCCGCAAATATGTTTGCCCATGTAAATGCTTTTGTGCATGTATTTTAAGTGCTAAATTAGCCATATATAATTGAGAATCATGGACAATTTTGTTAAGTGATTTGTGTAGCATTGTACGTATATTGTGCATGCCTGTGCGCACACACAATTTGAAGGCATTACAGAAATACACCAATACACACAGAATAACTTCAACAAGCATCTTGAGAAGTTAAAAATTCTGTGCTAATCTGAGCATGAAAATCTATAGTCCAACTGACATTAAAATGCATCTCAAAAAAGAAAACTCTTCTAAATACAGCATAAATGCACCTTATCAAATACAAATTCTAAAGTTCAAGGGTACTGTTCTACTGTATAAATTATATATGAGTCTCAAAATTTTTACTACACATACTGCAAAATTACTATTAGGTCATAAAACAGAAATAAGGTTTATGAGGACCCAGTGCTAATATCAGGCATGTGATCACGCATCACTTGTAAATTCAGCTACCATGCTTGCAGGTTTTATAAGATACATGGCCAGGAACACCCATAAGCCCAATGTCAGCATCCAATCTCAAGGACGTGCACAGTACAATAAAGAAACCGAAGGAAGACATTTTAGTTCTAGAGAAGGGTGCAGAAAGATACAGGTTAAATATACACAAGACATTGTTTCCCCTAGGGCATTCATATGGGACTAAGTATTACATGGATCTGGAGACCTGGGTTCACATGATAGTTTAGATTACAAATGGAATGGAGCTGGTCTCATCCGAACACCAGTTGACCAATGCCCACAAGCAGAAAGCTACCACTCTGGGGCAGTTCGACATTTCTGCCCTAGAAAGTCCTGTGACTGGAGCAAAAGAAAAGCAGCAAGTCAGTACTAGAAGGCACTGCTGAAGCTATTTGCAAAAGCCTGCTTTCTAGGTCTTCAGGACATCAGCTTCCCAACCAAAAAATAAATCTTGCACAGATCAGCTTCAAGAAAGAAGGATTATGTTCAAGAAGTAAATTAAATTAAACCTTTTTTAAATGTCTTCTGTGTTTCTATCCATCTTTCTTCTAGATCAGGGATTGGCAACCTTTGGCATATGGCCCACCAGGGCGCCAGGTTGGTTTGTTTACCTGCCGCGTCTGCAGGTTCAGCTCATCACGGCTCCCACTGGCTGCGGTTCGCCACTCCAGGCCAATGGGGGTGGCGGGAAGCGACAGGGGCTGAGGGATGTGCTGGCCTCCACTTCTCACCGCCCCCATTGGCCTGGAGCAGTGAACCGCAGCAAGCGGGAGCCACAATCAGCCGAATTTGTGGATACAGCAAGTAACAAACCGGGCCACCTGCAAAAGGTTGCCGATCCCTGTTCAAGATAAACCTGGATCCACGTTACATCCATCAAACACAACAGCCATCATTTTGCATGTGTGAGAGATTATGCAGATAACAAGCACCCTAGACTTCTTCTGGGGACCAATTGTTAATTTGGTCAGGAAGGTGAGGTGGAGGTTATAGAAAAGATTCTGAACAGCTAGAGAAAACCAAGCAAATTATTTGTACAAAGTATCTGAAATGTTCATTTAAGTCATTATCTTCTAATATGTGAGATACAAGACTAAGCAGATTTATTTGCTAAAAAATAAAAAAGTATCTTATTTAGGGAGAAAAATCTAAATCAGAGACCCTCAGCATTAGGTAGAAGGGAGACAGTCAGGGTAAGTCCTATATAATATACGGTGTTGAAAAAGCTAGTGCCAGTTTAGGTTTCTCATTGGAGAAAGTTAGTGTATTCAAAAGAAACTCAAAGCTTTGATAATATATTCACATCATTACTAATTTCCTGTTTGGCATAATCATGCCATTAGCAGGTATACCATTGCATGTGATGAGCTAGAAATTTTAGCTGGCTCCAAGGTAGAAAATAAATAATAATTCCTAGCACTTCTATGACATTTTTCATCAGGAGATCTTGAAATCCTGTATTTTACAGATGAGGAACTAATAAATGTCTGGTAATATGTTTTTGCTATTCTTTTTAATAAAAAACAAACCTTTGCATTACAGACTTCGAAAGAAAATTATGAAAAATTTTCATTACAAAGAAACATTTAAAATGCAGATCAAAGTGCTGCCTTCTATGCTATATTCCTTGGCAAACCATCAAAGCCCCTTTTACCTGGAATAGTTTGTCATCCTTATTCAGAGGATTTGGGTAACTGATACAGCTGAAATTTATCTGAAAAGAGATACTGCCTCCTCAAATTATCCAATAGCCTTCAGAAAGTCCATCGAGTTTATTTTAAGTCATTTTTGGCAGTGTTAAGCAAATTACCTTTAACCAAAGAAGTAAAAATAAAACCAACCTGTAGTCCTTTGGAATTGTTGAAAACACTTCAGAATCAACAGGTACACAAATTATATCTATCCCACTCTGTCAAGGGTGACTCTAGGCATTTTGCCGCCCCAAGCGCGGCAGGCAGGCTGCCTTTGGCAGCTTGCCTGCGGGAGGTCCCCGGTCCTGCAAATTTGGCAGCAGCCTGCGGGAGGTCTGCCAAAGCCGCGGAACCAGTGGACTCTTCACAGGCATGACACCAAAGGCAACCTGTCTGCCGCCCTCGCGGCAACCGGCAGAGCGCCCCCCGCGTCTTGCCGCCCCAAGCACACGCTTGGCATGCTGGTGCCTGGAGCCACCCCTGCACTCTGTAAATGACTATGCTAGCCTTTCAAATACTAACACTATTTGTACAGTATGTGTGTTTGGACAATGTAATATTCTGCACTTGTACTTTCACCACTCTTCAAGGAATTCAATCAAAGACCATTAACTGTTGCAGCATGAAGTAGGGAAGAAGCTACAGATGGAAATGTAGGCACCATGAGATGAAGGGTCAAATCCGGGTCTCACTGAAGTTCAATGGAGTCTTGGGATGAAATCTCGGCTCCACTCAAATCAGTGAAAAAACTCCCATTGACTTCAGTTGGGCCAGGATTTCACTTTTCATTGATATCAGTGCGACAGGGATTTGATTCCAAGGAACAGATCTTCAGCTGGTGTAAATGATCATTCATCTCAGTGGAGCTATCATCATTTACACCAGATGAGGATCTGCCCCAAACGACTTGACCAAGATCACCCAGCAATTTGGTCACAGAGCCATTCCCGGTAGCCCCTGACTCTAATGAACAAACTGGCACATTCTCTCTCTGGATCTTGGTCTTAGTGCTTGCATACAACTCCTATTAATATTAATGGCCCCTTTGCTGCATGTTTGTTTAAGGAGTATACCCATGTGAACAGAGAATATACATAATGCAGCAGAGGGCCCCTTATACATCTCTACTTGTCTGCCTTCCATGCTAAGAGTTGCCAATAACAAGGCAAAATAAATACTGCTGATAACAGATATATTGTAACCATCTGAACCAAAGAATTTAAAAGTACTGGATTAGAAAGTGTGTCACACATGCCATTGCTTTATACAAAGCAAATGTTCTGAATTGAAAAATGGTTTTTATTTGAAGACCATTACAGGTAAATAGCCCTTTAGCTGATCAGAGTTACGAAATTATAACTGGTAATATTAAACTGAAACAAGACCAGCACCTGTGACTGTACAACTATTTACCGCATGGGCAAAATCTAGATCACCACAGTTACTGTCCGTGAGAGTCACTATATATTTATGTGGTTCCCTTGGAAAGGCCTTCTTATTCCTATCCATTAATAATGTAGGTTTTCAAATTCATTTGGGGATTCCATTGAGCCTGCCAGCTCTCTGACCAAGAGATTTTAGTGTGTTCGCAGAGCAACAGCAAAAGAAAAACAATAATAATTTAAAAGAAGAACTTACTTCTTTTGGGCACCTACTCCTTACATTTTCAAAGAAATCAGGAAAGCCAAGCTAAATTATTCTTTTTAAATATTGAAAAATGCAGAGAAAACCTCAGTCCCTACTTAATGTAGCTATTTATCAAATGCATTTCTACAACATCCATGAGGCACCCCGATCATTAGTATTCAAGAACCTGATATAATTTCAGTGTACCTAAAAATAATTAAAAGAAGACTTATTCAGTGGGTAACACACACCTCCATGATACAGAGTAACAAAACTTATTATCTCAAATATTCTCCTAAATCTACCACAATACCGACCGAAAAGAAGAGTTAGCTGTATCATGTCAGTGCTTTGCATTATACACAATTTCAGGTGCTCCCCTTCCAATGCATGCCACCTGACTTTGACCCACCTTGTGGTATCAGGACATGGAGTACAGCACAGAAGAAGAAGAAAAAACTCTGACTTTCTTTTAAATGTACTTGATACTGGTTCTTCCTCCATCTCTTTTATAATCAACACTGAATGAAGGGAATAAAGCACAAAGATTGAAGTCATTGTCCTGGGGCACATAATAAATCATCATTTTAAGACTCCTGTGATATGTAGGCACAGTAAGGAGAGAAGGTAAGTTATATCTGTGTCTTCTCTGGAAAAAAAAAAAGTATGTTTTTAAAAGAGATAGAGATAGCTAGCTCAAGATACCTATGTAAAATCCCAGTGGAGACAAAGCATTGGTAGTGCTTTCCTTACAGAAGCTACAACCTGTTCCTTGTCTGCTCTTGGATTTTAGAGGAGATGGCTATCTTTGTAAAAACACACATCCTCTCCCCAATAAAGACAGGACCAAAGAGAGGCAGAACTCTCCTGACTGTGGTTTGTATATATCAAATTGAGATTTCAGCAACAAAGTAAAGAGACAGCAGCTTTTTTAAAAGCTGGTAGCAGACCTGTGCTGTTTATGGGCCATTCTCTGACATGTACTGGTCTTGTTTATGAAAACTTTAGTCAAAAACTATATTGTGTGACAGAAAAGTCAATGTTATAGTAACTCAGATTCTTTCAGTCAACAGAGGCCAACAGGTCAAGTGCTGCCATTGACACAGGATGTCAATGATGACACATATTTGAAAAGAAATAGTTTGGAGGTGGAAAGGAGACATGATACTAGGACGAGCCATCTGTATTTAGTTATTAAACTCAAGAATGCAAAGATTTAAAAGTTCTACCTTCAGAAAGAAATCCACTCAGATGGTCAACTCAGAATGGTTTTAAACCAGCAATCGAAGCCACTTTTAAATTTGTGTATAGCATCTGCTTTCCAGCTGTAAGCATGTAAGGAGAATGTTCTCATTTCCTTAGTTAAAGAATATTTTAACTACTTTAATAATAATAATAAATCTGCAGAATATTTTGGTTAACATCAGTAAAAGAAAACGGACCGGCACCTTACTCATTGTGAATAATAGCACCTTACCCCTTAAGCATTCCCACTGAAGTCATTAGTGTTTTGCACCTGCACCACGCTAGCATGTTGAAGTTCTAAGAAAGCGCAGAAGCATTCTCTGGTCTTGGGTGTCCAGCCCTACCTATGGCAGCCTAACTTCCTCAGAAAAATCCTTTATGGCCTAAAATAATCCTGCTTGGCATTCACAAGGAACCCATTACCAGTGCTAGTGACAAACTGGGCAGTCACAAGACTTGCCCATGGAGAACATGGAACAGAATAAAAACAGTTTTGCTGTTTTTAGCAAGCAGGAAAGCAAGCTATTGAATGAAGGGTGCAGCACTGATTTGTTTATTCAGCTGAATAATTAGTTATTTACAGACTCAGCCAACACTAAAATCACCCCTGACCTCCTTCACCCAGCCAGCTGATTAGGGCTTTAGAGAAGAGGTCTGTCCGGTTTAAGGTGGTGCAGAGTACTGGCACTAAGGCAACTCAGGCTGTCTACACTGCCACTTTCAGGGCTAAAACTTTTGTCGTTCAGAGGAGTGAAAAAACACCACCCTGAGCAACAAAAGTTTTAGTGCTGAAAAGCACCAGTATAGACAGCACTTTATCGCTGATAAAACTACCACTGCTCATTCGGGATGGGTTGGGTTTTTAAATCGTCAGGAGAGCTTTCCCCTGGTGATAAAGCATGTCTACACTGCCCATGTCACAGTGCTGCCGCAGCCACGCTGTAATTGGGTAGTATAGACATACACTCAGAAGACTCGCTTTAGTCACTACAGTAGTCAAGACTTTGAACCTGGAGTTAAAAAAAAAAAAATGCAAAAGAAAACCAAAGCATCCCTTTACAATTCTAATCCCAGAGTGCCACCAACAGATGCCACCTGCTTTAATCTGTCTAAATACTCATGCTTGTCATATGGACTAAAGACTACACCGAAATATTGTTGAGTCAATTTCACAGCTTACCTACTTATATAGAGAGGGTTAAATTAAAAAGAGTTTGCAGTTATGCTACTTTCCTGCTGCATTCCTACACTATATTTACAGCTACAAAATTGACCGCTTTTAGGGCCAGTTAAAATAGTTATTTTAAAAAGATAAAATAGACAGTGAAAAACTCTGTTAATAATCAGTCCTGTGGAGGCACAACTCTGACTTTTTTATTAAATCCAGACGAGGAGCAACCTTCGCGTAGCTAGTCCCGTTTTGCATGGAAAGGTAACAACTCTGGCCTCACAGAAATTAGCTATTTGCCACCAATTTAAAGTAACCTACTGCAAAATAAACTGAAGTTAGAAGAATTAATGTTATGGGCCTGATCCAAAGCCCAATGAAGTCATTGAAAAGGCTTCCATCCACTTCAGTGGGTTTTGGATCAGGATCACAGTGCTGATTGACTGACAGCATAGGGAAAGGGTGCAGTATCAGAAAGACACTGTTTGGTAGAGTTGCTAAGCAGTGTAACAGTCTGACATACAAGCTTCTAGCAAAACAGGTTCCATCTTAATGAAAGAGATTGTACAACAAACTGTTATTTTTCCTTAATTCTTCCTGGCGTTGCACATAGGCAGTAGCAACATCAGTGATTGGCATCTGTCTGCTGTGGAGTCTTTCAGAAACTGGAGAAAAATCTGAAAATGGACAGTACCTGTAAAAAAAGATTGATTATATATATAAAGGAATAAGATTCAAAAATAGCCCCAAACAGTCCCAAAAAGAAACTCATGCCATGAGTCAGACTGTAGGAGAGACTTTTTCTTCAAAAGACAGACCGTGCAGATGCTATTTCTTGTAATAATGCTACTTTTTACATCATCACGGCCTTGATCTGACCTAGTTTTAAAAAAAATAAAAAGTTCCTCAGATTCATTATGCTGTGGGACACAGAAATAATTTACATTCATTCACTGGTTGGCATAAAAGACAGCCATATCTTTATTATGTATTTATATAGTACCATTGGTATGAATACCTAACATGGTCTGTTATAGTCAAAAAAGAATAATGGTCTATTCAGTATTGGCAGTGTTAATAAAATCAGGCAAATCCAGTTTAGTTTTGTCTGAACACGAATGAGATTAAATCAAGAGTAAAGGTGCATTCTGCACAAAGGGCATAGTTTATTTTAAAATTCAAGATGAACTCGTTTTAGAGCCCACTGTGTCAATGCCAACAGATTTTTCAAAATCCAAACAACCTGAGTCAGCCCAGGATCAGCAGGGAAACGTAGGAATCTGACCATCCAAAATCCTAAGGGCCCAATGCTGTCCTGAACCCTTTCTGCACAATGGGCAAAATTCTCTGCTGGCATCAATGGGCACAGCTCAATTTACTTTCACCTACTTACACCAGGAACTAATTTGGCCCAATAGGGTTGCCTGAGTGTAAGTGAGGGCAGGTATGTGCCCCAAATTTCCATTTTTCACTCAATGCACCAACACACCCAGGTTCAGATTCTGCTCTGACTTCAATAGCGTTGCACAGGGTGTAAATCAGATCAGAATCTGGCCTTCTAGATGTAGAAAAACCACACAGGCTGAAACACTTTGACAAGACTGAGTTTCCAGACAATAAATTTAAAAGTAATAGCTAGAAAAGCCAATCAACTTCTCAAACAACAATAACAAAAAACTACAAAAACACCCCTATCCCCGAAACTAAAACCCCTCACACCAAACCAAAGCTCACTTTCTAGCTCAGCTCCATACAGTCCATTTTCAAAAGGCAGAATGGCAAACACAAAACTGGAGATATTTAGCCCGACAACGTACTCACTGCTACTCCATTTTTATGGATTTAAAAACAAAAAACTAATTTTCCAAATATTCTGTCTGTAGCCCTCTAACCCCCAAATAACTACACACATACATCTAATTTAAATGTAATGGTTAATTAAGATATCTAAAAGCAATATTTATCTGTTAAAGTGTTGAAAACATTAACCTTATGGGTCAAAATCTCCTGAGCATCACTTCATCAGAAGGGAGAGAAATGTTGCCTATTTAGAAGAGCAGACAACTAAATTAACCAAACTGCCTCAGTGTCAGCCCAAATATCATTATGTTTATGTTTGTATTATTAGCTGGGGGAAGGACCTAAATGAAAAATGATGTATTTGAAAAGGATTTCACACACACACACATATATACATATATACACACACACATACATACATACACACACACATATAGCTATGCTGAGTGAGGGAAGATGGATGGATAATAATTGTCCATTGTACAAACTACTCAACATTATATATGGAGGTAGCATTAAATGCAGTTTTGTCCTAATCAAGCAAATTCCTCGCACAGCTTTATAACAAAACCACATTAATATGGCTAGGTTTTATTAATGTGAGGATGCTGTGACATAAATATTCTAAATCCTAAACAGCAACAGATCAGAGATCAGGGCTAGCATGGACAAGCCATTAAAAATAGCAACAATTCTTTTTAAATTAAGGAGCTATTCTATCTTTTCAATGGACTTCCTTATCTTTAATTAAGAGAGGTTTTTGATAGGCAGAACCGGACACTGCTCTCCCAGCAAAAACTTTATATCATTTGGGGGGAAGTTCTGTGTCTAGGAGGTTTGTATTCTGCTCACCAAAGTCAAGACACCAAGACTGCCTGACAGCGCCCAGAATGGAAAAGACATGGTCTTTTGTTATTTTTACCTTTTGTATAATCCTTGTGATGTTTAAATACCAGGCAGAGTCTTCCTGGAGAAAACACTCAGCCCAATGTGTGGCATCAGCATATGTTAAACTGGCTAATGAATCAAGTGTGATCAGGATCATACATGGGTGTCTACACATCAATGCATTCATGTTAAATAGTTTAGGATGTGACACATATTTGGAAATGTTTGCAGACCAAAAGACACTAGAGCAGAAAGACTAAGAAAAGGACTGAATTCTATTGCCTGATGGTTTTTTTACTTCACTCTGACCCTTAGGAATATCTCTACAAGTTGTTTAGCCCCTGCAGTTACCCCTTAGGTATTCACAGACCTTTGTGAACAGACCCAAGCTTTTCTGTATTTGGTTTCACAGCTTATTAGCCAGGCCCTCTTCCCCTTCAGACAGGCAGGAAAACTTGGACTTATTTAACCACTCTGCAGGCTAGACATGGTCTTAATCTACTTCTCAGACCTAGCGATTACTATTTATAGTCACAAATTCTAGATCGCTGGACGTACATGTGTATCCCCCCCCCCCAAACGCGCGCACACACACACCACAGTCAAGTTGATGAGACCGCTTAATGCTACTACTATACCATTGTTATCGTCTTGGGTGAGGGGAGAGAAAAGAAAGGAGAAAAATACAGACGTCTTTCTGCAACTTCACTGATTCATCGTCCTAAAATCAAGATATAAAATAACAGCTGACTGTACACTTCAAAGCTGGAATGAGTACAGAAGGTTAGTGGGACCCGCATAATCTCCCTATCATAGCCACATCATCTGAAGTGCACCCTTTAGGAACAGGCAACGGAATAACCAAGAATGGAGCTAATGCACTCCCCAAAATCCTGCTCTTTGCAAAATCTAAATGAGGGTGGGGGAGGAGAATATAATAGCTTAATGGGTTCGGGGGAAGCAGAGGAACAGAGGGAATCACAGTGAGGGATACCTGGGATGTTAGGTTCAGGGCAATTACGGGTGAGAAGCGTTGTAATAAAACAAGAGGGATGGTGTGTGTCTGGGGGAGGAAAGGACGCCTGGAGCTGCTGGATCCGCCAGCCTAACGCTGGGACTCTGCATATGCTTTAAATAGCCCTCGCAGTCTGTTTCCCCGTCTGCCTTGGGGGCGCAGGCAGAGACAAAGCTAAGGGAAGCAGCCAGCTGAAACTAACTAGAACTCACCCTTCCCCAGACACAGACTTCCCTCTCCCCCTGCCATCCTAGGAACACTAACCTGGCAGCAAACCCTCCCTGCAACGCAACCTGTATGACTACACAGCAGAATGCACAGAAGTCTGTCCGATCTCCTATCTGTACTTAATACACGATTCCACCTACAACTGAAAGTCCCCCGCAAAGTGCCCTGAGGAGAGGGGAGAGTTCGTTCCTTACATACATTGAGATCTTTCAAAAATGTAACCACATACATTGATTCCCACCTATACAGCAGCAACTTTCGAGGGTGGAGGAGAAGGAAGTAAGAGAATTGGGGGGAGGGAGGCAGGAGAGGGCTGAAATCGGATTAAAACACACACAAGTGACACACACACACAGAAAGAGGTCATCACCGCGACTCGCTCCTTTGCGGTGCGTTACGAGAAAAGGTGTACGGGGGAGGGGGAATTAAACAATATTTGTTTTTAACAAGAAATTAAAAACCAACTTTCTCTTCTCCGGGAGGCAGCCGGGGAAAGACAACTGGACCCCAGAGTTGAGAGCCTGCCAGCAGGACCGGGGAGCAGCAAAGATTCTGGACATTTTGTATTTCTAACCCCCAAAAGCGATCCCCCCGGGGCAGGGGGACGGACCAAAAACCACAGCTACATCTAGGAAACTAGATGTCCGCGCGGGGAGCAGTGCGGTAGCGGCGAGGGAAGGAGCAAGTACTTACTGATCTCCATAGTCTGGAACAAAGACCTTTTGCAGTTGCATGTGCAGGAGACATTGGGCTGTGTGGCTGCGTCTGTGCTGTTCACACCCATCAAGTGATACATTTAAAAAAGGGGGAGAGCGAAGAACGGAAAGTCAGCCGAGCTCTCCGGGCAGCACCGCATCAAGCCGGGCTCCTCCTGGGGGGGAGAGGGAACTGCGAACCACTCCTAAGGCAGCCCCCCGACGGACAGAGAAGGAGACCCGAGCCGGGCTCTGCGGGCTTCCCTCCCCTCCCCCCGCCAGCCCGGGAAGTTTGCTCAGGGCTGGGTGAAACAGACTTGCTACTTTGTTTCTCTCTCGCTCTGCCCAGGCAGGCTCCTAGCGGCTCCCCCCTCCCCGCCCCCTTCGCTCCTCCTCATTCAAGTCCAAGGAGATTCAGTTTCCTATGGAAAGGGGCGT
Organism: Chelonoidis abingdonii; assembly: GCF_003597395.2. Taxonomy (NCBI): domain Eukaryota; kingdom Metazoa; phylum Chordata; order Testudines; family Testudinidae; genus Chelonoidis; species Chelonoidis abingdonii. The sequence goes on along the minus strand of NC_133782.1, from coordinate 12,220,474 downwards.
CTGAGGCAGACAGACAGGATGACGTCAGCGCTAGACTGGGACTGCCCTTTTCCTCGCCCCGCCAGGCGGGGAGGGGGAGGAAATAGACGCTAGCGGAGGGGGGGGAGAGAAGGGAGCGGGTGAGTGACGGCTCTGCTGGCCAATCCCAGCTCCGCCGCTTCGCGGGAGGCGGAGCGCCCGAGCCCAGCCAAGCGCAGCTGCCCCTGACCCGGGCGCGCAGTGTGCGGAGAATTCGCGGCGAGCTCGGTCGGGCTGCGCGTGTGGTTCGCAGCTCGCCGGGGAGTCGCGTTGTTCCCTAGTGGGGCGCTGCTGTGCCGTGTCCGGCCGGGGACGCTGAGCGGGGCCGAGTCAAAGCTCCAAGGGTCCCGCTGGCCCCGGCGGGCTTAGGAGCGAGCCCCGGCGGGCAGCGGGTTCTCCAGTGGCTGGCGGCGGCAGCCCTGAGCAGTGGCGGTGCAAGTCGTTCCCGGTGACGTGGGTAATAACGACCCGTCCCTGGGGAGCGCCGTTGAGCACCTTGCTGTCCCGTGCACCCGACTTGAAGGGGGGGAGCTCGCCACCTACACACGGAGATACCCACACCAGACCCCCGAGGAGGCAACTCCTGCCAGGCCTGGGGCTGCAGGCCAGCGAGAAGTGGTGACACATCGCCCCCCCTCTTTTCCCCCTTCCTCTGGGGTCTAGCGCAGGTTACCCTCCCCCCCCCCAACCAAAAAAAGGGAGACTGCAGCCCCGAACTCACGCAGCCAGTCGGTGACGGTGAGGAACCGAACCCTGGGGCCAAATTCAGACCTAAAGGATGCTAGTGTAAATCCAGAGTAACTCCACGGTGGCTACTCCAGCTCCACAGCGGTGTAATCATGGAAATTAGGTGTGCCTGCTCCCAGCACCAGGTCAGTTCCCTAGATTCCTAGGAGATCATCCTTACTCTCCTTATACTAGGGTAGAGGGCAGCACAGTTTATAATGAAGGGGGTTATAAGAATCAGGCTGTTGCAAAGCACCGCAGTGTGCCAAATGTACTTCCCAATTACTATACATCTCCTCTGATGACTGTGAAACTATTCTGAAAAAAAAAAATCACTAAAACAGTTCCCACTGCATATGTTTTAACAATAAAAATAGTAAATTAATTAAATTTTTATTAATTCTTATTAATCATTTACATAAATTTAATGACCAAGTGCAGGAACGTTGCACTTCAACCTGTTACTAGAAGGTTTTCCTTCCTTTGTAAGGACGTCTGCATGGTACAGGTTTGCTGCGCAAGTCAGTGGCCTGCTTTTCAGAGCACCACAGCTCCCCTTGACTTTAGCAGAAGTTACACTTCTCAGCACTTCTGCAAATGAGGCCCCAGAAATACTGTATTCTTGGTTAATGGTGTTGTGACCCACTGTTATGTACAGATGTGTTTAGGAAATCTATAATGTACATTAAAATGCACATTCCAGAGAACACCCTTAAGGTAACTCTGATTTTTAACCTTCCCTGAATCAGGGGTTCTGAACTTTTTTCTTTCTGAGGCCCCCACAACATGCTATAGAAACTCCATGGCCCACCTGTGCCACAACAACTAGTTTTCTGCATATAAAAGCCAGGTCTGGCATTGGGGGTAGCAAGCAGGGCAACTGTGGAGCTGCATGTCACAGGGGTCCCGCAACATTCAATTGCTCAGGCTTCTCCGTCAGCCCCAGGGGGTGGGACTCAGGGCCCTGGGCTTCAGCCCCATACAGTGGGGCTTTGGCTTTCTACCCTGGGCTCCAGCAAGTCTAACACTGGCCCTGCTTGTGGCCTCCCAGCGGACCCCAGACCCCTGGTTGAGAACCACTGTCCTGAATAATTTCTAACCACTTGAAGCGTACAAAATCAGTGCCCTCTTTTGAAAATTTTGGCCTTGGACTATACAGGGCTTTGTCACGGTTGTGTAATATGGCTAAGTCCCTTCAGCAGAGACAGAAACAAAATAGGGCAGTGGTCCGCAACCTTTTTGGCTGGCGAGCGCCAGCTGAAGGACCACTGTGGCAGTGGGGCACCCGCCGAAATGCCGCCAAATTTCGGCGGCGATGGCTCTCGATGATGTCACTTACCGTCAATGGCAAGGGCGTCATCGAGAGGCGTCCCCGCCGAAATTCGGGAGCAATGCCTTTCAGTGACGTCACTTGTTGACAGCAAGCGGCATCAGCGAGAGGCATCCCCTCCGAAATTCGGGGGCGATGCCTCTCGATGACATCATTTGTCAGCAACAAGCATCGTCATCGAGAGGCATCCCCACCAAAATGCCGCTGCAGCATTTTGGCGGGTGCTGTCCCGGGAGCCAGGACACGGGCGCATTAAGATGCCCCCGCGGGTGCCATGGTGCCCGCAGGCACTGCACTGGGGACCCCGAAATAGGGCATTATAGTATAGCAACATCCCTGTGGCTTTGCAGATTTGGTTGTATAGACAGATCCTAAGTGAAAAGTTGGGGGAGTTTTCCAGGGAAGGGAATGTGGAGGTGTGAAAGATAAAAGCTTTGAGGAAAACACAGAATACCAGATTCTGCTGTCATTGAAGTCAGTGGGAGTTTTGCCATTGATTCAGGCTCTGAAGTTATAAATCTTGAACCTGTGGTCTTTCTGCAGGAAAATTTCAGTGCAAACTTTGTGTGTATGTGGAGTAGTTACAAGATTGGGCTTAATGTAAGGTCACTTTGGGGCTTGCCAAGGCATGATGGTGCCACTGGTAATTCTTATGAACAGGAGTTTCAATGACTTCAGAAATTCCATGTCACTATTTTATTTTTTATTTTTGTAAAGGCACCAAAAGCAATTAGATATTGTATGGTTTGATCACTCGTCAGCTGAACCAGCATTTGCCTTATAGGCGCAAACCTCAACAAATAGTCCAAAGAGATACAGTTCCATTGTCATTTACTTTAAAAATGTCAGCCCAATTTAATTTTTAGACAGATATAAGGGGGGAGAGGAGGAATCATCCCCACAATGAGTGTTTTGTGCCAAGTTTTAATCAGGAGTGATTTTTTTCAGTTGAGAAATAGACCTGTGAAAATTGGGATTTATAATGAAAATGCTGATACACACTTTACTACAGTGGTGCGAATAAGGTCCCATAATACTTGGTAAATCCTGTTACTGAGAGATAACGTCAGCTTCAATTATCTTCCAAGAAGGCATATTTTCCCATAATTCTTGATAGCTATGATTTAGTACTTGGAAGTAGTTAAAGGGCCTTCACTTGGGCCTATGCTCCCTAAAGATACTATCATGAATATTGTGCTAAATAAAAAGAATACAAATTGTGAATACCAAATTAAAAACCAAAATCTCTTTCAAAGCCATAGAAATCATGGAGGATGAAGGGAGATGGTCTTGGAGTCAGGCATGATTTACTTATTGGCAAGTTTGAACTTTTATTTTCACCCACCGAAAATAGGATTTTTTTTCACATGATTATTTACAATGTGATTTCAAATTATCCTTTATACTCCTTGGAGATGGCTGTCATTCCATCTACCCCTCAGGAAAATGCCTGATGGAAAGAGACATGTTATTGAAAGATTGATTAGGCTTAACACTGTGCCATCTGACAGTAGGTATCTCCAACAATAACTAGTCCAGTATGAACAGGGGGAAGAAGTCTTGCATCACAGATAGAAAATGAGCCTTAAGAAGCTAGATTTTGGTTCCTAAAAGTGTAGTGCTAAAAGGATACGAATTTTTGTAGAGCTGCCAATTCAACAGACTTTTCTTTCCATAGTAAAAGGCATATTTGAGTGCACGGAATACAGCTTTGAGTTCAGGAATTAGGAGGAGGTAGTGTCTGTGGTTAAGGCACAGAACTGAGAGTCAGTAAGTCAGAGTTATTTTTTTGGTTGTGGAGCAAATTTCCTGTAGTCAGGCTATGCTTTTCAACCCGGGTGGCTCCCTGAATTAGGCATGTTTGTAGGTACCTAAAATTGTGATCTGCTTTTTCAGAGGCATTGAGCACCCCAATGTCAATGGGAGCTGGGAGAGTTCAGCAACTCTGAAAATCACAACAATTTTTAGGTGTCTAAACATGGATTGAAGTGTTTAAATGTGAGTACCCCAATTCGAAAGTTTTAGCCTAAATCACTTGCTCAGGGTTACATAAGAAGTCTGTGATAGCACTGGAAAAAAAACAGTAATCCTCTGGTTCCCAATTCTGTGCTTTAGCCAAACCCATGTCTTCTTCCAACTCGTTAAGGCGTGCCTCAGTTTCCCTGTCTGTAATCCTTATCTCCCTTATGGTTCAATTCATTAATGGCTGCAGTGTGTCAAGATCCCCTTTGTTAAGCACTATGAAAACACAAAAAAATTGGTTTTGTTACTGACATGGAAATGCAAATAGAGAATTTAAATGTTGGTTTTCATATCTAAGAAAAGCCAGTTTAACTTGAAGCTCAACTAAACTAACTAGGGCCTCGATTCAGCAGTCGAAGCCTATTCAGCAAACTAGTAAGCATGTGCTTAAAGTTAAGCACATGCTTAAATGCTTTGCTGAATTGAAACATTAAAGAGGAATGCTCTATTTTGCCTTTGCTGCCTTAAATGACTTGACATATTTCATTGGGGCTTGGATAACTGGATCTTTTCTTCCAAAAAAGCTTTTGATGCAAACTGAATAGCAAAGACCCTATTTCAATGGACCTTGCTTGCTTGCCCAAAAAGCTCTGTAATTATGTGAGCTAACCCTAGATCATACTACTGTACTTGCAGCTAACATATACCTTCACACTTACAGTGTGTAGCATAGTCATAAATAAGTCAATGTTAACAATACAACCTTACTCACATTTCATGGGAAACCACTGACGTTCTCAGACTAATCTTGCAATTAGTCTTGCAAGACGTTCTCAGACTAATCTTGCAATTCAACCTTCTGTGTTCTGTCTTCTAATATGCGTCCATGTTCCTGTACAAGAATAAGTGACATTCTGCATCATGTTTGATAAATAATTACTGCATTTCAGGATATAGACTTCCTCATTTAGGCCTCTGCACTCTTTGCACAGCCAAAATTCCTCTTGAGGCTAGGATTAGGTAGTTATCAAGTGGAGTCAGTGGAGTTTAGGGTAAGCAGGATCAGGCCCAGACTTAGCTAAATGAGAGTTTTGTAACTGACTTAACTGGAAGCAGGAGCAGGCGGTAGGTGAGTAAGAAAGAGCAGGCACAGGAGATGAAAGGACATCTTTCTTTGTGGCTGGGAAAAGGTGGGGGCAAGAGTTCCTGTGAATCATCTTTCTTCTTTTAAGGGAAGATTTTACAAGTTTTGTACAGCTTTGGCAGATATAAGCTCAAGTTTCAGATGTAGGCTTCTGCAAGTTCACACATTTTCTTAACCTTTCATCCAAGATAAATAATTAAATAAATAGATACATCACTGTTTGCAAGTTGATGCTGGTTTAAAAATGCAACATTTACTACCAAATTTAATCGGAAGAGCTATGTGTGGCCTTAGGAACAACCAACATTTTTCCAGCGTGATGTAAGAATGAATAATTAAAGTAATTCTAGATGGGCTTTGTAAAAATTAAAGAACATTAGATGACCTTTACTGATTTATTCCGAACTTTGTACTAATTTTACTAAACCCCCAGTAATGTGGTGGTTAGATCATAGTCTTGCAGTCAGGAACTCTAGGTCCTCCTGGTTCTACCACAAACCTAGTGTGAACCTAAGCTTGTCACTTAACCTCTCTGGGCCTAGGTTTTTCCGTCTATGAAATGGGGTTAATTTTACCTCCCAGGGTTTTGTGAAGTTTCATGAGTGTTCACAGTGTTTTGAGACCCTTGGATGAACCAAGCTGCATAAATTTATCTTCTGTTCTGGCTATGTTTTGATTATAAGATAATTTTACTCCATTTAAAAAACAGAAGTTCCGTATCTGCCGTCAGCACGTATACAGTTACATGTTTAAATCTTTGCTTTTAGGCCTTACTACAAACACTTCAGATTTTGTTAAGCATTTGAGCTACCCCATGTAATTATTATACTGAGTATAAGTTCATATAAAATACCATGAAAAAACGACCCATAATAGAAATAATTAAACCTAGGAGTCAATTCATTTTCTTCAGAAAATAGGTCAAGGCAGTTTGGAAAAAAAAAAAAAAGAAAGAAAAGAAAAAACACAAAACCCCAACAGCTCCCCAAAGATTTGTTAACTAAATAGATGTCCATTAAAGAGACCAAATATTTCACAGCATTAGTCTCAGGATAAATGTTAAATCGATATTCACTAACGCAATAGGGCAATAGTTACCATGGTGAATAATTCTATATTTATTTTCAAGCAAGCCTTATTTCTAACAATTCCAGACATGGTTTTCACTTTATGGTGACTAACCTCTTAATCTACATTTCTTCTCTTTCCTTTTTGTTGTGAAACTGTTTGGTGCTAGGGATTCCAATCTGCTCCATGCCAGTTATAGCAAGTTCCATGGCATGGTAAAGCAGAACAGTGCTGAGCAGAGACACAGGTGCATGTCAGTTTCAACTGAGTTTTGCACTTGTAAAGCACCTTTCTTCTGAGAATCTCAGAATAGCTGACAAGAGTTATTCACCCTACACCACATTTCTATGAGGAGAGTAGGGGAACAATCTTCATGTCCCACTCAACTCTTCCAGTGGTTCTCTGCCTAATCTACATGTCCACCCACCCCGGCATTTATACTGTACTCATCAGCATAACTCATCCCTGGTGGCTGTTGAATCATCCTCCTTTCCTCTCCTTTGGGTGGAGGCACCTCTATTTCTTTCCCTTTATTGGGTGACTCCCCCTCAGCCATGGTCCCCCTTCCCTCCCGGTCCTGGTGGCTACTGCTCCATCTCTCACCTGGTTGTTCATGTTCCATCATTCCTAGTGACTTAATTCCAACCCTGTGTATGGTGGAATTTAAAGAAAAAAAAGAAAAATCAGTTGGAAAATAGTCATCATTAGGGTCCAGTGTAAACCCTCAATTTAGATGAAAGAAGACAGTTCACGGCTACCTTGTAGCTAATGCTTTATTCTCTGTCTCTGCAAACTTACAGTATTTGCCTGGGTCACATATGGGAAGTTTTCTTCACAACCAGGAGGGCTAGAAAGTCCACTTGTCTTTGTTTGTAATGACAAATTGTACTGAAACCCCCTTAGAATGTTACTTCAGTCTGTTCCATCTGATTTTGGTCCCAATACAACTTCCACTGAAATCAATGGAAAGACTCCAACTTAACTTATATTTCCTTGGAAGCACCGGTAAGAAATGTGGCATATCACTAACAAAAAATAAACCTCCTTAGCATTCATGATTTCCAAGTTGAAAACATTTTACTTTCTTGCTCTGAAAAGCAAGAATAGCAATGACAGTATGTAAAATAAAACAGCACTAGCGAAAGTGCTTTAAATTACAGAAGCATAAACTCCGGCTGATTTTTCTTGGTGGAAAGACAATCTCTTTGGGCAGAGAAATGGTACTTTGGAAGGCAAACAAAGGTGACATTTTGAAATTCTGAAATTGCAGCCAGCATATCAAAGTTAGGTCAAGTCTTCTAGCTCTTCTGGTGAAGCAGTTCCGACATTCTGAAAGCAGAACTTTGTGTACAGCTTTCAGACTGGGTTTGCTTTGAGGGCACTTTTTTGTGGCGCAGTCTTGTTAAGTTGTCCAAATTTTATATATATATGTGTGTGTGTGTGTCTATATATATATGATCTGATAGTATTTATATAAAATATCTTATAGTCAAAACCTAGCCAGAACAGAATGATGCATTTATATATCTATATCTACGTGGACTACAATGGATATCTCTCCATGTCACGTGACCCCTTGATGCTTGTAGAAAAGCAAGCTCAGAAATCCAGATTGTGCTGTTCTTCTTGCTGACTAGACATGTTCAGAAGTATATTTTTGTGTAGTAGAACTACCTTATTGGGGTGCAGGTAAATCTCCTTCTGTTGCCTCTGTTCTGCACTTTTAGATGTAAAAGAGCAGATTCTCCACTGGGGTGAGTTATCAGTCCTCTACAGAAATCCATTTTGGAGCTCAGACAATTTTCACCCGCTGAGGATTTGTCTCAAGAAGTCTATAGCTGTCTGCCTGGTGAGGGACAAGGCTATGAGTGGATTTTAAGTGGAGGCTCTTACAAAATGAAAGGCACACTCTTGTCTCTCTCAGGGAGAACTTATTCTTTCTTTGATCTCAAAGGAAACCCCAATCCAAACGTTAAGAAAGGGCTTCTATATTAGGGTAAGTTGCATGGAGTCAGTCCAAATCTCCACTGCTGCAACACCTCTACTCTGGGGGTAGATCTTCACTGCAGAGTTAGCCAGGCTCTAATCCAGCTGTTGTCCCGAACCATCGTCCTGTCCATACAAAAAACCCTCTGACCCAAATTCAGTTGTGGTTTCAACCTGAGGTAGCTGGGGGTATGGGTTAGAGCAGAGGTGGGCAAACCACATCTGGCCTGCAGGACCTTCCTGCCCTGGGAGGCTAGCCCCGGGCCCCTCCCCTGCAGCCTCAGATCACTGTGCTGCTGGCACAATGCTCTGGGTGGCGGGGCTGCAGAGCGCAGTCCTGACCCGGTGCTCTGTGCTGTGTGGTGGCATCGCAGCAGCCTCTCCTGGTGCTCTGGGCGGCGTGCCTGTAGTGCCACCAGCCGCCGGTGCTCCAGGCAGCACGCTAAGGGGGCAGGGAGCAGGGTGGGTTGGATAGAGGGCAGGGGAGTTTGGGGTGGTGGACAGGAACAGGGGGGTTGGATGGGGGCAGGGGTCCCCAGGGGGCTGTCAGGGGGCAAGAACAGGAGGGGTCGGATACGGCCCAGGGCCGGGCCACACCTGGCTGTTTGGGGAGGCACAGCCTCCACTAACCAGCCCTCCCTCCATACAATTTTGGAAATCCGATGCAGCCCTCAGGCCAAAAAGTTTGCCCACCCCTGGGTTGGAGCCCAGGTGCCTCTTTCACTGGGCTGATAAGGCACACATTTTTGCAGGGAGGATAAAAGATAAATCATCCAGGGCTGACAGTTCTGGAGTACCTTCCCACAATTCCCCCTGTGTGCCCAGGAGGACAGACAACTTCTACAATTCACTGTGAAAGACTCATAGAGCTTACTACGGCACAAAGAACCATAGGATATGCCCCCAGAAATCCTAGTGACACACACAAGGGAGCCACACCACCGAGGACACAGTAATTGAGGTGGCTGCTCACACCTGTGGACAAGCTACATGGTATGCTCAGACCTGGTTGTGGATCACATGAGTTAACTGCAGTGAAGACATACCCTAGGGGGGCAAACACTGTTTTAGCTACCTCTGTTACTGCCACTCACAAATGCTCTGTGGTTTGCAGGGAGACAGATAGGTATGTGCGTGCATCCCTTCTCTCAAATAAGGAGAATTACGGGGTACAAGTTTTGTGTAGAGCCCAGACCCAAGTTTGACGCTTGCCCTCTCTTTTAAATGACGAGTCCTTGCTTTGCACCCACAGGTAAAAAATAAATAAATTAGAGCAAATGCAGTTTATTTGTATTTCAGTTGCTAGAGGATAATCAAATATTTCAAGACTCTTCAAAAATGTCTCTCCAAAGGGAGTTAATGCTACCATTGGAAATAACAGTGAGATTTGATGGTTTTAAATATGTATTGTGTGTTCTCCATCTATTTCAATATACATAATCTTGTCACTGTATCCTTGAAAAAAGAGCTTGAACTTGTGGCCAGGAATATGCAGTTTTTCTCTATCTATTTATGGAAATATACAAAATATTTAAAAATATAACCTTGTACAGTCATAACTATCTACTGCAGCTTAGAGGAGAAGCTCTGATCAAAGCGCTCTGCCGCTTTAAATCTCTCCAGACCCCCAAGAGGTGGGTTTCAGACTTGGTTTGATGTCACTCACAGACAGAAGTTTCTCTGTCTCCACATGTAAATAAAACCACCACTCAGCCAATCAAAAGTTGAGTTCCTACAAGTGGAAGTTTCCACTGGTTGCAAGGGAGCTAATCAGCAAAGAGAAGGAAGGACCTATCTGTCTATGTGGGGTTTTAAATCCACGTGTTGGAAGGAAGCGGGAGGAGGTGTCTGCGCACACAGACACAATTCATTACCTTTGCAATCAGAGGGTGTTGTAAAAAGGGGCTGCTAACCTCAGTTTGACCTACTGCTATCACAAAGGAATAAACAGCTTCTTCTTCCTGAGCTAGACGCATTAAAGAGACAGTCCCCCCTCCTATTCTGCCTCCCTTCAAACGCTGTACCAATGTCTCTGTCTATGAAGCAATGGAAACACGTTCCTAAAAGCCATCATTGCTTCTTGCCACTGATGAAGTTCAATTTAGACAGTTCAGTCTTTTTAGGGGGTTTTTTTTTTTAAGAAATTAATTCTTCCTGTTATTTGGTAGCTTCAGAATATTTAAAATACACATATCCATGTTCCCATAGGGAAGGAAGAAGTAAACATGCTGTACTCACAAAAAGGAAAAATGCTATTTTCCAGATAAATTCATCACAGTTAAAGCCTAGACAAAGGGTTTGTAATATGTTGGATTTCTGTGTGTGATTCTACTAGGGTCTGATCCTGAGTCAAGAGCGATCAGAACCTGCTAGAACAAAGCCTATAACGTTTAATTATATGGTATCATTTTAATATTATCAATAAATAATAATAGGACATAATACCACAAGTATGTCACCATATAGGCCCTGATCCTGCAAGACTTATGCCAGGGAGTAACTTTACAGATGTGAATAGAGCTGGTTTAATAGCACTATTCACCTGTGTCAAGTTACTCATACATCTCTGTGTGCACACACATCAGCTTCCCCAAGAAATCTACACACAAGCAAACAGCCTGATACAGAAGCACATCCAGGCTTATATTTTGCTATGCCACCAGAGACCCAATCTTGCAAATGCTTCCTATCAAGGGCAGTGCTTATTTCTAGTTGTAACTATGCTCATTTTGAAAGATAAGGGCCTTTGTTGTGGGTCATAAAACACAAAACCTTAAATACAGCACTGTTTATATGTGAAGTCTCCTCACATGGGCAAATTGGCAAATCTATTGTCTTCAGGGGTGCTGAACTGATTTACACCTGCAGAGGATATGGCCCTTATTTTAAAAAAAACAGAAGTCTCAGACATCCTCAGCACTGATTATTGACACTTCACACATACATAGCACTTTACAGAGATTACCAAATAACAGCAGCTCTTAGTGACCACTGAATTGTTATTTACCATCTTATTAAACGGGAAAAGCTTTTGGTAACAGATCCTTGTGTATGCCACTAGTTTAAACACAACTCACTCTTGGCACCTCTGTATAACTGGGTGCAGAAGATGTGTACTAACCCCTCCAATAAATTCAAAAGATCCCTTTTCACATTTGTCACGCAGGGCCTGATTCTGCTCCCAAAAAGTCAATGGCAAGGCTCCTTAGAGCAGGGGTTCTCAAACTGGGAGTCGGGACCTCTCAGGGGGTCACAAAGTTATTACATGAGGGGTTGCAAGCTGTCATCCTCCACCTCAACCCCAGCTTTGCATCCACCATTTATAATGGTGTTAAATATATTTTAAAAGTGTTTTTAATTTATAAAGGGGGTCACACTCGGAGGCTAGCTATGTGAAAGGGGTCACCAGTACAAATGTTTGATAACCACTGCCTTAAAGGCTTCAATTGGCACAAGATTATACCTTGAACCTTGTTTTTCTTTAGTCTCCTATTATTTCATACCCTCCTCAATTCCACCTTCCTGACGCTTTTAACTGCATGCATTAGGAATCTCGTTCTATAGAAAATCTGGTCTGGTTATTGCTCACTAGGGAAAAGTGCAATGGAAGTGATCTGGTTGCAGCAGATAGAAATCACTAAAGAGCACAAGGAAAAGAAAAGTCTTCTTGGGGATTGTGTGTGTCTGTGGGTGTTTCAGACTCCTGGACTGTGCATGACTGGTCACAGCTTTTGGTGGCAATCAGCCAAGCACATAGTTGAATAGACCTATTGCTTTAGAAAGGCCTATTGTTTGCGGATGAGCTGAACTTGCACTCAATTTGCTCAATTTATATGTATATATTACAGTCTAGAGGCTTTGTTGATTGCATAGCTGCACATTTGACATCATCATCATTACCTAATAAACCTGTTAACTTGGCAGCTTCAACACAAAGAGAAAGGGAAAAAAGGGAGAGGGGAATTGGGAGTGGGAATCCCAAAATACAAACTCATCCATATAGATGTTCTCTGTAAATGTATTTACTCAGCAGCTGCTAAAATTATTTTAACTGAGGTATTAGTCTTACATGTTAAAACTCAGCCATCTACTCTGTGTTCTGATATTTAAAATCATACATTTGGTCATTTATCTACAGTCTTTTTTGCTTAATTTAAAAACATGATTCTGCAGTATTTTGGTCCTTAGTTACTATATAGCCTCACATTTTCTGCTCAGAGTGAATCACACATATTAAAATATTGTAGATTGTTTCAGCATAAGTGGTGGTATGCTGTGCTGATCAGGAATTCTGTCAAAATGTTTTTTCGATAGAAAAGACTGTTTCCATAAAATAGAACTTTTCCCACAGAAAATTTTGGTTTTCTGGAAATGTTCTGATTTTCAGTCACTAGAATTGAAACAAAATATTGCATTTTGGTTCATGTTGATGGTGATGTGTGTCCATTTGAGCTGCCACATTGCCTCATGGGAGTTGTAGTTCATGCCACTATTCTCCTTATTGGGCCACATTCTGTGACTGGACTACATCTCCCAAAACTTATGTATGAAAACATATGGTGTTATATGCCTACGACCAATTTATGGAGCCATGTCATCAGCTGGTGTAAATGAAGTGACACCAAGTTATACCAGCTGAGGTTCTGGCATATAGTACCATGTGTGTTAAATAATAAATAATAATAATAAAATATATGTTAAAACACAAAGAGCCAGATTTCTATAGCTCTTGCTGGAGTCATTGGGAGTTTTCCCTGAGCTCTGCCGTGCTTGCACCAGTGAAATAAACCTTATGAATCAGGAATATTGGGTTGGCAGAGGGCTTTTGTTTTCCATTTTAGATTCTTTTCTTAATGATTTTGGTCATTTGTCAACTGATTAATTTTAAGGCTTAACAGAACACACCAAAATGACTCCTTCCCAGGGGCCACACATCAGTCTGGTTTTTAAAATGAAAAGAGTTATAATATCAGTTAAGGCCTAGAGGCTTTACTTTTGCAAATCTTTTATTGTAGATTTTATACAGCTAATACATTGCTAGTGTTTCCAAGGAAACTAATATGCCCTGTGTTCACTGAACTGAATCTCACTGTTAAAACAATTAGAAACTTAATCTTGGTTCAGGTTTTTTTTTGGAGGGGTATCATCTTAACAGATTTTAATTAAAATACGACTGTGATAATATTTTATACATATGTAGGCTGTGCTGTAAATTACCCTGGGTAAACTTCATTCCAACCCATTATAATTGTGAATAAAATACATTTTCAGCATTTCAGTAAAAACAAATTAAAAAGAAATCTTGATAATGGAATTATCCCCACTGTTCATCTCTGAAGACTCTTGGCCAGCTGATGGTAAGTAGTTTAAAACTGGGCACTGAAAACTATATGTCTGTGTATGGCTTAGACAGGGTTCTAAACCTCAGCTGAAACACTATTTGCTAGACAGTTCTAGGGGGTATTAACAAGGATTAGTGTTAGCTATTCTCAGCCATAGAACAGCGAAAGTCAGCTCTCCAATGAGGAACACGATGGTCCCACATAAGTACTAATCTATTACAAGGTTGATCTCATGCTTTGGTCCATTAAGTAACCTAACAGTGGATAGTGAGGGTCAAATTTTCAAAGGATTCACGTCCTCTTTGGGGCCCCCAATTCATCAAAGCATTTTAGCATGGACTTAAGTCATGCTGAAGGCAACATACATATTACTTTACAAAAAATTGAAGACAATATAAAGAAAGATTAGGCCCCATGAAATTAAGTCAATGAGACTTAAGCAGGGACTTAAAGCTGAGTACATGCTTAAATGTTTTTCTGAATTGAGGAGCAATTTGTGCCTACAAAATTTGAGCCCACCATTGAATTGCTGGATCAAAGTTGGGTTCTAACACTTGATTGTGTATAGCTAGAGGCACAAGTTCCACAGTTTGCACTCACATATTTGAACACTGCAAACTATGCCTGCAGAAAGAAAAGCTGGGCTTCATCCCTTTTGAAAATTAAACCCCAAGGGTGCGTCTGCACTAGAAATCCTCCTGGGTTTTGCAACAGGTGTCAAAAACAGCTTTTTCCAAGCCCTTCCCTGTGTGCTGGAACTGGGTGACGCACTGGTGTAGATGGGGTCAAACACATTTCTGTCTTCTGCCAGGTTGTGCTGCAGTACTTGTTGATCTTGACTGACCCTGTCCACACCCATGAGAGAATTGTTTTCAGCAGTGGCTAAGAGATGCCAAGGAGGAACTTTTCTCAGTTCAGATCTAGGGTTCTATCTGAGCCCCTCTCTCTTTTAGGTTTGCCAGTTGTGGTTGGACGTATTCCTGGAGGCTTCATCACATGACATAATTTGTAATTAAAGATTGATCTCTAATTCCCAGAGACTCCAGGACAATCCTAGAGGGTTGGCAACCCTACTCTCTTTTTTATTTATGACTCATTGTCACTGCTGTGCTTAAGCATTTTGAAAACAAATACGAAGCCACAGTGGCTGCGAAGGAGCTTAGAGTACAGACGCAGACACTCAGTTCAGACTGTTTGTGTCTGACATGTTGTGCTAGTGTGAGCAGAAGACATATAAGAATCCAGCAGTGGGTCCTTTTTACAAGGCTTCATTGCAAGAGTGTTGGTTTGAGGAAAGACCTGAAGGTCAAGGGGCTTGTGGGAAAATAGAGACCATTCCAAGCATGAGCAGTGTTTGCCTTTGGGAAGACAACAAGGAGTCCTTGTAGCACCTTAGAGACTAACAGATTTATTTGGCCTTAAGCTTTCATGGGCTATAACTCACTTCATCAGATGCAGTGAGTGGAAAATACAGTAGGCAGGTATAAATACACAGCACATGAAAAGATGGGAGTTGCTTTATCGAGTGGGGGTCAGTGCTAACGAGGCTAATTCAGTTAGGGTGGATGTGGCCCATTTCCAACAGCTGACAAGAAGGAGTGAATATCAACAGAGGGGAAATTATTTTTTGTAGTGACATCAGAGGGGTAGCCGTGTTAGTCTGTATTAACAAAAACAATGAGAAGTCCCCCTCTGAAACTTGTTTTGTTTTGCTACCCACATTTAGGACTTGCAGATCTGCCTGATAGATCTTGACTCTGGTATTCTGCTCTCCCATCTGCGTGACAACAGGAGAAGTGAGCATGAAGAGAGAGCAGAGAGTCAATGCTGAGATCTTTCAAGGGGATCTAAGAGCTGAATTTTCCATTCCATTTCACTTTCTTGATTCTACAGAGGAGTCAAGAAGGAAACGCGCTCATGGCTACTTACTCTGCCATTATCTGAACATTTAAACCTGTGCAGGGTACCTCTTCTTCCGTGGGGCCAGTACCTACGCAGTGGGGGAGGAGGACATAAGGAACTTGTACTCCCTCTCTTGCTCTGTGTAAAGCTGGCTAGAACACCAATGGGAAACAAAGTCTCTGCTACCACCCAGGACCCTAGGGGGCATTTGGTGCCTGAAACGATTTGGGGCCATGGCTCCTGCATTCCCCACCACCTAATGTCTCTTTTATGGTAGTGCAGCAGGTAGGCTGGTTGCTCCCCGGAGAATTTCCAACTGAGACAGACAGAATTCAACCTGGGGATGACTCTGGCTGGTGCATAACTTCACCTGACGCTCTAACCCAGTGTTTGGGGGGGAGGGGGGGAGTAGCCACACAAGCATCACATTTGTAATGTAATTAGGGTGACCAGATGTCTTGATTTTATAGCCTGATATTTGGGGCTTAGTCTTATATGGTCACCCTAAATGTAATACACACCCATCAATATACAGCCCTTCACATAACCCTAACATAAAATGTCTTACATCCAGAGGGACATAAAAATGTGAAACACATCAGCATTAGGAGAACTGATGTTTCTGGTTTTAGTGTTTTGTTTTATTTTCTTTTCCAAAGGAATTTGCAGCATTACTTTTAGTCATCTGCCCTGCCCGTGCTAGGAAATATTTGGAATACATTCCATTCCCCTAATGAACGTGCAGCAGCAGGGGTGCAGCAAATAAGAAAGAGAAAATCTTTCTAATGAACAACAAATTAATGTGAAAATCAGATCTACATAGTGTCAGCTTGTGTTTCCTATAGCTTTAGGGTGATTAATGTAGACA
Organism: Chelonoidis abingdonii; assembly: GCF_003597395.2. Classification (NCBI taxonomy): domain Eukaryota; kingdom Metazoa; phylum Chordata; order Testudines; family Testudinidae; genus Chelonoidis; species Chelonoidis abingdonii. The sequence goes on along the minus strand of NC_133782.1, from coordinate 12,204,128 downwards.
AAATCAATGATGTGCACTAGTCACAGGTGTAGCATGGCACACATAAGCTTTACCATTACCATATTTGTTTAGAATACAATTATAGACTTTTGCTAGATTCCTTTTCTCTGTAACTGAAAAAAAATTTCTTAAGTACAGTAGCTACAACTCTTGCTAATGTTCCTCAAAATGTGTTGAATTTATGGGATGCCGTCAAATGCATATTAGTATTCATGACACAAATCACTTTGCTTCAGACTGATCTATTGGGCTGTATCGTGCTCTTTTGTTAAAAAAATAATGTGCTCAAACTGAAAATTTTAGTGGATCTTTATACAATAAAAAAGAGTTTAAGAACTTCAGTTGAATCCTACTCTTCAAAAATTGTGGATTTGTGTTTGCAGGTCTGGTTATGAGTGATTTTTCATATCCAGTCCAGTCCAGTGTCAGGCAATGTACACACCATTATGAAGATGCCATTATCTGTTCTTGTTTTAAAAGCTCTGGCTACTGCAAGCCATTCATATAGTATAAATAAATTCGTACAAGTGATTTTCCACTCAGGGCATTTGTTGTCAGAAGCTTGGCCTTATCAACTGGGAACTGCAGGCTCAGCCTCAGAAGAACAAGTTTTACAAAACACTACGCAGTTCCAGCAATGAGTGGGGAAAATGTGAGAAATGTAGCATACATATGGATATACAACTCACCTTTATTAGCAAAATCTGTTCAGATGATGTGATATTCCCTCATGGAGCAATCCGCATGGAACTTGTTGGGAGAAGCACAGGTTGCAGGAGGGAAGAGTTTGGAGGAGGCACCAGGAAGTCAGTTGCTTTGCACATGGCTGAAGTGCTAGCGGCAATTGCAACAGCTCTGTAAACAGTTCTATTAATAGCCAGTTTAGTTTTAGAAACAGGGTGTCCTCTCATGTTATTACCCAGCACTTTGGTCATGGAACATTTCCGACTTCCATTATTTATGCATTTTAACTATCTCTCACCAAACGTATTACAAAACATCATTTCCATGAACCGGTGCCACTCTCAGTCCTTCCTCTGAAAACAAATGGTAGCAGAGATGAGCTTTGCAGCATGCATTGAAAAATCTAGAAACCTGGGCTCTGGTGGGCCAAAGAAGGAATTCAGTTCCTGAGCCAAGTGGAGAGGTGGTCACTGAAACAGGTGGGGCCTTAATCATATAATGTTTTATGAGATAAAGATAACAGTTTAAATTTTATTCAGATATCATTGGGTTGACAGTGCAGACATAGAGCTCCGGTGTAATGCGCTCCCTGCAGGAAACGCTGCTAGTAGGGAGACTGAGAAACGCGTTGCTTCGCAAGAGAGTCTCCTCATTCTGCACTAGCTGAAGGTTCCAGATGGTCTTGAGTTATGGCAGCCATGTAGCAACACACTATAATAATCCAATCTGGAGGTGACAAAAGCATGGATGACCCACTAAGGATCTCTAGGATACAGGGATGCCTGAGCGTATCTACTTTTTTCCAGGACAAGCTCACTGCACCGGAACTGGAAGGGAACAGGTGCAGGAGCTATTCTGTTGGCTCTATGCCACTGAAGGATTCCCCTTCACGAAAGGAATCTTCATGTGGCTTTGTAGCACTGGAGGATCTGGTTCAATGGGTGCATGCTGTTCTTTTGTCATAAATACATCATTTTTTTGAGCCTGGTATTGTAATTCTTACATGCACAGAACTCGCACTGAAATCCGTAGGCGTTCCCTTTGTGCAGATCGTGCATGATTGGGCCCCTGTATTTCATAAAACTTTCTGAATGCAGACTGAATTTCTTCCTCCTGTATTCATTGTGGTATTGCCTCACTGGAACAGAAGCAACAATCAGCTTGATAAATGGATTAAAAGGTCACTGGTTTCCCTGGACGTTCACACTGGAGCACACTTGTAAAAAGATAACATTTATACAAAAAGCAATTTCTTGGCTGGTTGTTTTCTGTATTCCCCTCAGTATCACTGAAGATATTTATGCCTCCAAATCAATCCAGTTTATCTTGCTTGATTCTGCACTGCAGTCACAGTGTTTATATCAGTCTGTTGCTGTGAAAATTAATGTGACAATACAAAATGCAGCATTGTGACTAAAGGTGTGTGACATACTCCTAGAGAAATGAAAAATGAATTGAAATTCATGGCAACCCTCCCCCGCCGCCCCCACACCTCCATCCTATTCCAAATCTGATGGGAAAATTTTCAAAAGGGTCTATATTTTCAGAGCAAAAAATGGGCACTATTTTTATTGGAAATTGGCAATTTTTTAAGCATGTACAGTCTCATTTGCACATTAAAGTAACTCTACTTTCCACATTGGAAACACATGGAAATTCATGTTCTGAGAATTCTTGCAGAACAAAAATAGGCTCTGTCTCTGTTTTTGCACTAGTGTAGATGTGATGCACTGGTGCATGATGGAGACTATTAGTGTGACTTATCCTACTGATTACTGAGGTAAATTAGAGATTTGCCATAGTGTAACAGTTTTGATGTTGATACATTACAAGTTGCCCTAGTCTCAGAAGTCCAAAGCCATGTTCTCAAAATTGCAAATAAAGGTCAAATTTAAAGGGTGGGGACAAAATGGTGCAAACATTACAAAATTTCACACAAAGTCCCATGAAATTGATGATAACACACAGCACTGACTCTGGCTCCAGTGAAGGTTTCACCAGGAGATGATGGTCTGAGAGGCTAAAAATTCTTTATTTAAATATAGATGTTTCAAGAAAAACAGGAAAAAATTATAGCCAGAGTGAAAGCTAAGTGACATGGGGCCAGATTTCCAAAGAGGTGGCTTGTCTTTTAAGGATGCCATTTGCCCTTGCTGGACTTATCCCTGCATTCTTGGACCTGCCATTGAATTGTGGATGCAAATCCAGTTGCATTTCTGCTGGCAGAAATCTGATGGAAAGTGCAAGTCAGAGGTGTAAGTATTCAGACTTGCTCTCAGAATATCGTTTGCAGATGACAGTTTTGCAAGTGCCTTCTCCATCTGCAAAGGGAGGGCAGGCCTCAGCCCTCCTGGAAATTTACCCTCTTTCAGCATATGCCTGGCAGGTTTCACATTTCCCCGTCAGTTGGATGGGGCAGATTCTTGTGCCTTTTACTGCCTTGAGTAATCCCACTGACTCCAACGGGGCTATTTGCAAAAGGAATGGTTGCAAGACCAGAGGTAAAAATTTCAAATTGGTATAAGGATTGAGGCACTTAGGAGCCTTAGTCTCAGGCCAGGTCTACTCCAGGAATACTTTGCCAGCATAGCCATACTGGTATACTAGCACTCCTAGTGTGGACAAAGCTTAGACCAGCAAAACTGCATGTTTGCCAGTACAGCTTATTTCATTCCCCCTGAGCTAAAGGAGCTATGCACAAAAAATGCGGTTTTGTTGGTATAGCTGCACCTACCCCAGAAGCTTTTGCCAGGGCTGCCCAAAGGACTCCGGGGGCCTGGGGCAAAGCAATTTCGGGGGCCCCTTCCATAAAAAAAAGTTGCACTACTATAGAATACTATATTCTCATGGGGTCCCCTGTGGGGCCTGGGACAAATTGCCCCACTTGCCCCCCTGCCTCTGGGCAACCCTGGCTTTTGCTAGCACAGCTGTGTCCATCAGGGATCTCACCTCTTCACATCCTTGACCAGCATGGCTATAGACAGCAGAAGTCTGTAGTGGCCCCACTGACACTGCAGATTGCTTTTTCATGGCAAATTCTCTCACAGTCCTTCTGTAGGTTTGAGCCATGACATATCTTTTTACTCATACATTTTAACTTGATTTACACCTATCCCTGCCACTAAGTGACTTGCATTTCTGAGTGATGGCTTTAACACACCCTTTGTTTTGTACTGAGGTACTAATACTTTTACAAGTCAGTGCTTTCTACAGCAGAGGTAGCATTATGGAAAAGACAGAACCAACTTTCCAGATTGCAAATCCTCACAGGCATTGTATTCCTTAAGATAGGCAGCTAGAATATATTTTCTCATTACTGACGAAAAGATAGAGGTGTTCTTTTGTGAGCACAAGGCATCATATCATTTGTAGCAGGCATGAATTATTGCAGTGTCTCCATCCAAACAAGGGAACATCTGTATCCCATTTTCACTGGCACCACAAGATACCTGGCGTAGCCCCAAAACTGTATGTTTAGCTACAAGGGTTTAAAATATGCAGTAATTTGCTGTTGTGTTATCTTCTGGTATTCTCTGCTTTGGAAAAAATATTTTATTAGTGGAGTCCTCCCACTGTCTATTGGCTTTGCTCTAGCCCAGAATAAAATGAATCAAGATAGATGATTTCCAGGCCATCATTTAGTTTCTCTCTGAGGAGAAGTAGTTATGGGAGCCAGTTGGTGCAGGATTCCATGGAGGGTGGGGCATGTCATGCATCCCTTTCTCAAAAGGCTATGTTATGCAGACAGGAGAAAATGCAAATTCATTTGTGTGATAGGTTCCCCCCGGGGTGCCACCTGGAACTGTGGTACCACTGAGCTCTCCTGACCCACCAGCCTAGGCTCCCTTTTACACTGTATTGCTGGGACAAGCTGCCAAGCCCTCTCAAAGCCTTCCCTTTTACCAGCATATGTACAGGTAGGGACACACCCAGGTGCAGTTATATGCAGATGGTCTGACCAGCCCCTGCATGGGAAGACTCCAGCTAGGGTAATTCCCAGCTACTCGTGCACATACCCCGTCTGGAGTGTATACCCAAAGTGAACAGGGAACTGTACAGCGTAAGCTCATGAAATTCGCCCCCTCCCTCAATGTGGAGACAAATATGCAACAGCTTTCTGCCCTGAGTTATGACTCCCACACACTGGTTTTAGATAAAGCAAAAACAAGTTTATTAACTACAAACGATAGATTTTAAGTGATTATAAGAGATAGCAAACAGACCAAAGCAGATTACCTAGCAAATAAACAAAAAATGCAAACTAAGCTTAATATACTATATAGATTGGATATGAATAGCAAATTCTCACCCTAAGGGTATGGCTACACTCACACTTTACAGTGCTGCAACTTTCGCGCTCATGGGTGTGAAAAAGCACCCCCCTGAGCGCTGCAAGATACAGCACTGTAAAGCGTCAGTGTAATCAGGGCGGCAGCGCTGGGAGCGCGGCTCCCAGCGCTGCACGCTACACCCGTAAAAGATCTGGTTTACATGCAGCGCTGGGAGAGCTGTCTCCCAGCGCTGCCGCTCCAACCACACTCACACTTCAAAGCGCTGCCGCGGCAGCGCTTTGAAATTCCAAGTGTAGCCATACCCTAAGTGAAGATACAAGCAGGCTTCAGATTCTTAAGGGGCAAGCTGCACTTGCCTACAGCTTGGAATCCCCAATCCCTTTAGCATGTGTCCAGCATTTCCCCCAGTTCAGTCTTCGTTTATCAGCTGTTTCCACAAGGCATCTTGGATGGAAGAATCAGTGAAGAATCACTATGATGCCACTCCACTGCCTTATATATTGCTTTTGCATATGGCAGGAACCCTTTGTTTCAAAGCTTAGTTCCCACACCAGTCAGTGGAAAAATACTGACATCCCAAGATGGAGTCCAGGTAACCTGGCCACATGTCCCTATATTGTCACAGCAGCCATGACTCCAAGGCTGTCTGTAGGGTCCTCAGAAAGACTCCCAAGGTGAGACATAAGCTTCTCCTAAGGCCCATTGTTCTCTCTAATGGCTCATTAACTTGAATGGGCCCTTCCCAGTCAGCCAGAGCCTTTTGCCTAGTGGACATTGCCCAGGAATAGCTCCATGTGAAATAGATACATAGTCAATATTCATAACTTTGTATACAAGAATGAGACATGCATACCAATAGGATAACAATATTTAGCAAATCATATCCTTTCCAATGACATCTCACATGACTTACCTTGCATAAAATACATCATAACTATGTCATAATCATATCATAATAAAATCACTGAAAAGAATATGGGGTGCAGTATCACAATCTGAACCCACTTAAGGTGGCACTTGGAAAGTAGCATTCAGTGGTAGCAACAGTGGGAAATTTGTGGAGGAGAAAGCTAGTGTAGGTGATCACTGCAAAAAAAGTGTGTTTTTACAGCAAGATAGCCAACTTGAGTTAGCACTTTTGATTCAAAATCCTAGTGGAGACAAAGCATAAGAACATAAAAATGGTCATACTGAGTCAGACCAAAAGTCCATCTAGCCCAGTATCCTGTCTTCTGACAGTGGCCAATGCCAGGTGCCGCAGAGGAAATGAACAGAACAGGTAATCATCAAGTGATTCTTTCTCTGTCACTCATTCCCAGCTTCTGGCAAAGAGAAGCTAGGGACACCATCCCTGCCCATCCTGGCTAATAGCCATTGATGGACCTATCTTCCATGAATTTATCTGGCTCTTTTTTGAATCCTGTTATAGTCTTGGCCTTCACAACATCCTCTGGCAAAGAGTTCCACAGGTTGACTGTGTGAATAAATACTTCCTTTTGTTTGTTTTAAACCTGCTGTCTATTAATTTCATTTGGTGACCTCTAGTTCTTATGAGAAGTAGTAAATAACACTTCCTTATTGACTTTCTCCACACCAGTCATGATTTTATAGACCTCAATCATATCCCACCTTAGTTGTCTCTTTTCCAAGCTGAATAGTCCCAGTCTTATTAATCTCTCCGCATACTGAAGCCGTTCCATACCCCTCATCATTTTTGTTGCCCTTTATTGAATCTTGTCTAATTCCAATACATAGTTTTTGAGATGAGGTGACCACATCTGCACGCAGTATTCAAGATGTGGACATACCACGGATTCATATAGAGGCATTATGATATTTTCTGTCTTATTATCTATCCCTTTCTTAATGATGCCCAACATTCTGTTAGCTTTTTTGACTGCCGCCATGGCCGACTCTAGCCAGTTTGCCGCCCCAAGCATGGCGGCACGCCGTGGGGGGTGCTCTGCCACTCGCCGGGCCCGCGGCTCTGGTGGACCTCCCACAGGCATCCCTGCAGAGGGTCCGCTGGTCCCGTGGCTCCGGTGGACCTCCCGCCGACGTGCCTGCAGATGCTCCATCGGAGCCGCGGGACCAGCGGACCCTCCGCAGGCAAGCCTGTGGAAGGTCCACCAGAGCCACCTGCTGCCCTCCCGGCAATCGGCAGAGCGCCCCCTGCAGCATGCCGCCCCAAGCACGTGCTTGGTGCGCTGGGGCCTGGAGCCGGCCCTGACTGCCGCTGAACATTGTGTGGATATTTTCAGAGAACTATCCACAATGCCTCCAAGATCTCTTTCTTGAGTGGTAACAGCTAATTCAGACCCCATCATTTTATATGTGTAGTTGGGATGATGTTTTCCAGTGTGCAAAACTATGCATTTATCAACATTGAATTTCATCTGCCATTTTGTTGCCCAGTCACCTAGGTTTGAGAGATCATTTTGTAGTTCTTCACAGTTTGCCTGGGACTTAACTATCTTGAGTAGTTTTGTATCATCTGCAAATTTTGCCACCTCACTATTTGCCCATTTTTCTAGATCATTTATGAATATGTTGAATAGGGTCCCAGTATAGACCCCAGGGTCCCAGTATAGACCCTGGGGGACACCACTATTTACCTCTCTCCATTCTGAAAATTGACCATTTATTCCTACCCTTTGTTTCCTATCTTTTAACCAGTTACCAGTTCACGAGAGGACCTCCCTTCTTATCCCATGACAGCTTACTTTGCTTAAGAGCCTTTGGTGAGGGACCTTGTCAAAGGCTTTCTGAAAATCCAAGTACACTGTATCCACTGGATCCCCTTTGTCCATATGCTTGTTGCCCCCCTCTGAGAATTCTAGTAGATTGGTGAGGCATGATTTCCCTTTACAAAAACCATGTTGACTCTTCCCCAACAAATTATGTTCATCTATGTGTCTGACAATTTTGTTCTTTACTATAGTTTCAACCAGTTTGCCTGGTACTGAAGTTAGACTTACTGACCTGTAATTGCTGGGCTCACCTCTGGAGCCCTTTTTAAAAACTGGCATCACATTAGCTATCCTCCAGTCATTTGGCACAGGTAGTTCTTACATTGATGCAGTCAGTCAAAGTCAATTCTACAACCCTCAACTAGAGCTGACTTCAGTGAATTACACTGAGGTAAAAACAACAGTGCCTTGTCTATGCTAGGGTTGCACATCAAGTAATCTCTCTTGATGTAAAAATGCCCCTTTCTTTGCAATGAAGACGTAGCCAGACGTGATGGTCCCTGCCTACATGGACCACACGGTGATAATTAACATGGTGTGAGTGAGGTAAAGTGCTAAAATGCCAGTGTTTTCTAGTGAAGGCCAGCCCTTAAGGACCAGGGCGTGACTTCGCCTCTCTAGAATTTCCAGTGGTGTTAGGACTATATACATTTTTATAGTCAGCTGGCACTCACGTCAGAACTTGTAGACAGCTGGCCATTTACTCAATGAACTAATGCACTTAAGTCACTGTCAGCTTAATTAATTAACACCTTCCTGTGTTGTGAGCCAGTCTCCTTTAATTCCCTTCTTTACCAAGGATAGGTGAGGAGGGCAGATTAGGAGTTTGCTCTCCAGATTAAAAATGTCCTGGGTCACTTTTGTAACACACAGGTCTCCATCTCATGGGGTGAAATCCACACCTGTATAGAAGGTCCCACGGAAGCTCTGTGCACCACATTTGTCTTCCACAGGAGGGAGAGGGCGGAGCAGCGGTGTAGCAGGATCTCAGTACGCCCTGTGCATAAGAAGTGAGCTCTTCTGTTTGTTTAAACTGGCTGGTGTGGAAGGCAGTGCTGGGGGTAGTGGAGGAGACTCCTGGTTCCTCAGTTACACACATCCAATGGCCCTAACTCCACACAAGTATCCTGAGCCCAGGTTAAGGGCTGAGTTTTCTTCACTATACTATTGTTCTGGCTCTACGCAGGTGCTGTGAACTTCCCTCTGGATGCGTTAGGAAATGGAAAACGTTGAAGTGATGCTTCAATAATTATACAAAGTGGTGTGTCCGTTTGTTGGCCTACTTCTCGGTATCCATGCCATCACTGTGTGCACGCCAGTAATAACATTTAGCATTCACATAGCACTTTACTTCTTCATGGCACTTCTCAAATGGTAACATGTAGCTATTCCTTATCACCCCTCTGTGTGCTACGTGTGCATTATTATTTTGCAGCTGGGAAACCAAGGCAGAGGAGTCAAGCTACTCATCCAAAACCACAGCTGGGCCATGGCAGAGCCAAGATTAGCATTCAAGAGTTGTTGGCTCCGAGGCCTGGGCCCAAGCTCGTTAGATCACACGCCCCCTCTGAAGAATCCAGACATCATGCTTCTAAAGTAATGTTTCAAACTTTGTTCTGAAATAAGTAAAACCAGGGACAATTAAGACAGTAATAAAGTTCCTGATGGGATGTTTAATGCCCCTGGGGAAAACTGAGCATACAAAACAATAAATTTAGAACTGTCACTAAACATTATGTTCATTTGTTTAGAAAAGAATCAGATGGATAAGCGAATAAGACCTTGTCTACATGGGAAAGTTTTGCCAGTGGTATCAATATCATTACATAGACAGAACCCCCTCTAGATACTCTTACTGCAGTATGAGTGGCTTCTTCCCAAGTAATAGGAACTAAACTGGGAAAGGGCATTCTTATGCCAGTGTGCACGTGGGGTGGGAGGTTAAATCATGAGAGCTGGACTGGTATAAACTTACACCTTAGTTATATCGAAAAACTTACCCCCATAGACTCCAATCTTGCAATCCCTATTTATCTGGCACCCATCCCCTTAGTATCTGAGCACCTTTTGATCTTTAATGTGTTAATCCTCACAACACCCTCATCGTATTAGCCCCCTTGTACAGCTGGGAACTGAGGAACAGGGAAGCTAAGTGACTTGCTTTAGGTGAAGAGTAGGGAACTGAACCTACATCTCTCAACTCCTCAGCTATTCCCCTAACATGGGACCAGCCTGCCTCACTCTGTGAAGCTGTACTCCCATTGGCTTCAGAGAGTTCTTCCTACATGGGGCCAACAGGATTGGACCCTGAGATATTGTATCCCCTACTATGTGCAGGGTACTTTCTGTTATAGCATCAAAGGGGGAGAATGTCACTTGCCCAAATGTGACAGACTATTGCTGCAAGCAGGAGTAACTTATGCTGTCAGGATTCAATTAGCACCACATTAAATTAAATGTCTTGTGAATATTTCATAATGATCTGGCAGGATCATATCTGAACTCCCTGGCTTTTACCAGGCCATTTCCATTCCAATGTGACACAATGTGGAGTTAAAGTGGGATGGTGAGCCAATCTCACTTATATGATTGCCTGTTCTAGAATCAAGTCTTATAATTAGAAACAGAACAACCATTTTCTGATTACAATAACCCATCTTTGAGTAAGAATTGACCAAAGTGGGACTTGCTATATGTCATCCCGTCTTTCTCCTACAGTGTACATTGAATTGGGACATTAGTAAAACACTTTGTCAGATGCAAGAGCTGAGATCCTGAAGGCCTTTACATTTTTGTTTTTGTTTTTTGCAAGGATCTCTTGAATCAAGTGGTGGAAAATAGGCATGTCCTCAATCTGCTATTCAGTACTAGATGAATAGCAATGTGACTGTCCCACTGAACTCTGTGCATGGAAGGTGAAATGTATTTCTCCCTGCTCAAAGCTAGAGTCAATGGGCCTCAGGCGGGAGGACAACTGAGCAACAATTCACACACATACACACCTTGATTCTGCAGATTACGTGCAAGACTGCAGCCATACATCAGCCCATACTGGTAGTCACAATAATCATTTATCATCTGGGTGTATGACTGATTGGGATGGTTACTTTGGTCTATTACAAATGGTACCTGCTGATCAACTTATTGGTAGCCTCAGAGAAAGGTGGAGAAAGGAATGGGCATGCACTCTGAGATACCCTCTCATACACTGCAGTTTAGGGGTGAACTCTAAAAAATCAGAATAGGGACGCTTGAGCTGCTGTTGGTTTTGCTGAACAGTACCCATTTCATACTCTAGAAGTAGGGCTCTGCACTGGCTCCAAATAGTCTCACATGGTGGGCCCATTGCAGAAGGGAGCTCTGGATCCAGGATTGGTCATTACCTGAGATTCCCATGCAGAGGCAGCAGCTACTAGTCTAGCCAGTAGGCTGGAATTTCCACCATGGATGGGCTGCACCGCATACAGGGACTCTGTCTTGCACAGCTTCCCCTCATCAAACAGGAAGACTGTGATGCCTTATGGGAGATGTAGTCTAGCTGGAGATCCTAGCCCCGGAAGGAAAAATGGGAACTCAAGGAGCAAACTACAACTCGCATGAGGTACCAGGACTCCCATTTCAGCACACATCCTTTGGCTTTGAGATTAACAAAAATTCAAAATTTTACCTGGAAAATTAAAGATTTTGTTTTGTTTTTTTCATTTTTGTCAAAGAGTTCTGCTACAGAAAAAAATTGCAGACCAGCTCTACTGGTGACTATTCTTCACCAATGGGGTTTGTTGGGCTGAGGGCTATTTTAGAGCTGCCTTCCATGGCAGAGCTGTGTCTTCCAGGGCAAGAAATGCCCTTTTGGGTTTTTTTACTAGTTTTTATGAAAAGCAGCATAAAAATTGCCCTTTGCATCTCAAAATGGGATGGGGTGGAATGAAATTTCACACATGGGGCAAATCCAGGAGACTTGTCTCCCATGGGGCTGTGAACCGTCACTGGGTTTTAAGTGAAAAGCTACATTCCCTAGCAGAAAATCAAAACTCTGCTCTGGAGCAGAGATGAATGAACCCTTGCACAACTGCTCTGAGTGTATCGACACGGAAAAGTTCTACTGGAATAAGCTAAGGTATGAATTTAAATTGATAGAGTTATACCACCATTATCACCTCTCTTCCTGCTGTGTGGACACTCTTATTCTGGTATAAGAGAGGCTTTCTTTAATTTAGGCAGCAAAGAATCCTGTGGCACCTTATAGACTAACAGACATTTTGGAGCCTGAGCTTTCATGGGTGAATACCCACTTCGTTGGAGACATAGCATCTTTAGTTTAGTTATGTTGCCTGGGAAGGGGTTTAAGCTAAACCAAAAAAAAGCCTTTCATACAGGAATAAGAGTGTCCACAAGGAGGTTATATGAGTATAACTATACTGCTATAACTGGTACAAAACTTTCCTGTGTAGACAAGCCTAAGCCGCTCACAGCTCTGCTCACCATATGGCCTCATCCCTATGATTTTCTCTTTCTTTGGGTCCAGTCCTGCAACACATCTGATACAAAACTACCACTGACTTCAGTGACGCTTCTGTGTACAGAGAGGGTGCCCATAATGCAATAGGTTGTGGGCAGCTTCTGGATCCAGACCCAAAGATTCAGGCAGTAACCCACTTGCTTTAGTTTTTGCCCCCTCCTCTCTGCTCCTGGAGCAGTCAGCTAGAGCACGAGAACACATTCAGGCCGGTACGATGGAGCCATCCAGGGTCATCCCCTTCACCCTCCAAACAACACCGAGCGCAAATTTTTCAAAAGTGCCTCAGTGACTTAGAAACCTGCGTCCCATTTTCAAAAGTGACGTAGGCATTTAGGAGCCCGAGTTCCAATAAGATTTAAATGCCTCCATCACTTTTGAAAATGGGACTCAGGTGTCTAAGTCACTCAGGCACTTTTGAAAAATGTGCTCCGTCTTCTAGAGAGCAGGGAAATGAGAACAGGAGAGGGACCATAAAGGGTTTTAAAATAGGAAGCAAAAAGGCATGGCTTAGGGAAAAAGGGACTACAGGGATAGCTCAGTGGTTTGAGCAGGGTTGTGAGTTCAATCTTTGAGAGGGCCATTTAGGGATCTGGGGCAAAAATCTGTCGGGGGATTGGTCCTGCTTTGAGTAGGGGGTTGGACTAGATGCAGGGCCGGTGCAACCACTTAGGGAAACTAGGCAGCCGCCTAGGGCACCTAGTGGTTGAGGGTGCCTAAAAGCCCACTCAGGCGAGGAGGTGGAGTGGAGGTGAGCTGGGTGGCGGGGCGCGCGAGGAGGGCTGCACGCAGTAACGGAAGGAGGGTGCACAGGGGAACCGCTCCCTGCCCCAGATCACCTCCACTCTGCCTCCCGCACTGAGCACACAGCCCCTGCTCTAAGTCTCCTCCAATCGGCACTGCAAGTCTGGGTGGGGAGAAGAATTAGAGTGACGCCAGTGTACTCAGTGGAGGAGATGGAGCCGAGGTGAGCTGGGGTGGGCTCCCCAGATGAGGTTAGCTGCCACGGGGGGGTCTCTCTAGGCGGGGTTAGCTGCTCCCCGGGCGGGGTTAGCTTCTGCAGGAAGTGAGGGGGGAGTCTCCCCAGGTGGGGTTAGCTGTCACAGGGGGGTTTCCCCCGGGCTGGGTTAGCTGCAGAGGGGGAGTAGCTGCTGCGGGG
>NC_133782.1:12129979-12190706 GCF_003597395.2 Chelonoidis abingdonii | reverse complement strand
GGGGGCAGGGTCCCCAGGTGGGGGGTTGGGTTAGCTGCTGTGGGGGATGTGGGGGGGGCATGGTTAGCTGCCATGGGGGGGCAGAGTTAGCTGGGTTGCAGGGTGGCGCAAGGTGGAAGTTTCGCCTAGGGTGTGAAACTTCCTTGCACCAGCCCCAACTAGATGACCTCCTGAGGTCCCTTCCAACCCTCATATTCTTTGATTCTAGAAGGGAAGCAGAGGAAGATTGAAGGTGGGGATTGGGCTAGACCTAGGGAGGTCCCCAAAGCATTGCTATTAATCTCTCACTTTAATGAGTGGTAATTCCCTCCTTCCCTCCTCCCTCCCTTTTCAAATAATAACTCAATCCAGCTTCTGTTCCAGTGGTGGATTCACTAGTCAGACCCGTCTCATTCTGCTGTCATTAGACTGCTGAGTAATTCAGAACGCAGTGTTCTAGCCTGTCACGTGAGGTGTAGGATTCTCTGTGGAGGGGCTCCTGTCATACCTATAAGAGACACAGTGGTCTGTCAACATTAAACTGCTGCAGACATGAATGCAACACAAACAGTAAAACAAATCCAAGCCTTAATATATTCCATCGAGGCCATGGAAATAGGTAAGAGCCAGTGATTAACATTAAACACTGGAAGTTTTGTTGTGGACAGACAGCATCATTAACAGCAGAATGTCTTGACCTCTTTGCATTGGAATTGCTGACATTTACCCCAAATGGTTGAACTAATACCCTTGATAGCAGTGATGGCATCTTTCCAGCCAATGGTATCAGTATGTTTTGTACACAGATCTGTTTTATTTTAGATGCAGTCACTTGTATGTGAGGATAGTGTCTGAAAAGACAAGTCAATGGGCTCCCTTTCATGGTTCAAACCTAAAGCATCCTGGACTTCTTATTTCTCTACTGGAGCTGGATAACCCTGTTGAAGAAAGGGAACCCTGTCGGAGTCAGGGCAGGTGAGCAATGGGCTATATTTGCCTGATTCTGTCTTCATATTTATAGCAGGCATTTTAAGAGCAGATACAAGAATGTGTTTTAAAAATGCCTAAGCCCATAGTACATCAGTAGCATTCATTTTGGGACTGTGGGGGTTTTGTTTGCAAGCCTTAAAATTCAACAAGTATTTTGCTACAAAAAAATCCCCTCATAAATTGAATCTTTTTCCTGTGGCACCAAACTGTGAGTCAAATGGAATAGGAACACTCCTAATTTGATCAGACCTTCTCTGAGGTACCCAGATCACATTGACTTTTACCGGGTTGTAAGAAATAATCATGATATTTTAAAAAAATACTTCTGACTTGATTAACATGATGTTCCACTTAGTCACTCTGCTGTTGTTGTCTGTGTCTGTCTGTTTTAGTCCTGCCCTCCCCTCCCATCCCCAGTCTAGCTCACAATGAATTGGTAGAGTCTAATATTAAAAGCATAATTCCCGACCAACATATCATACTTCAGCCTCAACCTTTCACGGCAAAAAGAGGGACAGAGCCCCAGAAATGAGGGACACAGGAAAAACAACAGCATGGAAACCCTTCAGGGATGTGCGAATATGTTATTGCATTATTCTACATACAAGGGGAGATTGTTACAGCTCTGACTTGTCTGCATAGGGGAAGAAGGTGCTTTCTCCTGTGGGAGATAGTCACCCAATATTCCCTACTGCAAGTGTGATAGCTACTATTTTGGCTTGCACTGAAGAGTGAACTAGCTAATCTCCAGAACAAGACTGCTACACCTTGAGGTAAAGAACTAGCCTTTTAAACTACTAGCTGTAATAGGCTCACTTCCTCTGTGGATTGAGCACGAAGGGGGACACATAACACAGTGAGCAGTGTGTTATATAAGCAAGTAGATGGGGCCTGAGAGGAGCCCTGACTCGGCCCCCACACTGGCTAGCTAAGTGCACAGAGAGATGTAAGAAAAGGGCACAGGAACTTACTCCTTGTCCTGAGCAAGGAGTAGTTGGGCAGGAAGTGGGACTCTCTAGATCACAATCCTTTCTCTAGTCTGCTCCTGGGGCACTGCATCTACCTATGGCCCCTTAGTCAGGCCAGACTGTAAAGTTACAATCTAGCCCTTAGAGTCAGATTCTGCCACCTTGAGTCATGCTGAGCAGCACGCCATAAATATTGCTACCCAGATGGATGGGGATGCTCCCAGAGCGAGGAGAGGTTTGTGATACAGTGGCAGAGTCTGTCTGTCCCTTAGTGATTCAGCATTCTGGATACCAAGACAAGGTGAGCTGCTGCTTCTGAATTCCCTTTCTGCCCACCTTCTGGTACATGGCTATCCTGGGGTCACGCTCAGGGATGTGCAGTGTAACCGCAATGGCAGGGAAAAGTGGTCAGACTTTGAGGATCTTTTCAAATTTCCGTCTGAAGTTGAAAATGGGACCCCATTTCTCTGAAAGATTTGCCCTATTTCACTCTCCATTTGTTCTAAAACATACTCCATTGCAGCTGAGAATGTGCCCATTCCTCAGCAAGCCAAAGGGCTAGTATGAAAGGTGCTGTAGAAATATGAAATAGGAATTCCCACTGTGTTTGCCCTGAACATGGACATTTGGAAGGACAGTTTTGTGGTTAATAGGCAGGATTCAGAGCAGCTGCGACTGAACCTTCGCCTTGCCTCC
Source organism: Chelonoidis abingdonii (assembly GCF_003597395.2). NCBI lineage: Eukaryota > Metazoa > Chordata > Testudines > Testudinidae > Chelonoidis > Chelonoidis abingdonii. The sequence continues at coordinate 12,188,073 of NC_133782.1, read as the reverse complement.
AACTTCCTGTGTCACTCTGAAAAAGTCACCTAACAACTGCTCTGTGACTCACCTTCTCCAGCTGTAAAATGGGGCTAACGCTGTTTCCCTACCTCAGTGGGGAGTGAAGACTAAACAGTTGGACTAGATTCTTGGCCCCACTCTGCTCTTTAATCCACTCAGACACCACCAACCCCCAAAATCCTCTACTGTGGACACTCCCTGGCATGGAGTAGTCACTAGTGGGCATAGAGATGGCAGGGCTAGCTCTTACTCCCCCCGCCACAGTCTCTAGTGCAAGGGGCATATCAGGAGCAGAGAAAGACAAGGAGGGATGAGGAGTGAGAGAGTGGCTGGAGAGTGATGAGCGTTCACTATCTCTGGTCACCTGGGGGTCAGCTATCTCCAGCTGGTGCAGTTTAGAGTAGCCCCAGGCTGCTGTTACTGTGTCTGGAGCCAGGCAGAGAATGAAGGACCTGTAAATGCCTCTCAGACAGCCCCTGCCTTTGGCACCCAGCAAAAGCTGAGCTCAGCAGAGAATCTGTTCCTTCATATTTGCAAAACGTGTGGAGTTCTCCAATGGGAGGCACCGTAGGAGCCAAAAGTAATGCAATTGTGGCATCACTTTCCAAAAGCACAATGTTTAAGGGCTGCAAAAATCAACTCTAATGGAGGACAGTGTTGCAATGGATTGTCAACAGGCTCACCTGTTCATGGATAGAGCCGCGTATGGAACAAGTGCTGTCCTTCACTTGTCTCATTGCATCCAGCTATGACCAGCCATCTCAAACCTTGGTGGGCATTAAACACAATCATACGAGTCTTTTTTTTCTGGGCTTGTATAGTCAGGCACTATTCTCAGTATTGTCCACTGGCGGGTAACAGGTCCTAAATGGAGAGTGAGAGCATCCAATTGCATTTGGACATAAGAAAATGCTTCAGTGGGGGAAAGGGCTAAGAAAGCCACAGCGCCAGTGGGTCCCCTTTTGCTTCTCTGTAGCTATAAAACTACTAAAAACTCCTGTTTTCAAGAAGCACCTGGAGCTTGCAAGTTTTTCCAAGATGTTTTATTACACGAGTGTTGTCAAATTGTGACATTTTGTGAGTGTAAGTCATAGGGTTGTTGTTAATGCCAATTTAATGGTGCTAAAATGATTAAATATGGCAGTCTTTTAAATAATGAAGTACATAAAAGGTGTTAATAACCTCTTAAGTGCTTTAATAATATTCTGTGCCATCATAAAATGTTCATAATTGGGCTTCTTAACTTTCATCTGCCATAAAGTAATGAAAGAAAACTCTCGGCAGAGCAGCTGAAGGGCTTAAAATTTTGCTTAAATAAGAGAAAAACTGAACAATGGTGAAACTGAGCCCTGTTTGTTAAGAACAAATTTAAATGGAAAGCCCAATGGAATATGCATTTTAATATCATGCAAATTTTTAGCATTTCTGAAAATAAAAGGCTCTAGTACTGCAAGAACAAAAGATACAGATTCATGTCATGAGGGCTCATTGACACAGTGCTACACCCTGTGTCAGACTGAATATTTAGGTCTTATCGCATACAAGTAAGAGAAGGTTTTCATTCCAGTCAGTAACATATGGGTTGTCTCGTCTATCTGGTTTGTCCTTTACTTTATTCTGAGCTGAACTTGGGTCACTCCTAGAGACTACACAGATGAGCAAAGCTTTTTATACAGGTTTAATCACAATGGGGCTGATCCTGCAATGGGAATACGCTCTGCGAAAGGAGGGCAGAGTTAGGCAATAATAAGAACTATATTTTCCATGTTGATAGCACTGTTTGTTACAAACTGAGAAGGGGATCATTTAAATACATCAATAAAATGCAGCCACCTCTGGGGCAAAACACTCTGGTTGTTTAACAGCACGCAGCTACATTACTTGCCAGTGTGGGACAGGAATGAAAAACACTATGTAAGCAGGAAATTTAGGAATTTATAAATGCCTGCTTTGAAATTTGCTCAGGACACTGATTTTAACACCCAAATGTTAGGGAACAAGCCAGGTGTCATTTAATACAGATGGTGACAGTGGGAACATTGGTTTTACATCTCATCTCAAAAAATAACAGCACCAGCAGCCGAGTGCCCCGGCAAACATCCTGAGCCATTGACTGAGTAGTGACTTCGAGAAAAGAGGGTCACATACTGAATTAGCAATCCCATTTCCGGCAGCAACAGGGGTGTTGTTTAGAAGTCTCCATCCACACACCGAGCATGGCCACCCACAGACAGTTTGTAGGAGGTGTCAGGATCACCAGCACTAAGTGGCAGGTTTCTGGTGCAGCGGGTCTCTAGAGGGAATACTTAAAGATATTATTTGCTGGCTGCCTTCTGTGTTTCACTTTTATTGATCTCTGACTTTCTTCCCTCAGCTTATTTAAAATAGAGATGGGGTGAAATAACTCAGACAAGCAAATCTCTGACTATGGGGCATAACCTCATGGTTAGTGGTGAAACAAAGCTATTTGTACCGCCAGAGTGAGTTAGGTAGCTTGGGCTAGTCATCCAAACCAACCTTAATGAAACCTAACACAAGAAGGAGTCTGTAAAGGCCCTTTATTGGTTGAGAAGCTGCATCATGTGATCTCTTTATAACTTATCAGAGGGGTAGCCATGTTAGTCTGGATCTGTAAAATCAGCAAAGAGTCCTGTGGCACCTTATAGACTAACAGACGTTTTGGAGCATGAGCTTTCGTGGGTGAATACCCACTTCATCTACATGCATCCAACGAAGTGGGTATTCACCCACGAAAGCTCATACTCCAATACGTCTGTTAGTCTATAAGGTGCCACAGGACTCTTTGCTATTCTTTATAACTTGTTTCCAGCCATTTCAGTGTGCCTCGGATAGAGACAATGGACTAAAGTCAGAGGTACTGAGCAAAGAGTTGTAAGTTACACATCCATGGGTGTGCCTAATTCTGTGTAATTTACAAGCCGAGGAAATGGAAGAAGAGGTAAATTAAAACAACTTAGAATCCCACGTATTTAACCTGTAAATTACACCTTAAAATAATAATACCTAGATCATCTGTAGTGCTTTTCATCCATAGATCTCAAAGCACTTTAACCACCTTATATGGTGCTGACTTTGGCCCAAAAACAAAGCTAAAACTATAGTGTCCAAATCTTAAGAATTTTAAACAAACTATTTTAAAATGTTTTGGTGCCACTTAATAACACTTTGCACCCCCTTTTTGTTCACCTGTCTGCACAAGTGTTTGGGGAATGACTGACTTTTATGTAAAAACCTATATTTGCACCCAAACTATATGCAGTTTACCTACATCTCTTTAGAAGGTTCCTGGCTGCTCTGAATTATGGCTCTTTCTGTTCTTTACCATTATTATTTTCTCATTATGGATCAAATGCTGTTCCTATTGACATTATTGGCAAAGCTCCCATTAACTTCAATGGGAGTAGGATTTGGCCCCATAAAATAATTCTTCGTCCATAAATAAAATGCTCCATAGACCCTTGTATTTAACACAGTGGCTGCTACTCACTCACTGGCATCGCTTTCCAGAATTGTTACAGCTTGTAAGACTCTCCCATTCCGAACTCCAAGGCTCCTGAATCAGATCATATATCCTCCTACTTAGCTGCTCTTTGGTTCATTTGACTCACCCATTATTTTGAGAAACATCTTTACTATTGTCCATTAGGGAAATCCTGGATGAGATTATTATGCAGGCTTTGACTAAGAATTCCTCTGGATCTGTCATTATGCTTTCTAGGACTTCAGAAACCCAGTCTGAGTTGAGTTAAAGCACACAGGCTCATATCTCATATGATCTTTGGTGCTCATCATGTCATCCTCCAGTTCTGCAACACAGCTGCAGCCTACATGCTGGGAGCAGCTGCATAGCCCGTACAGAACATTCTACTGAGACATGTGCATGAGATCTGGGGGCTCTTTGGCTACATTTATAAAGCTCCTTGGCCTGCAGACTGGTTAATTTATAGCTGGTTGATTTTTCTTCTTCTAGTCCCCACTAAAACCACACTTCTTTCAGCTTGTCTGATAGTAATCCTTTCCTGCCAGTGCCATAAATGCAATATATATTTTAAATCAAGTCCCTGGAATAGCAAGAGATGTGCCAAGCCAAATATGACCTTCCCCTTTTGTAATGCCTTCTCCAGTTCTTTGCCTGTCCATTAGGTCAGACTGTAAACTCTTTGGGGGCAGAGCATTCCGGTGCTTATCTGCAAAGCTTCATGCTCATCTATAGAAAAACCACAACAAATAATAATAATAATAATAATAATAATAATAATTAATTTGATATTGTTGACCAGGAAAAAGTATATGGGTTAGCGCTGGTCTCGCACTGGAGAAATGTCCCTTGTTTTCCTAGTGCTTCAGTATAGGCTCAATTTTGGCTTTACCACAAGCTCTGTGAAAGGCTCACTATGTTGTTGCACTGACCAAGGAGCAGATTTGGGACCTGATTGTGACACAGAGCCCTTTACCAGGCATTGATTACCGGTCCTGGTGCCCCAGCTGAGTTCTCCTGGCCATGCCTCCACCCACCCTCACCCAAACACGTGAGACACACTGTAGCATCTCCATAGAGGCTGCTCCCCCGCTCGCCTACCCATGTGAGTAGCGTGCAATGCTTATACTCTGTTACTTTTTTGCATGGGTACCTGGGGTGGCTCAGAACTGAGCCATATACAGCAATTATTTGGAATCTGTTTGTTCCAAGGGCTATGTCTACATTCTCTGTGCTATCCTATGGATAGATTCCGGCTTGTGTGTGGAGGGGTTGTACTGCACTGGGAGCCTCCTGAAAGAATTCCTTATAAAGACTTCCAGCATGTAAATGCTATACTGGCAGCTCCACCACCTTGGGAAAACTGGCAATGTGCATTCCTTCTGCAATGGACCACTCTGCCAACCAGTTCCCTCCTTTCCCACCTTCCCAAGATTTCTACCCAAGTCAGGAGACTTTCCCACCACAAAGTGCTGGAGTGTTAATGTAACACCAACAGATGCTGGTTGTCGGCAGGTGGGATCAAACCACGACCTCTGAAGCTTAGCGCATGAGCCTCTATCTTGTGAGCTAAAACCAACTGGCTCTTCGCTAAGGCTGTAGAGCAGACTCATTAATTGTTCTCTGTCTCTTTCTCTCATTGGTCTTAGTGCCACTAGATGGGACAGAGCATCTCACCCACGAGGTGTGTGGGTTACATTAAGTTTAAGGGTCTGATCTCCTACGCCCTCTTCATGTAGAGAAACCATTTGTTTCAATGGGAGTTCCATGCATGGAGCTTACGCCTTAAAGAATCACAGAATCACACCCTAAAGCCAGTTCCACGGATCCAAGCTTTGCCATTGAAACACAGAGCAGCAGATGTCACAGGAAGGAGAGGTGCATTCTAGATCACTGGCAGCTCCTCCCAAACCATCTCATGGCAGGAGAGAAGTTGTGGACAGGTGATAGTTGGTGACCGGATGACTGATTTGGCCAGTGTGTATGGCACATACTGCTCACTGTCTTGGGTGGGGCAACTCTTTTTGGACGGGAAGCCAAATATTTGGTGGCTCCAATCTCAATACATACTTCAGCCACCTCTGGCAGCACATGAATTTTTTTCAGGACCCTGTAATGGTTAACGCACTGTGCTTTGCATTATGGAAAAGAGGCAGATAAAAAAAATTCAGTAGCATACTTGCAAAGTTGTTTTGCACTTAATTTCACCCTCCCTCCCCCAGTTCTGTTCTTGGAGAGTAAAAATTGGGATGTACTTTGGAGCCGAAAGTAAAGTCATGAAGAAGTTTGCTCACATTCCTCGACACATGAGATATAGAGTTAATTAAAAATTGTTCTCTGTACGACAGGTTTGTTTCACTGGAAAATGTCACTGATGTAAGGCTGTTCTATTCCTGTTGCCAACTATATTGAATTGACTCCATTATAAGCTCCCCCCCCATACACACTTTGTTACTTTTCTTTCTATAAAAAATGAGACAGATCGTGGGTCCCGATGCTTTATAGGAGATGGTGCATTAGAATTAGCTGAATTGGGGCAGCCATTTTTTTTATCCCCATATTCCTCGTTTCTCTGTGGTTCTACAGAAGAAGTTAACACGTAGCCCATTACATGCACTGTATGGAGGAGATATTGGATCCTACGAACACAGTGCTATTATAATATTTTTAATTAGCTTATTAAATTTTAAATAAACGGTTTTTGCAGAATAGTTGCTTCTAGCAACCGTAACAATCGAGACTAAGCTTCATCTTCTAAAGGGAAGAAAACTCTCACAGAGGGCTAATGTCTTATATGACACCAAAAGATGCTATTGTAGAATTAATAGAGAGTGGCCTGTGTGCCCGTGGAAATGGGCATTCATGTCATTATTGCCTTTAAGCAGTGTGCAGATCTGTGCTTTATTTTTTCCAGCCAAGTTACCAATTTTCAGTTGCAGGTAAAGGGAGACCTGGACTAGGCTGGAGGTAGATTCTGTGAGTTGCCTTCTTCCATAGGAGATGTGCTTCAGATGGTATCATGCAGACTTCAGCCCCAAGGAAAGCACTTGGGCTCCATCTACACCACAAGGACTTCTGTGCTTTTGAACCAGACATTGACACCTTCATCCAACCCCGTTGCAACAAACGTGGCTGAATTGTATCCACACAATACCTTTCTTCACAGCACAACCACTGGTCGACTGAGCTTGTGCATCCACTCCTATCACCTGTCTAAGTGTGAATGTATTGATGCATTCTGGAAACATCTGAGCAGCTACACCATGCTGCTTAAGCAAGGAATCATGCCCAAAGAACATGCACAAAGGGTTTCACCAGCATCATGTGGAGCATGCATTCTGGGATGCCCTGCTGCACTAGGAGCTGGAAGGAGGGCCATCCCAGTTACACAGTCACAGTTTGGCATCCCATATATTAACCATCTTTATGTGTAGACACAAGCCAGGTTCACTGGCATTGGCAATGATGGAAGAGCTAGGTCCTGAGCAGCACTCAATACAGATGAAGGGAGCCAGCAAAGGTGGTTTCACACCACTTTTACATATCCCCCTTCCCCCTCGCCCCCCCGCAGACCTTCAGGGCTGCCAGGGCTAGGGCAATCGTGAATATAATAATACCTTTCATCTTCCTTTGGAGGATCTCAAAGCACTTTACAAATGTTAGTGACTTAATCCTCCCAGCATTCCTGTGAGACAGGGAATCATTATCCTTGAAGACTCAGCACAGGCTAGGCACAGTGTAGGCAGCTTTAACGGGAACTTTTCCATCCTCACCCCCATACTCGGTATATTTAGCCCTGACCTAGAAAGACCATCCTTTCAGGGCTGAGTTGTGATTCAGACAGTCTGCTTACTAGCTTAGATGTGAGCCACAGCTGAGTGGTGACTGCCAACTGTGCCGAATCAGATCTGATTAGAGGTGGGAGAAAGCTTGAAAAACAACATACCCAAGCAAATGTGGTGTGCTTGGAGCATTTCACGAAAATTATATTTAACTTCATTGTGATGACTTAAAAAAATTCAAACAATCAGCCCTCCCCACTCCACCCAAATAACCCCTCCTTGTCTTTGGTGGGAAAGAACAGATAGCTAGAGTGTTGCTATTTTGAATTGCAATAAAGTAGAATAAGAGAGAGCATATGTATATATGCATCCTGCTACTACTGGAGACATATATATATGTATGCTTTTATATATGTATATGGGGGAATGTCCCTTCTGTCCCATTGAAAGAAAGAAAGAAAGAAAAGGACTTTTCTTGAAGTTTCTTGAGATTTAAGGCAGACGCTAGCTTTCTATCATGGGAAAAAATCCAGTTTTACACCAAAAAAATGGCAGTCCAAAACATGTTCAAGAAATTGTCCTAAGACATCTAAAAATGGATTAAAATATGGCTGAGTTCAAGTTGGATTTCAGCATGCATGCTCCCATTAGTTCTGTGTGAAAATCATAGAACTGGAAGGGACCACAAGAGGTCATCTAGTCCAGTCCCCTGCACTCAAGGCAGGACTAGTATTACCTAGACCAGTGTTTCCCAAACTTGGGATGCCGCTTGTTTAGGGAAAGCCCCTGGCGGGCTGGGTTGGTTTGTTTACCTGCCACGTCCGCAGGTCTGGCCAAATGCGGCTCCCACTCTCCGCGGTTTGCTGCTCCAGGCCAATGGGAGCTGCTGGAAGCGGCGGCCAGTACCTCCCTCGGCCTCTTCCAATTTGTCCACATCTTTTCTGAAATGTGGCTCCCAGAACTGGACACAATACTCCAGTTGAGGCCTAATCAGCGTGGAGTAGAGTGGAAGAATTACTTCTCGTGTCTTGCTTACAACACTCCTGCTAATACATCCCAGAATGATGTCTGCTTTTTTTTTTGCAACAGTGTTACACCGTTGACTCATATTTACCTTGTGATCCACTATGACCCCAGATCCCTTTCTGCAGTACTCTTTACTAGGCAGTCATTTCCCATTTTGTATGTGTGCAATTGATTGTTCCTTCCTAAGTGGAGTACTTTGCATTTGTCCTTATTGAATTTCATCCTGTTTTCTTCAGACCATTTCTCCACTTTGTCCAGAACATTCTGAATTTTAATCCTATCTTCCAAAGCACTTGCACCCCCCTCCCAGCTTGGTATCATCCACAAACATAAGTGTACTCTCTATCCCATTAGCTAAATCATTGGTGAAGATATTGAACAGAACTAGACACAGAACTGATCCCTGTGGGACCCCATTTGATATGCCGTTCCAGCTTGACTGTGAACCACTGATAACTGCTCTCTGGGAATGGTTTTCCAGGCAGCTGTGCACCCACATTATAGTAGCTCCATCTAAGTTGTATTTTCCTAGTTTGTTTATGAGAAGGTGTCATAAGGTATAATTCCCAGATCTGAACCTTAGTGTTCAAAATTTGGGTACCTGCATGAATTCCTCTAAGCTTAATTACCAGCTTAGATCTGCCTAGCCTCCACCACCCAAAAATTATAGTGATTTTGGGGCACTTTGATCCCCAACCTTCCCTGGGGACCCAAGAACCCAACCCCTTGGATTCTTAAACAGTGAGAATATAAACCATTCCCCTTCTGCCCCCCTCCCAGGCTTTTCCCTTGAGAGAGGACAGTAATCCTGGCACAGAGCAGAATTAGCCTCTCTCTCCTCCCTTCCTTCCTCCCCACCAGTCCTGGTGTTTAACCCAATCCCTTGGGATAAAACAAGGGAAACAAGTGAAAGATCATCAGGTTCTCTAAAAAATCTTTTAATAAAAAAGAAAGGAGAAAAGTAAAGAATTTCTCTGTAACTTCAAGATTTAATATTACAGGGTCCTATGTTATCAGACAAAAGGAAAGAATCCTTCTCCATACCAAAACAAATCAAATTTCCCAGGCAACTACACATATAAAAGTTAACCAGCCAGATCTACAGTGTGCTCAACAGAGTTAAAAACAAACAATTAAAAAGCCTAAATCGCCTGTTCTACTTACTATTTGAACAGAAACTTAAGAGCCTGGAGTAGTGTGATCCCCTCAGAGCCCAGGACAACAACACGAACAAAGGACCCATACCCAAACTTCCCTCCACCCAGGGTTGAAAGTATTTTGTCTCCTGATTGGTCCTCTGGTCAGGTGTTGTTTGTTAACCCTTTACAGGTGAAAGAGACATTAACCCTTAGCTATCTGTTTATGACAGAAGGTCATGCGAGACAATATCAAAAACCATTAAGGTCAAGATATACTACCTCTACTGCTTCCCCCCCATCCACAAGGCTTGTTACCACGTCAGAAAAAGCTATCAGCTTGGTTTGACATGGTTTGTTCTTGACAAATCCATGCTGACTGTTACTTATCACCTTATTATCATCTTCTAGGTGTTTGCAAATTGATTGCTTAAATATTTGCTCCATTATCTTTTTGGGTACTGAAGGTAAACTGACAGTTCCAAAATTCCCTATGTTGTCCTTATTTCCCTTTTTATAGATTAGTCCTATATTTGCCCTTTTCCAGTCTTCTGGAATCTCTTCCATCTTCCATGACTTCTCAAAGATAATTGCTAATGGCTTAGATATCTCCTCAGTCACCTTCTTGTGTATTCTAGGATCTATTTCATCAGGCCCTAGAATCTTGAAGACATCTAACTTCTCTAAATAATTTTTAACTTGTTCTTTCCCTATTTTAGCTTCCATCTGATCCTACCTCATTTTCACTGGCATTCTTTTTGTTAGATGTCCAATTGCTATTAACCTTTTGGTGCAAACAGAAACAAAAAACTCATTTAGCACTTCTGTCATTTCCACATTTTCCAATATAGTTTGAATAATGGGCCTACTTTGTCCTTAGTCTTCCTCTTGCTTCTAATGTATCTTTAGAATGTTTACTTGTTACCCTTTATGCCTCTAGCTAATTTAATCTCATTTTATGTCTTGGCCTTTCTAGTTTTGTCCCTACAAGCTAGTGTTATTTGCTTATGTTCATCCTTTGTAATTTAACCTAGTTTCCACTTTTTTGGGGACTCTTTTTTGAGTTTCAGATTATTGGAGATCTCCTGGGTAACCAGGGTGGTCTTTTGCCATACTTCCTATCTTTCCCATGCAGTGGGATTGTTTGCTCTTGATCCCTAATAATGTCTCTTTGAAAAACAGCCAACTCTCTTGAACTGTTTTCCCCTTACCTACCAACTTCCTGAGTTTGCTAACGTCTGCCTTCCTGAAATCCATTATCTTTATGGTGCTGTTTTCCCTCCTGCCATTCCTTAAAATCATGAACTCTACTTTCAAAATGAAGCTTGTATGCAACAGGCACTGAGCCACAACTACCAACCACATCCAGACTGCGAGTTGGACTCCACCCAGACATCCAAAGGTGAAATCTTATCTCCATGCATGTGAGAAAGCAGGAGGAGATGCAGATGGTCCCTCTAAACTGTTCTGGTAATATAGTCAAGAGAGTGCAGCAGGCAAATACAGCATATCCCAGACTGGAAAGAAAAGAGCATGAGAGACTAAATGCAATGGTTTAGCAAATAATTACAGGTTCTTTATAGGGACTTGGATTTGTAATCTACCTTCATTCACTTTTCTTTTCACAGTTTAGAATTACAATGCAAAAGGGATCACAGGGAATCATAAAATAATGTCCTGCATTTGACTGCAGTGCAGACAGTCTCTCAGGGTTTTAGACAGTCCATTTAATACTCTTTTCATAAAACATTTACCATGGTGTACCAAAGCGTTCACTCCGTTGTACATTGGCAAACATAGCACACAGGCTGTTACAGTCACTCACACAGGCAAGATTCTTGCAGCCAGTGAAACTATAAGTGAAACGGACCAGAATAGTTTCTCCTTTTTTAAAATTCAGTTAAGTGTGTTCCTTGAAAATTACCCCCTAATAGATTCGCCACACAATAAAACATCAGAGGGAGTCGTGAAGTAATATCCTGCATTTCAGTGAACTGCAGAGGGACTCTGAGGGTATGTCTACACTTCAGTGGAAGACCTGTGGCTGGCCTGGGTCAGGTGCCCTGACTTACAGGGCTCAGGCTGCAGGGCTATAAAATTGTAGTGTAGAATGTGCGGGCTCAGGCTAAAACCTGGGCTCTGACACTCTGCAGGGGTGAAGGGTCTCTTGAGCCCGGACAAGCCCAAATGTCTATGCTGCTATTTTTAGCTCTGCAGCTTGAGTTGCACCAGCCTGAATCAGCTGACCTGGGCTCTGAGACTCAGTGCTGGGGAAGAGGTTATCGCAGTGCAGACATATCTTCACTTTGTTTTTGTTTTCTAGGTTCTATGCATTGTACCTTAACTGGATGGAGGAGGATAGTGCTGTGATGAAGGCATGGAACTGAAGTTTGAGGAACTGTGGGTCACTTCCCAGCTCTGCTACAGGCTTTCTGTGTGACCCTGGATACGTCATTTAATTTCTCTGTGTTTCAGTTTCCCACCTGGGGATAATACTTCCATTCTCCTACCCTTAGTCTGGCTCATCCATTTACTTTCTAAGCATTTCAGCACAGGCACCATATCTTATCATTTGTTTGCCCAGTGCTTATCACAATAGGGGCCTGATCTCTGTTGGAGCCCCTAGATGTTACTGTAATATACATAATTAATAATACCAATATGAAGCTTGTGCTTAGTTGAACTACAAAACAAAAACATATATTTGAACTTTGCCCCTTATTACGCCTTTCAAAAGTATGACGACAACCTCAGCCACTTCTTTTGCCTTCAGATATCAGATCCTAACTTCCTTCTTTTCCTTGGAGAGCAAGGTTGGGAGAGTTTTGGAAAACATTACCGAGCGGGGCTGAGAACCTTAGCTGTGCATGTCCCTGCCTGAGACTCAGGACTAAACATCTCCTCTCTTCTTGGAGGAGAGCCACAGCTCACAGTCCAACTTCCAGATGTGATGTCATATTCCAGGTCCTCCAAAGTTTGCCAAAGTCCTCCAAAAGGAAGGGGGAAGTTACAACCCAATAATGCAAACAAAATAAATACATATTTTATCCTGTGTTTTTGACAGGAATAGAACCACTATGCAGCTGTCTTTGTCCGCTATAAAGAAGAAGGAAAGTGCCCGAACACCATTTGTTGCCCCCCTTTGTTCAGCTTCCTCATTTCTTTGCTGGGGAGCAGCATGGTTTAGTGCAATGAGCATAGGGCTTGGCATCAGGAAATCTTGGCTCTGATCTCCTGCATCCCCGCGCAAGTCATTTCACACATCCATGTTTCAGATTTGCTTGCAGGTAAAACAGGGATAATAATATGCATTTTCCTATTTGCAAGGGGCTGTGTGGGTTAACTGATTAGCTAATATTTGTGCAGCATATACAGCCCGATTTTTTGACTATGTAGGGCCCACTTCTCTTCTTTCATGCCTGTAATTCCGTTGGAGATAATTCTGATTTACACAGGTGAAAGTGAGAAGAGATGGTAGATAAAACAAAGTTCACTTTTAAATGCACATGACATCCCAGGTCCTACATAGGCCTTTAATACAGCTATTAATTGTATCGATAAGACAAGTCTTTAATATGATCATTCAGATACTCACACTCTAAACTTCCCTTTCTAATGAACTGCCCAGGATCTCCCTGTCCTGTTGACTCCCTTATTCACTACCCCTTATCCCAAGTCCTGATAGTATGAACAACCTTGACATCACTGAAGCAGGATTCCACTATGAGTGATTTGCACATTCTCTCCACCAAACATACTGGATCTCAATGTTTGTTTGTTCTGATCATATAACTTTCAATGAAAAACAAGTTCTGGAGAGTCAGAGCCTGACCCAAAGCCCACAGAAGTCAATGGGAATCTTCACAGAGTCCATCTCCACTCAGCAAAGCACTTAAGAAACATGTTTAACCATGTGCTGAAGTCCCTTTGGCTTCAGTGGAACTTAAGCATGTGCTTATGCGATTCATTGAACAGGGATGGAGTGCAGAATAAGTGCTTAAGATTAAAGCATATGCTTAATGGAGCTACTGTTAAGCATTCGCTCAAAGGCTTTGCTGAATCAGGGCCCAGGAGCACATGGTGAAAAGAAAAAATAAAGCATGTTCATGCAGAAATAATCAGAAAATGGTAGAGGCACTTGGAGGCTTTTGAGCTTCATTGAGTACAGTATTTCCGAGCTATATTTTATATGTCTGAGAAATCATGCTATTCAGCAGCACAGAATCACTCTTCCATCTTCAGCGCTGACGAATAGAAAAAACACAGCGTGCAGTCCATTATTCTGAAGGAGCCTTAATCATTCCTCCTCATGAAACTGCTGCTCCATTTGACTGACAGACTTAGAAGCAATCCAGAGAGTGAAAGAAAAAGAAGAAAAAAAGCAGCCCCATTTGGTTGTCAGGCTGTGGGTACATACACAAAGCTTTTATCAAAAAAAGAAAAAAGAAAAAAAGTTGTTGCCTTCCTAAATCACATCTCTATTAGGGAGGTGAGTGACAAGCTTAAGGGGAAAATTATAAATCTTTCTTTTCAGCTTTTCTGTTATTGCCCAGCCATATATTTCATCTTTCCATGGAGCAGTGCCACTAAACACGCAGCAGACGGACACAAGCCCTGTAGTTAAGCTGTGCTTGTTGCCAGACTAGTCTGAGGTAACAATAAGCAACTTATTAGTAATTGCCTAATGGGTTCCTTTGGTGTCCCTTCTGCATCTGACAGTATCACCGAAAGCTGCAAGTAACTTACATGGTGCTTTGCCTCACACATTCACAGATTCCAATGCCAGAAGGGATAGTGGCAATGACCTAGTTTGGTCTCCTATATAACACACGCCAGAGAACTCCCCCAAAATAATTCTCAGAGCAGATCTTTTAGAAAAACATCCCATCTTGATTTAAAAGGCGTCAGTGATGGAGAAGCCACCGTGATCCTGGGTAAATTGCCTAGTAGTTAATTATCCTCACTGTGAAAAATGTCTGCCTTACATCTCCAAAGGGGAAGTAAGCGTCATTCTCCCTATTGATCAGCTGAGAAGGCTGCAGAGCAGGTTGGTGAAGTGACTTATCCAAGGTTACACACTGAATCAGGAATATAACACAGGTATGCAGACTGCCTTCAGACGGGAGCATGCTGCCTCTCTTGAATCAGGTGTTTGGTACTAAGAAAATTGGACCCAGTTAAGTAGTTGTACATATGACCCTTCATTTTACTTTGCTGCCCATCCACCTGCACAGGCTACAAGAGCTCTGGGAGCTGTGAATCCAGAGCCCCAGCTTCAGGAGACTGCCCACCTGCCCATGCAGAACACGAGAAGACACCTGTCTTCAAGGCTTTAAGAGAGCACGCCTAGCCCCATGAAACAGGTGCTCTGGGGCCTCCGGGTGCAGAGCTCTGCTTCAGGAGACCACCTGAGAGCACAGACATGCTGGGGCTCTTGACCTGTGGCTGGACAGCACCAGCAACAGAAGAAACCAGCTTCCCATCCCTTAAAGGGACCTATTTCTGCCTTCAGTGAAGTCAGCACATCTCCCCAGCAGAGCTGCTCCTTGCACATCTTTCCAGCTGGCTCCAAGGGAAAAGAAGAAAGAAAGTGAAACTGTGAGTCTCTTGGGACCATGGAAGTAAAATGATTGCTATCAATTAAAAATAATTCCTTTCATTATCCCAGTCCCAAGCTCCCCTGTCCCCCCTTCCTCTGAGGCAATATGTTACTGATATTGCCCATGGAGCCAATCTATATTTGTAATGTATTTATATTGTACTCATTTTTACTGTGCATCTCCTGCATAAGACTGAATGTAGGCTATAGAATACCAAAGTCAACAGACACTGCAGGAAGAGATCTCTGCCCAGGTTTTACTATCTGTGACCACTGCACTTCTGTCTGATAGTAGCCTAATTACAGACAATCCTCTTTACATGCTGACATGCAATGTTAAGTTGTTCTGCAGATGAGTGAATGGGTATAAAATTTCTCTTAGTTCACTACAGTCATGAAGTCTCTAACTGGATTTATGAATGACAGGACACAGTCTAGAGAAATAAATCTATTAAAAATCTTTCCCTGATTTCCCATCACCAGAAGCACTAAGTACACCGTGTTAAGAGGTTCTTGGGAAGAGGGACCCAGAATGTGTTAAAAAATTAAAGAAATATATTTGAAGGATCCTGCCTGGGTTTTGAAAATTCACCTTCCAATGGCTTATCATTAATCAAAGGCAATGATACATCATTAAAATTCAAAAAGGGAATGAGGAATAAGAACATAAGAACGGCCATACGGGGTCAGACCAAAGGTCCATCTAGTCCAGTATCCTCTCTTCCGACTGTGGCCACTGCCAGGTGCCCCAGAGGGAATGAACAGAACAGGTAGTCATCAAGTGATCCATCCCCTGTCACCCACTCCCAGCTTCTGGCAAACAGAGGCTAGGGACACCACCCCTGCCCATCCTGGCTAATAGCCATTGATGGACCTATCCTCCATGAATTTATCTAGTTCTTTTATTAACCCTGTCATAGTGTTGGCCTTCACATCCTCTGGCAAGGAGTTCCACAGGTTGACTCTGCGTTGTGTAAAAAAATACTTCTTTTTGTTTGTTTTAAACCTGCTACCTATTAATTTCATTTGGTGGCCCCTAGTTCTTGTGTTATGAGAATGAGTGGCAGAGAAAGAATCATTTGAGGGATTTGACTTTTCAGATTTGGGTCTATATTTTGTAAGAGGTTTTGAGCAAGTAGAACTTCAGTGGAAGTCAGCGGGATCTGTGGATGCTCAAGATCTCTGAAAATCAGGCCCCTGTTGTCTAGGCATCCCTTCCAGTCTCATTTTTGTCTGTATTAAAGAAACATCTGCAAATATTTGCCTTTTCAGATCTCTCCTTGAAATGGAGCAGGATCTAGAATGTGCCACCATTACCTGGAGCTTTGATATACCCCAGTGTTAAGCACAGTATAACTTCTGGTCGATGACTAATTGGGCATGGATGTGACAATGTTGTGTTCTCCCCATTCCCATGGTAGGCAGAGCAATATCTGTTGTGAATCACTGAGCAGAATGACTATTAGAATTTAGCAATAACAGCAAAACAACAGATCACCCACTAAGAAGTAGGCACTGCCAGGAGTTACAGTGATGCTAGACAGACTTTTTTAATCCAGCCCCCAAAGTCCCATTAGAGATGATCATAAAGATTAGGCTTATCTTCTGCAAAATATGGACTAATACACACAGGTTTTTTTGGTACCTAAAGTACTTTAACATGTCAGAAAGAAATGACTGTAGCTTAGTGCACAATGTTTAATTCCCATCAGGGACTTCGCTACCCTGTTGGCTCAGTTTACATGAGAAAACCAGCATTGCTTGTACAAGCCAATTCACAGATACTGGAGAGGATTAAAATAGGTGCTTACCCTGTGCTCTGCCTGGTATCCAAAATTCAGTCTACATTCTTCCTACTTCTTTCATCACCCTGCCAAGGGATGGGCTAGCTCACGTTGACTTCTTTCAAACCTGCTCAGAGATTGTTGTCTCACCTCATATTTTGAAATGTGTTGGGTTCACCTTCTCTTTTGGAGAGAGGCTGTGAAAATGAGAGTGGAGATAGGGGAAGAGAGAAAAATAAGGTGAACAGATAGCAGGTGGAGTGAAAAACAAGCACAAAAAGACCGAGGAAAAGAGTGGAGAAGGAAAGAGAGAAATACTAGTGGACAAAGTACATGCCATATGTTTGTGTCAGATTAGCATTTGGAGGATGGGAGACGAGGCAGAAAGACTGCAGCACTAGCATGTGCCTCTACTGGTGTTGTCCTCATAATTGTTCTCTCCCACTTTTGCAGCCAAGCATTGTTAGCCATGTATGCCACAAGAGGCTGCAGCCTTCTACTGTTAGGGTTAGATTCTGTCACATAGGGAGACCCCGGAATAGAGAATAGTGCAGACATATACTGCCACAGGACTGAAATAAGGATTGTATCTAAGGGAGCTCACCATGGTTCAGCTTTTGGACCGGAGAGCACATGGTCTTGCTTCCTCCCCAGCCATTTGGGGGTATTTTTTGGCCCTTGGGGATGCATGGAAGGAGCAGTCCCTGTACTTACCCTAGGAGCTGTGCTTGAGGCTGACAATGTGGAGCTTGCCTCAAACTCCACAAGCTTGGCTGAGCCCAGTCATCAGCTATCTTCAGCCGCAATAAAGAGTTTGGAATCAAAGCTTAGCTGGCAATTTGCTGAAGATGCCTGAGGCAGAAAAGAAACCAGTTTGCTCCACACGGCTGACAGCAGTAGACATGTGGGATGGGGTCCTTCTCCCACAGAAGTCAACAGGGCGTTTTGCCATTGGCGTCACTGAGAGCAGCGTTAGGTTTCTGTATCTGTCAGCAGTTTGCCCAGGTGTCGGGGGAAGAGAAAATTGCTGTTCTGTAATGAGGGGTCATTTTTTCCCACCCCCTCCAAGTCCATTTTCAGACCATAACTACGTTTAATGAATAAAAAAATTGTGATTTTTAAATCCATGCAGATCTGCAGTCCCTGCCAAGCCTGTTTTTCTTCTGGAAAGGCAGATGGACGTACTCACATTATGGTGGTTGTTTTTTGCGTGCCATATATTTTCAGTGATGTTCATGAAACTAGAATTAGTGACACTAATAATGACAAATCAGAGGGCTAATGTTGTTTAACCCTGTTAAAGTGTGTTATTACATTTACATGTTCCCACAGAGTAAATGCTGTTTGGCTCAGACATATGTCTTGCTATCTGTTTATTTTTTATGAATCAGAAATGAATCAGCAGTCAGTCTAAGAGAGTCCTGTAGATTTATTTGTCTCATATACCATTTTGGAAGGGGGAGAAGGGCTTTAGGATTGTCTTGTATCCTCTGGAGGCATAAACATACTATGAAATTAATATTAAATCTAACATTGTCAAGGGTTGATCTAAAGATGCTGAACATATATAGATTTAGATGGCTCAGCTCTTAGTCAGAATGAGGTGACATTCATTCTTAGCTGGGGACCAGAACAAAGCCAATGCATCAGTTAAGTCCTCATAATAGAGCTTATATGGTACATAGACCTTGTGCTGATGACTGAGTTGCAGCTACTTGTTATCAGTTACTCATAAAAGTAGTCCCACTCAAGCCAATGGGACTTCTCTTGTAAGTACTTGCCAACACAATGGATGCACGGTCGATCACATAATATGTAAAAGTCCCTTGGAAGAAGAGTCCGACAATAGCTTAGAACTGAGAAATGATTATACACCCTCCTTCCCCGCCCCATACACACATGGAAATTTTTTGATAGAAACTAAAATATTTTGTTTTCACCAACATTTTTTCTTTGAAAATTTTCAGGTTTTCAAATAAAGGCAAAGGACTGCTTGAAGAGGGCTAAAAAGGACAATTTGGGTTATTAGCTCCTCTTCTTAAACCTATGTGGTATTTCACGTTATTTGTAAAATATTGAAAATAGGTGTGGGCATCTCCGGTGGCATTTTTTAAAAAATAAATTCAGTATGCTGCTTCAGAGATTTGAAAAGAAAATTATGTAACAGGAAAAAAAAAACATCCCACTCCCCTACAGTGCTAAACATTCCAATAGCTACAGAAGGTGATTTAAATTCATCTCAGCAGCTACTGTTCCAGCCTGGATGTTTTAAAGTCAGTTTATTTATATTTTAACTATGCAGTCTCCCATAAGGCACAGTCAAAGTCTTTAACACAATTGTTGGCATTAGCCATTTTCATCATCTTCTTCTCTTTCTCCTTATCGAGTGTACTTTGTTTCCTGCAATGGTTTATAGAGACCATCTGCACCTCCTCCTGTGTTCTCTCAAGCATGGAGATAAGATTTCACCTTTGGATGTCTGGTTGAAGTCCAACTGGCAGACTGGATGTGTTTGGTGGTTGTGGCTCAGTGCCTGTTGGATGCAAGCACTAATCTCACATGGTAGTGATGGGAGAATCCATGTGAGAGCAATCCTTCAAATTCAGCCTGAACTCTGTGTTCTAGGGCCAACATTTTCAAACTATGGCTGTCTAAAATTAGGCCCCTAAATCAATATTTAGGTGACTAAATAAATGGCCTGATTTTTCAAAGATGCTGAAAACTTGCAGCTCTCACGAATGTAGAAATCTGTGGCAAGACTCACTTCCCACTCAGGAAAGCTGGTATACACCCTCCTCTTAGCCAGCTACAAAGCCCACATTCAAATTGCTCTCTTGGTTTTCAGAGCTCTTTATACCAGTCAAGGCCAAACTGTGAGCCGCATACAGCTGTATTCAGGGCCAGCTCCAGCTTTTTTGCCACCCCAAGCAGCGGAGAGTGTGTGTGTGTGTAAATAAATGATCGGTGGCACTTCGGCGGCAGCTGTACCGTACCGCTTCATAATTCGGTGGCGGGACCTTCGTTCCGAGAGGGAGTGAGGGACCCATTGCCTAATTGCCACCGAAGACCCGGAATGTGCTGCCTCTTTCCATTGGCTGCCCCAAGCACCTGCTTCCTTTGCTGGTGCCAGGAGCCGGCGCTGGCTGTATTATAGTTAAAGTGTGACTCACGGAGCCTCCCAGCCCTGCCCCCGCCCCCATTCTCCTCCTACCAGACTGCAGGGGTGGGGGAATACTCACAGCTTCTGCCCTGTGATGGCGTGGTGAGACTGGGGGCTTCTTCCCTTTGCGGGGGGTGTCTAAGGGCTTTAGCCCCGTGCCCCAGCAAGTGCTGCCCTGTGTGTGTCTTGAAGCTCCTGAACTTCTGAAGATTAATGTATGCAGCTCGGAGGGTCAGTAAGTTTGGCCACTCCTGCTTTATACATTGGATGTAACCCGCTTCTCTGTTCTCATAACTACCTAGTCCCTTGCTAAATCAGTCCACTCCATGTCATGCTTTCACGCATGGAGACAAAGCCCAGCTGTCTTATTAACTGACAACAGTGCAGTTGCTTTCCTTGATCCCATTCTAACAAACAGAGTGAGTGCCCATAATAAGTGTTTGACCTCATCAAAAGCAGGAGGGTCCTGCCAGAGACACTCCTCTACCTCGTCAGCCCATCTAGTCCAATAACCTGACTCTCGGGCAGTGGACAATACCCAGATGCTTCTGAGGTACAGCAAAAGTAAAAGCCTAACCCATAATGTTCCTAGCCAACTATGCAAAGACAAGTGGTGGGGGGAGTTCCTTCTTGACCTCTGGAGCGATCAGCTCCTTTTGCTCTGAAACATGAGATTTGACCTGGGGAGCTGCAGATTTTCCTTTTGTGAATGGCTCCATAGCTATAATTTCCAGGAAAAGTTATTGCTGCATCTACATTAGAGATGGGCCCAAACCAATCCCCCCAGGCTTTTGGGGAAGTTTTGGCTCCAGATCTGAATATTAAAATTGGCCCCTATTGTGATAATGGTCAGTGCCCAAAGAATAGATCCCAGCACTCTCAGACTACGAGGAGGCTCTCTCTTATCCATCCAAAGCCTCTTCTGCATCTCCTAGGTCTACCTCTATCATCCTTGCCACATTCATCAGCACTTTCACAGCCCTCCTTTTGGGGCTCAGATTGATACTGTCTGAGTTACCCTGGGAGGCTCTAGTTAGTCGCAAGGAGCTCCTCCTCTCCTTGGCACTCAAACAAGACTTAAGCTGGGGTCCTTGTGAAGCAGCTCAGATCTTGGATGATCCCTCTGCTAAGGGCACAGTAAGTCACTGGGTATTGTAGCTCCAGCATTAAGATTGCAAAAGATTCCTTGGATACTGCCCAGGGGATAATAGATACTCTATCTCTTCAGACTTTTGGGGACAGACCTTTTCTTTTAAATAGATCGCCTTTGTTTCTGTTCCCTTATTTATCTGGACCTTGTGCTATAACACAGGAATAGCAGCTGGGCACAAAAAAACAAAGAGAAACCCAAGGCTCTGACCTCACAGCCTGTATAGAAAAAAAATCTAGCAAACTGAGAAAGCACTTTTACAGATTGTCTCTTTGGCAGTTTCTTTTGCTGCACAGGATGACAAAAAAAATCAGGATAAAAATATTCACAGAAGAAAGAAAGAAAAAGAAAAAAACTCAGCATGAAAGGTGTTTCTTTGACTGCTTGGGGAGATGCAGGCGAAGATCAGAGGTGGGTTTTCATTGTACAGTCTTCATGTTGGGTTTTTGAAAAGCATTTTGTCTAAGTAGATCTCAGGCCCTGTTGCAGATGACATGTCTCTGAAAGGAGAAGAAAGAAGAATGCAGTCTTTCTGAACGCTTTCTGCATCTCCAAAGACTAGAATGTTTTTGTAAAGTCTCCCAAGAATGCAAGAAAACACACAAACCCAAACAAAATCCCTCCTTTGTTTTCGTAAGTCTAATTGTTCCCTCACCCTGGTTCAAAGCTGATTTCCCTTTCTCGCCATTAGTTTTTACAGAGTCTCGGCTGCAAGCACATCACATGACGCCCACTAGGACCAATCCCTTCTAAGAACACCACTAGCCTCAGAGACGGAGACTAGACTTCTTATATTTTCATCGTCGTACACTGAACATGACAGGAAGCAGTAACATGGCATAGGAGAAAGAGTTATTTATGATGTCCTCATATTCAAAGGTACTGAGCACTCATTGACATGAGTGGCTAGTGGGCATGCTCAGCACTTCTGAATAGCAGGCCGTTAGCATTCAGCCTTAGCCCAGACAGCTTGTGTCCCCTCAGATGAGTCTTCAGATGAGGTGCAGCAGTGAGCCGTGTGCTTGCACTCTCCCTTAGCTTCCTTCTACGCTGTGGCTTCCTGTTAGTATCTGGACTCTGCCTTCAGCTCTCAGAATGGCCCAGCCTCTCCCTTTGTTAACTCATGATACACAGGGCAAGGCTGCCCTTGGCATATCTTTTCTGTGCCCTGGTAGGTCCTATGATAGTTCTCATGATGGGATTCTGAATCATCTGAAAAAAAAGTTTTAGTCGTGGATGTCTGGTATGTTCACGAAAGAGAGAGAGATGTAAAAGTGTCTTACTCCATGTAATCACTTCCTACAGTGCACACACACTTATCTGGATGCACTGGGCACAGTGTTCCCAACTTCAAGACTTTATTGTGAGTCTCACAATCTTTTGTTTTTATTAAAGTTCTACCTCTTGGGCTCATGTGACTTGCTGAGAATTTTAGATTTCATTTGAAAGGAGAAAAGCAAGTGTCTAGCCCTCACAGGTGTGGAGAAAAGCTAGAAAAATGTGAAAAATTTCACCAAAAAAAAAATTGTCCCTTTTTTTCACAGTAAAATTTCTAATTCTTCAACCAACCCAGAATCTAATTGAGATATTTGCGACCCAGCTCAGCCCTCAGAACTGGATGAACAGACCACATTGAGTCAATGCGAGTTACATGGGTGAGTCTGACGGCAGTTTGAACCTTTAAAAACAGCATTTATGATCGCATTATACGTGGAAGCAAGAATAATACATAATATCATAGGAAAAAAGAATATTGTATCCCAGTTGGGTGAAAAACATTTCTCCCTGGAAGGATGGTCCATTTAAGCAGATGATGAATAAATGAAAACGCTGCAGGAGGAAAACTTTGCCTGGGTGAAGGCCTTGGTGTATTATTTATTGGAATTCCATTGCAATGTAACCTTATTCAGACCTGCTAGTAAGCAACTGAGCACTGGGTTGGCTATACTCTAGAATACTGCTCAGCACCTGCTGGGGTGACTGGGATGCTTTCAGGCCACAGAATAAGGAAGCATGCAATTTCATTATTATTACTGATCATGTTTATTATGGTAGTGCCTCAGGGCCAGCCAAGAATGAGACCCCATTGTGCTAGTTGCTCAACAGACAGAGTAGCAAACAGTCTCTACATAAGAACAGCCATAGTTGATCAGAATAATGGTCCATCTAGCTGTCTTCTCACAGTGGCCAATGCCAGATGCTTCAGAGAGAATGAGCAGAATAGGGCAATCATTGAGTGATCCATCCTCTACCAACCAATCCCAGCTTCTGGCAGTCCTTAGAGACTAAGGGCACCCTGACCATGGAGTGGCTTGAATTTATCTAATTCTTTCTGAACTCTTGTTATAGTTTTGGCCTTCACAACATGCCCTGCCTGTGTGTTCCACAGGCTGACTGAGTGTCATGCAAGGAAGTGCTTACTTTTGTTTGTTTTAAGTCTGCTACCTCTCTGCTTCGAAGAGCTTACGGTCTAAATAGACAAGACAGACATGGGGTGGGGGGAAAGCGGGATGAGATCTAAGCAAAGTGAACAATGTGATGACAGCAACCATTGTGTTAGTGCCATGATTTTAGGAGGAGATCAATCAAATGGAGAGGGGACATTGAAGGAAAGAGGGCTGAGAGCAACAGTGCAGGGGAGAAGATGATAAGAGGGGCAGATGAAGGGAAGTTGGGAGGGAACGAGGGAGGGAGAAGATGGGAGTAAACAGCCACTCAGAACAGGGCGGAGCAAGTCCAGTCAGAACTGTAGACAGTTCTCTGAGAGTTTGTCTTCACCGCAGACTGAACTCAGACTCAACTGCCAGTTTTTCCCTTAGTCTGCCCCATGTTCTACATCTACATTTCTCTGTCAGTGGTACATGGCAAAGGTCATCCTGAGCTATAGGGAAGAGTGCAAGGAAGCTGTTAACATGCATTGCTACCCTGAGCTAACTGCATTGGTAATGAGAGCCACAAGCAGTCACAACAATTGAGTCATGTTGGTCCACCAATCCCTTCCCATAAGCCCTCTGACTGGAAATGGACTATCTGCGCCTGCTTAGTTCCATGCAGTTGGCAGTTTCTCCAGCATCACACACAGCTCCATGTTGCTGTAACTGAGACCCCAGCTGAAAGTGGGGAAACTGAAGCAGATAAGGAGGATTGCATAATGTGTGATTGCTACCCAAAGGTGAGAAAAGCCCAAGTCATGTGTGCAGCAGCCATGAGGCTGCTGCCTATAATAAAGGATCCTTTTCTGAAAGTGGCCATGGATATTGGGGAACAAAGAACCTTGACATGCAGCCCACAAGCAGGTAGGGCAGAGGGTGGTATCTGGGGAACATAGGGTTATCCCAAAGCAGGGAGATGGTTTCCTTATCTACCCAGGGGTAGAGAGCATGCCAGGAAATGAATTCCACAGGCCTAGACCATTTCCTCCCATGAGCCCCAGGCTGGGCAGACAACTTGTGCCACGATACCCTGGACATGTAAGTCCAGAGCAGCACAGTGAGTTTTGGCACTTTGAATCTTGGGATATGTGCCCAGACAGCTGCCTGGCTTGTCACGACCAGATATCGCACCTTGGCATATGAAGGTCGTGACAGTACAGTAATGTGGTTGTGCTATCGTGGGGTAGGTTATCACAGGGTAACTTACCCCATGCTTAGCATTGTGCAGTGAAGGCATGGCTTGAATGTCCGCAGGTCCCCGCTTCAGCTGTTTAGGCAGCAGCTCCTATCAGCTGGCATCTTTGGCAGCTTCCTCTCTGCAGTTTTTCCCCAAGGCCACAGGGCCAGGGTATGGAGGTGGGCAGTGGGAGGGAAAGGAGAGGCACCACCTGGGTCCTAGCTTCCCCAGAGTAGGGTGGGGAGGAATCTCCCCAGCTCTGTTCAGAGTGTGGAGGCTTGAGGAAGTGGTTGCCCTGGCTGGGTGCCATTTTACCCCCTCTGTTCCTCCCTCCCTCTCTTTCTCCCAGGGCTTCTAGTGCCTGGAACATCCACCTGATTCTGGGGCTGCTCTAGATCACGGCATGCTCTCCCCTGCCTCAAGCTGCTCTGTAGCACATACACCATGGGGACAGCCTCTGTAGCCAGCATCTGTTGGAAATGGTGAACATAAAGAGCTCTTGCCCCATGCCTGGATCTGAATGTTAGCTACCCCTTTTTTATTTTTCTTACTGTGCTGGCATGTCCATGATGGATACCTGTTCATGCAAAAAGTACTTCTTTACAAAAAACTATCGGACCCGCTGACAGATTTTTACTAAGTTAGACTCTTTGTCATTGTCAAACTTTTTGCTGCCTTATTCCCACAAGACATTTTGTTTAGAAGTCAGGTATCTAGAAACCATGCAGTCCCTTTTCCTTCAAAGAATTCTTCCTTCTCCACTGACTATAATGAGATAAACTGCTCTTAATGCAGAGCAGAGCAGAATACTCAGTTCGTTGAAGACAAACTTGATATGAAAACCTTGCCCTACTCTAATCACCACATCTCCATTATCTTTGTTCCTCTGGCTGGCAAAATATCAGGCCTCAAGTATCCTGGGTTTGTACTTATAGAGTTCTCAGCCCTTTTATTTATTCCCAGCAGAACTGGGCCATTGGACCAGATTTTTCTTATGGTATTTTACTGCTGTTACAAAAAGAACTGAAGTTGTTTTTCTTCTGTTTGCTTTGATAGATACATGCAGCAGCCAGAGCTTTTGTGTAAGAAACGCAGGAACACTGACAGTCAAGGTATTTAATTTTTTTAATTATCATTTGTTATACAGAAGTGTTGAAACGGCTAAACCAAGATCAGGGCCCTGCTGTGTTAGGCTCTGTACATATACATTATAAAAGACTGTCCCTGCCCCAAACTGCCTACAGTCTAAACCGATAAGACAAATAATGGGTGGAATAAGGGGATACAACATATAAGTGGAAGATGGGAAATTGAGGCACCCAGAGATCAAATGAGTTGCTGAAGATCACCCAGGAAGTCTGTGACTATCCTTATAACTGTTCCTCCACCTCCAGGGTGGGAAGTGGGGGTCTGATGGTGGATATGAGTAATAGATGATCCATGGAACACCCCTCTTCTGGTCCCTCACGCAAATCCCTGAGTCCTGGGATAGAGGGAGGGACTCACTGCTGATCAGAGCTCCACAGTGCAGTGAGGTTGCAGAGACCTGTGGTACCATGCCAGATTTTTGCCCCTGTCCTCTGCAGTGGAACGCTATCACTTCCACCACCTCTGAGGTCTGCTCTGCTCATGTACATCTGCAGAAGATTTGCCTTTTTGGAAAGAAGCCAGAGCAACAGGGTTATCTGCAGATGTGGTCAAATTGATTCTACAGACCTTACTCATGTAAAATTCCCACTGTAGTGAATCAGTACAGACTGCAGCATCAGCCCATTAATGTTTCTTCACTTGTGTTGAAATCATCCCAGCTAGGACTTGCACCACAGGTTTCTGTGTAGTTTGTTGGTGCTGATGTAGGTATGTGTGTGGTAGCCTGCAAGGAGAGGTGCATGTGCTCCGCAGCTGGGAAAATATGGTCAGTTTTATATAAGTGCTTAAGGCTTTGGGCACTCAAGTTTAAAAATTTTGGTCAAAACAATTTGCTGCAGATGTGGCAAGGCTTAACCCCATGATCGGCCATCTCATTCTTCCATCGTCTGCGTGACCTGCGGCAAATTGTTTAGACCAAAATTTCCAGGTTCCACTCCCAGTTCTGCTGCAGTCTGCCTGCGTGAGACAGAAGTCAGAGGGCCTGACCTCTGACCTTGTCTTCAGATCATTAGACCAGCAGGTCTCAGCCATTAAGGGCTAGAGTACTCCATCTCACATTCAAAAGTATTTGACTCACCACCACTGTAATTTTCAGCAGCGTGGGTAGAATGAATTCTCATTCTGGTACTGCTACACATGAACCCAACCCATGATGCAGTCCACACACCACAATCTAAGAAGGACTAGACCACAACTGTCCTATGGTTAGCACTATCTATTGAGCTAACACTGTAGTATCACCTGGAAAGGGGTCTCTATGTCACAGTAGAGCAAACAGTGATGAAAATAAGTTATCAATGAGGCCCCAGGAGACCAACCACCATGAATCTTTGCTTCATTCCAGAAGTGTTTTGGAAGCAATTACTTCATCTTGCTCTTTATTCATGGGCTTCACTTAAGCAATGATATTACAGCTCAGTCCATTAAGTAAATAGGTTATATATTTTCTCAAAGTTTCAGTGAAGTAATGTTGCATCCTACACTGATATCATTGTCACCAGTAAAACTCAGGGAGATGCCCTCATTTGTTTAGTGAGGATTACCTCTGCCGAGAACTTAAATATGACACATCAGTCTCTAGGTCTTTTATAATACTCAAGCAGGATTTTCAAAAAGCAAGTGTTATTTTCACAGAAATTCCTGGCAGCCATGCAGTTTATTATGAGAGGGAGAGGAAAAGAAAAATTGACATGACATTTCCTAAATGAATTTATATTCTCATTTCCTTTCAGAAATGAATCTGTGCTCCATCTATCTCTTTTCCATCAGTTTGCAGGGGCAAAATTTGCAGAGCACAATTGAAATGTACAGTTATAGCACAGGTCAGTGTGCCATATACGGCCTTCGTAACAAGATCCTCCTTTACAGCCACTGCCAGTAGCGCACATAAAGGTTTTATTTTCCATCAGTTAGCTGTGCAGTAGGTCTTAAAAGTCAGCAGCAGCTCAGAAAATAAGCCGGGGCACATGATCAAAATTCTGGTCAACCAACACCAAATAATTCTGAAGGCTGCAGAAGCCTCCACGTTGTTACAAGCTGATTTGCTGAGAAGTCACTGTTCAGCTGTATTATACCTTGTTGTTTCTCTAGTTTTTACAATGTCTCAGTAGCTCTGGGAGTGTCAGATGTGGTAACAGGCTGGAGAGGATATTTGAAGGACACTATGAGATATTGGGGGACATATTCTTGATAACTGCCACAGAATGCTGTCAGTCAGAGGTGGGATTGTCCCAACTTGTATTTAGCTTGAACACTCTGGTTTCCTTTTCCAGGACTGAAGAAGCTCAAAGCTTGTCCCTTCCACCAACATAAGTTAGTTCAGTAAAAGATATTACTTCACCTACCTAGTCTCTCTCATATCCTGGGACCAATACGGCAACACCACCACTTTAAACATAAATGGGAAGGTAAAGTACCATTTACTTATATTACAAGCAGATCTGTAGCTCTTCCTGATCCAGATAAACCTCACTGTAGCTGTCCTGATCCATATGTTAGTCACTGCATGAGAAAGCAGCACAACTGGCATTATTACCAGGGTCCCTCAGTCACAACAGAGCATCAGTGCAAGTGTGAGACATTTTAACTGACAGGATATTGGGTCTGCAAGTCCTTCAAACACTGTATGATGTCAATGGAACTATTATGATTTCACCCAAGCTAGCTACTCTGGCTGCAAATTCTCTCATTCCCTGAACAGCAGGGGAGGTCTAGACTGGAACTGCAGAATGTTTTTCCCCCTCCAAAGCCAGTTTTACCAAGCATGAAAGCAATTCACAAAGCACGAGAGGGGCACCTTGGCTCTTACCTGCTAGGCTGTCTTTTCTTGGCATTTTTGAATGACTCCATTAGACTAACCATGAAGAGAAAGTGCACAGCATTGAGCCTCAGAAAATATAATGGTGTGGGAGTGTGTGCAGGAGTCAAGGGAGCTGTGGAAACCAAATATATTTATGTATCAGAATCTCTTCTTGTGGGATGGGAGGGAGACAACCCTGCTAGAAAAAGAGAGAGCACACAAAAGATACTTTTAGGAATCTTTTATTTTGAGGGGTATAAGAACGTGCAGTCTGCCAGCTTTTGTGAACGATAGGTCCCTGGAATATCTCTAGTGTTCCTGACAGTTTATGAGTCCATTCCAAAAAGAGGAGAGCCCAGAGAGAGAGCAAGAAGAACTGCCCAGTGATTCAATCCATCTTTGCCAGTCTGTGGAAAGCTGCCACGGCATCAGCACACTTGATTTCTGTAAGTTCATTTCCCCTGAAATGGGCTGATTTTAGTGTAGACAATAAACATGATAACAAAATCCTGCCTTTAATCAACCTTGAGGTAAAAGTTGACTGAAAATACCAAAACCAAACCAAATAATAAAACCCCAACCGAAACTGGAGAAAGGCAGTAGCTTGATTGTGGAAGATACAGCATCTCACAAACACAGGCTTGTTTTGGTCAGACTTTATTTTCAACTTTTTAGAAACCAAAACCAAAACCAAAACCCAACACAAACAACCAACTCCCCCCCAAAAACATGGTGAAGAGATGTAAAAACAAAACTCAGGAGTAGAATTCTAGCACTGAGATGTCAAACTTAAGGAATAATAAACTCTAAGAAGATCAAACCATCAGATCTCCTGCTGCCCATGTTTTTTAACAGAGTAACTTAACAGGGAGTATTTCTCTCTCTTTTGAGACACAATAACAACAAAGGGGGAGATCAAAGATTTCTTCTTTCCAGCTTGCTCTGGGTGCTCTTCCAGTCCAGTTGCCTCTGTTATATATATATAAAAAAAATCTTCAGCAAGGGAAGGTTACCAAGAATGCCTGATTCTTTTAATTATACCTCCTCTCCCAATACATTTAACATATTTGCGTCTGTTTTTACTGTTGGAAGCAGCTGCTATTGTATCGGCGAATATTTGCTTTTCTCTTTGGAGTGTGCACAAACTCTAGTTTCATAATGATGCGTGGCAACAAGTTCAACTGCTGGAAAACACAGAAATAAACATAGAAACTACTGTTCTACAGGACTGCATAGCGACCAGAGACAAAGATTTTTTTTCTCTCTCCTAATGACTCACACTTTCCAAAAGCAAATAATCTAAAGTCCAGGCACCATGCCGTTTCTCTTGGAAATTATTCTACTTCCCCTGTCCAACTGACCACCTTAGTAAAAGGAATCCATGTTTCTGCCCCTTTTGTTCTCTGCCTCTCCCTTGTGACTTGATCTCTTTGACAAGTGATGGGGAAACCTCCAAAGGTTTGGACTGGTTTATTTAAAGCTTATCTGAACTTTTAAAGGTCCCTCCTCCTTCATAATCTTTCAACAAGTTCACTTTTGCCCCTTCCCTCGATAGGTTTGTCCACAAAGGGATATTTCCTGGCATACCTATATTGGAATAATTATTCTGCTATCGTTACATCTGTTTAACCATAGTGGAATAATTATTCCAGTATACCTATGCTGGGAAATTCTCCTGTGCAGACAACTCTAAGTCTGTCCAGTAAGGGTTGGGAAAAGGCAATCAAACTCCCCACCCAAACTGACAAAAAAAATATTCTATTGGCCTGATGCAGTTTTCATCTTCACTGAACTGTTTTGCCTATTACTAATGTTAACCCTGGTTGGCATCAGCATGGGACAGCAAAGCCATTTTCTCTTTCGCTTTTACATGAGCAAACACTTGGATAGATTTGGTTCCATTGAAGCTAATGGCAAAACTCCTACTGACTGCAATTGGACTAGGCATGTGACCCCATATACTGTCTAACAAGGAGTACGGCAGAAAGGGATCTAGGGGTTATAGTGGACCACAAGCTAAATATGAGTGAACAGTGTGATGCTGTTGCAAAAAAAGCAAACGTGATTCTGGGATGCATTAACAGGTGTGTTGTGAGCAAGACACGAGAAGTCATTCTAGTCCGCTCTATACGCTGCACTGGTTAGGCCTCAAATGGAGTATTGTGTCCAGTTCGGCACCGCATTTCAAGAAAGATGTGGAGAAACTGGAGAGGGTCCAGAAAAGAGCAACCAAGAATGATTAAAGGTCTGATGAACAATGACCTACGAAGGAAGGCCTGAAGAACTGGGTTTGTTTTGTTGGAAAAGAGAAGACTGAGAGGGGCATGATAACAGTTTTCAGGTATCTAAAAGGGTGTCATCAGGAGGAGGGAGAAAACTTGTTCACTCTTAGCCTCTAATTGATAGAACAAAAAGCAATGGCTTAAAACTGCAGCAAGGGAGATTTAGTTGGAATTAGGAAATAGTTCCTAACAGTCAGGATAGTTAAACACTGGAAATAAATGCCTTAGGAGTGTGGAATCTCCATCTCTGGAGATATTTAAGAGTAAGTTAGATAAATGTCTATCAGGGATGGTCTAGACAGTATCTGGTCCTGCCATGAGGGCAGGGGACTGGACTCGATGACCTCTCGAGGTCCCTTCCAGTCTTAAGAGTCTATGAATCTATGAATCATATGCTATAAAAATGCATGTGGCTAACTGACTCAAGTTACCACAATAACCTGAGTCAGTATACAAGAGAAAAAAGACCTGTCTAGGTAAATATATACCTCTTCTGCATGTAAAATCCTCTGGATAAGAAACATGGGGTCCTCTAGTTTTTCTGTTTCACATCTGGACATTACAAGAGTAGCTTCCCCCCTGCATAAAGCTATGTGGGTTTATTAAATTTAACTGCAACATATGTGCATTGGCAGGCATTGGAGGGCAACAATCACTTTAGCTGATAGATACATGATGGTTTTCAAATGTTTTTTCATCTGGGATCCAAAATCTATCCACGGTACCTTAGCAGGTCTGACGTGAACCCCACAAAAACTTGAGGCTGGTTTGGGGGGATTATTGCTAGGTGATGGTGGGGAAAGCTGGTGAGAAATGGTGGCTAGAGCATGGGTAAAGCTGTGTTGGTGCTGAGATGGTGACTATTAGAATGGTTCTAATGGCCTGAGCACTTTTGGGAGTCAGATACTTGAGTTCTGATGCTGGAGCTGGTGCTGACACTCTTTCTGCCTCGGTTTCCCCATGTCTAAAAGAGGAAAGATTAGTGGCTTGTAGGGCTGTTGTGAGGATTAATTAGTTAATGACTTTCAAAGTGCTCTGAAAAACACAGAGGTTAAGTATTATAATTAGGAACAAATTCTGATCTCGATTACACTGATGTAAATCTGGAATAACTCCACTGCAGTTAATGGATTTAAACTGCTATAAAAGAGATCAGGATCAGGCCCATGTGAATGTGAGTAGATTCCCTATTGAGTTACATCTACAACTGTAATGAAATCACAAATCATGACAGCTTGTCATTTTGGTAGGAGATAAAGGGAAAATGTCCTTTAAAAAAACAAAACAGGAAGAAAACTCAGGGGACGGGGAAGTGCATTCTTTGGCTCTGTAGTACAGACTCAGGGAGAAACAGTTCTCACCAAAGTAAAGCCTCTTGAAATACTTATGGGGCGTGGCATTTAACATAATCTTTCTTGTCTAATTTATATAAAAGAAACACCTTATCTTAAATTGCAATCTAGTAGGAGGATGAGCTGATTTTAATTGGGTTGCATTCAAAACAGTATAACTCCCTGGCCAATACAGCACACTCCCATGGATAATGTAAATAAAACTGAGTGACTTTGACCAGATAAGTACAGTTCTGGTAGACAGGCAGACAGACACATGATAAAGAGAGCCTGGAGAGATTGATTCAGCAATGACAGGTGTGGCATTTCACAGCCACGGATACTGAGAACCCATCCTCCCACTATTCCATCTTAAATTTACTCATCAACTGTTCCCTTGGAAGGATGAGTCTGCTACTTGGCTTGCAGGGTGGTTTGCAGGCCTCGTCCAATGAGAATTGGAGATGGTTCAGCAGTAACCAAAATTCTTTTTTTTATAGCTTCGTTTCTGTCCCCTGCTGACTGAACCACGGCACATTGCAGTGCACCACCATTTTGTCTTCCAGCAAGTGTTAGGTGTAATGATTGCCTGCAGCTAGGAAAGGAATCGGTGTGGGTTAGTAGGTGTTCAGAACCATGCTGGCAAACCTGGAGTCTAAAATCAGGGCTGTAAAATATATATTAGAGCCACAATGAACCTCCCTCCAGGATATTCCAATACACACAAGTTCATAAGCAGGGAGGTAGTGGAGGGGAAGGAAGAGGAATGAAAGGCCCAGATCAGCCATGATAAAACTGGAGGGCTGAGTCACCTCTGGGAACTGTATGTATGCTGACTTTCCCTGGAACCAGGAGCTCCAGGACTGCAAGCTGGCAGTCCCAGCAGAAAGGTGGTGTCACATAATGTCAGTGGCCACAGTAAAATTGTTTTACAGACACTTCCGGAAAGACCTGTGCTAGAACACGTATTATATAGAAAATCTTCAGGGGAAATGCACTGAATCACTGTGGGACCTTGGACAAGGCACTTAGGGCCACGTTTTTAAAAGTCTTTAGGTGTTGCTGTGCTCAGCATTGCAATGTTTAACTGATTCTGGAGCGAGATTTAGGCAACGAGAAGGCAACATTCCAGTCCTAGCATGGCTCTAATTGCACCGAAGACAGGGCCAAAGCTAATTTCTAGGAATATTGGCTTTAACAAATTAGCTTACACAAATTCAGCCTGGTTTTAAGAGTGTCGGTGGGGGTAACCATGTGATTTGCATACATGAGGATCAGATCTTTGGCAGAGGCACAAGGGCAGGTAGGGAAAGAGTGGGAAGATGTCTCTAAATCCGCTTCTTCTTTCCCTATGCTGGGGACGGCTGGCGGTCAGTTCAGTGCATAGCATGACTTAGAGCAGCCTGATGACTTTGCACTTTATGACTGCTAAACTATTCCAACAGCAATGATCCCCCAGGAATTGTTCTGCCCGCCAGTGATCGCCGGAGGAGAAGGTGCTCTGGCCAGGCCCCCTTCCACTTCCAGCCTTCTCTCTGACACTCCCCTATGCTGAGGGCTTCTGTAGCAGGTGATCTAGAGCCAGTCATCCTGGCTTTATGCCACCCAGAAATTCCCCTGTGCAAGGGGGCATCCCCAGCTGCCCCATTAAGGCAGCTTTCAGCTGCCTGAGAGGCACAAAGCAGCTGGAAAGAGTGGCTAAGGACTTGACCTCTAATTATCATGACTACTTAAGCAAATCAGGGAAGTATTTTCCAAGTGCCTGGATGATTAATTTGTGTGCACCATAACCCAAGTTGCATGTGCAACCAGAGTGTGGGGACACAAATTAATCACATATGTCAGTGGCCAGCCCCATTTTTTTTTTTAAATAAGTCAAGGCCTGAATCTCAAAGGTTTAGACTTTTTCAGATACCTTCATTATGGTGTTATGAGAAAACATTCATAGCTGGATGATTTTTTTTGCCCTAGGCAGTTGTCAGGAACAGCAAGATGGCTCGGGGCAAAATCTGATGCAGGTGTAAGTGGTGACTTATGCCAATAAGTTAAAACAATGGATTAGAGACCCTAAGGAAGAAACATGCCAGCAATTGCTGAAGATCTTCATATTTTGCTTAATTTGCCTTGTAAAATGTAGGGGATCTCTTGCCACAAATTCAATCAACTCTTCTGCACAACTTGTAAAGTCCCCAAAACTTACTAATCACTTTGCTCTGATTGTTTAATTAACCCCAGCCAACAGCAGCACAGACCAAAGCTTGGCTCTCGAGTGAAAAATACTAGCCCTCTAGCAGGTTACAGCATTGCAGTGGTTATTGTTATGGGAGCATTACTGTGCAGCAGCTTTTTAGTAGGTTACTGGTAATTTAAATGCACGGACAGTACCATCACCAATTAACATATTAGAAACTGGGAGGTCAGTAATTGCATCAAATCGTCAGAGCAGTTATGAGAAATTCAACCCAACATTTTAAAAAATCTTATAGAAAATATCCACTACTTATGACACTATTTTACCATGAAAAAGGACACACAGAGAATTCTTATTTTACTCTATCAGCTCTACTAGCAGAGTCTTAGCTAAGTGCCTACTATTATTTATTAGGGCTGGATGAAAACTTTCCACCTAAACTTTTTTTTGACAGAAACTTGTGTTTTTGATTCAACAAATATTTTTGCAGAAAGTACCTGTTATCCTTGAAATTTTTCAGTTTTACACCAGAAGACCAAAACAGAGAATTTTTAGCAGTTTTTAGCTCTACATTTTGGGGGTTTGGCTGCTAATTTTCCTCATTTCTTTGACAAAAGGTTGAAATGTTAGTTTTGGGCCAAATTTTCTGCAGCAACCACC
Source organism: Chelonoidis abingdonii (assembly GCF_003597395.2). Taxonomy (NCBI): domain Eukaryota; kingdom Metazoa; phylum Chordata; order Testudines; family Testudinidae; genus Chelonoidis; species Chelonoidis abingdonii. The sequence goes on along the minus strand of NC_133782.1, from coordinate 12,152,912 downwards.
TCATTTTTGAACCAGCTTTAGTAACTGTAGTCCAGCAGTGTCCACTGTATATTAGGCATAGACAAAGCACCCAGGAAGACAACTGCTGACTGAACAGCTTACAATCCAGCTCTGATCCTTTAATGAACTCCTTGCACGTGGACACTTACATTTGTACAGAGCCCCATTGATTTAAATGGGGCTATGCATGGGTACAGGAATCTGCTGATACAGAGCAGGGCACATTTTCATAGGAAATCTAACCAGGATATAAAAAAGATTTCAGCTTCCCTCTTATGTGCTGCAATTTCATCTTTTGTTTGCCATATCTTTCTTATATTACAAGTTTGTGCATCTGTTACAGTGAATTTGCATTTTGTTAAGCAAACATTTATAGCACAAACATAATTACCTTTATCTCTGACAGCCCTTATACTCGGAAGAGTTTTCCTGGAGTGCTCATTCTAAGTCATTTAAAAACATGTGCTCAGTTTACTATTATTTTTATGAACACCCCTAAAAATTCAGCCTTTGTTTTTCACACTATTCACCTGCTACGTGACTTTGCTTACAGCTCTCTCCTCTTCCCAGGTCTTGTCCTGAGCCTTTGATGCAACAACTTCAGAACAGAGACTGTTCGTTCATCAGGTGACATTTTACACAAAGGCTGAATATTTATTTAATAGTCCGAGTCGTCTATAAATTTGCGTAGACAGTAGGGGTGACTAAAGAACTGTAGTTCTTTGGTACCTATTGATATCCTTTGTTTTTTCTTTTTCACCTTTCCACAAAAAAGAAACAGAATGAAATAATGCAGTGTTTATTTGGAGGCTCCTGTAACATTCATGTACTACCGGTAAATCAGGCCAGGAGCCATCGCCAGACACTCCGCTAGTGCCTATAATCCTTTAAAGTCTTCCACCATGCTGTTTATCTATTGTTTACAGTAGATCAGGAAACAGGAGATAGAGTCAAGTCTATGGATTGTGAGAAAACAATGAATGCTTCCTGAGAGCTGCAATGTTCCAAAAATCATCTACTGTCTGTCAATTTTACACTCTTGAACAGGAAATTCTACTCTGATCAGTTCCACTTTTTTTTAAAAATCACAGTCATAACACTGTGTAGCTGCCAAGAGTAACCTTGAGTAATCGCCCAGCAAAGAAAATTAATGGGCGGGAGTCTTCTAAATTAAAATAAACTCTATTTTCATAACAGTTGGAAGCTTAAATCTTCCATTTTAAAAACAAGTGAAGGTCATTCAGTCAATGACACTAAAACAAAGAGGTTTTTTTAAAAACCATACTTCAGAGTTTGATAGCAATGATCAAAACCCTGTTGTACTAACACTCTTTAAAATGAGCCAAGCTTTCAGCAGGGCTCCAGTCTTCACAGTTTTTGGTCCCGCAAGAATGCACACATAACTGTTCGCACCCATAAGAATGCATATATAAGAGTTTTTGCAAGCAGATCAGCCTGGTGGTCACTTTTTTGTTCACAAATGCTCATTTGCAGGTGTGAAATACTTTTTTATGCATGTTGGTGGACACAGAAGTGCATAGTTTCAAGTTTGGCTCTCTGCATTTTTGGATCATTACCTTTACTGGCGGTTCTCTCTTTGGTGACTGTGTGTAACCAAGAATTGTGTGGGGTTGTTGAGAGGGGATGGCTCCTGCCCCGTCTATTTCCTAGAGAAGAGTTTTGTGGAATTGTGGGAGACCATTTTGCCTTGCTTTACAGCCCCACATTCAGAGCCCAACCTTCTGGATAAGGAAACATGAAATACCAGGAGTGAAGTCCTGGCCCCATTGGAATCAGTGGGAGTTTTGTCATTGATTTTAACGGGAGCAGGATTTAACCCCAGGAATTACCACTAGGGGCCCATGAAGGTAGTTCTATTGACTCCAGGGCTGGGTTCATGTTCTGAATCCTGCAGAGTGGTTCAGAGATGCTGCTGAAGGTTCACTAGTTCATCCTAACCCTAACTGCAAGTGTTCAAAGAGTGCTCTCTCTCTCTCTCTGTAATGTATTTTCCCTTGGAACCTGTCATGGCGCTTCCCCAGCGTTCTCCCCTCATGTCCTTACTCAGTCACTTTGTATTACTTCACAGAATCATAGCTTTTAAGGTCAGAAAGGACCATTATGATCATCTAGTCTGATCTCCTGCACAACACAGACCACAGAATCTCACCCGCCACTCCTGTATCAAACCCCGAACCTATGTCTGAGCTATCGAAGTCCTCAAACTGTGGCTTAAAGACTTCAAGGTGCAGACAATCCTCCAGCAAGTGACCTTTGCCCCACACTGCAGAGGAAGGTGAAACTCCCCCAGGGCCTCTGCCAGTCTGCCCTGGAGGAAAATTCCTTCCCAACCCCAAATATGGCAATCAGTTAAACCCTGAGCATCTGGGCAAGACTTACCAGCCAGACACCCAGGAAAGAATTCTCCTTAGTAACTCTGATCCCATCCCATCTAACATCCCATCACAGGCCATTGGGCATATTTACCACTAATAGTCAAAGATCAATTAATTGGCAAAATTAGGCTATCCCATCATACCATCTCCTCCATAAACTTATCAAGCTTAGTCTTGAAGTCAGATATATCTTTTGCCCTCACTGCTCCCCTTGGAAGGTTGTTCCAGAATTTCACTCCTCTGATGGTTAGAAACCTTTGTCTAATTTCAAGTCTAAATTTCCTGATGGCCTGTTTATATCCATTTGTTCTTGTGTCCACATTGGTACTGAGCTTAAAAAATTCCTCTCCCTCCCTGGTATTTATCCCTTCGATATATTTATAGAGAACAATCATGTCTTCCCTCAGCCTTCTTTTGGTTAGGCTAAACAAGCCAAGCTCTTTGAGTCTCCTTTCATAAGACAGGTTTTCCATTCCTCAGATCATCCTAGTAGCCCTTCTCTGTACCTGTTCCAGTTTGAATTCATTCTTCTTAAACATGGGAGACCAGAACTGCACACAGTATTCCAGATGTGGTCTCACCAGTGCCTTGTATAACGGTAGTAACACCTCCTTATCTCTACTGGAAATACCTCTCCTGATGTATCTCAAGACCACATTAGCTTTTTTCACGGTCATATCACATTGGCGGATCATAGTTATCCTGTGATCAATCAATACTCTGAGGTCTTTCTCCTCCTTTGTTACTTCCATCTGATGCGTTCCCAGCTTATAACAAAAATTCTTATTAATCCCTAAATGCATAATCTTGCACTTTTCACTATTAAATTTCATCCTATTACTATTACTCCAGTTTACAAGGTCATCCAGATCTTCCTATATGATATCTGTGTTGGCAGTACCTCCCAGCTTTGTGTCATCCCCAAACATTATTAGCGCACACCCACTTTTTGTGCCAAGGTCAATAATAAAAAGATTAAATAAGATTGATCCCAAAACTGATCCCTGAGGAACTCCACTAGTAACCTCCCTCCAGCCTGACAGTTCACCTTTCAGCATGACCCATTGTAGTCTCCCCTTTAACCAGTTCCTTATCCTCCTTTCAATTTTCATATTGATCCCCATCTTTTCCAATGTAGCTAATAATTCCCCATGTGGAACCATATCAAATGCCTTTCTGAAATCGAGGTAAATTAGATCCACTGCGTTTCCTTTGTCTAAAAGATCTGTTACCTTCTCAAAGAAGGAGATCAGGTTGGTTCGGCATGATCTACCTCTAAATGTTGTATTTTGTCCCAATTACCATTGGCCTCAATGCCCTTAACTACTTTCTCCTTCAATTTTTTCCCCAAGACCTTGCATACTACAGATGTCAAACTAACAGGTCTGTAGTTACCTGGATACTTTTTTTCCTTTCTTAAAAATAGGAACTATGTTAGCAATTCTCCAGTCCTACTGTACAACTCCTGAGTTTACAGATTCATTAAAAATTCTTGCTAATGGGCTTGCAATTTCATGTGCCAGTTCCTTTAATATTCTTAGATGAAGATTATCTGGGCCCCCTGATTTAGTCCCATTAAGCTGTTCGAGTTTGACTTCTACCTTGGCTGTGGTAATATCAACCTCCATAATACCCAAGCCATGCAGTTGATGCATAGATTGAATTAGAAAGCGGGCCTTTGTCTGATCTGCAAACATATTTCTAGTCTTATGTTTCTCCCCTTAATGTATTCCAGTCTATGCTTGAGTAGTTAAAATCTTCCATTCCTACCACTCTCTCCTTTTTACATGCCTGTTTTATTTGCACAGTCATTTCACGGTCCAGTTGTTCTTTCTGGTCAGGTGTCCTATAAAATATTTCTATTACTAGTTTACTCTCTGAAACATCCCCAGCTGCAGCCCATAATGACAGAGCAGCTCCTTTCCAGCATCCCTCAGATACCCACTTTCAAACACTAATAAACCCCCTTCTTTCTCAAGCACTTATCTCCCTTTCCAGGCCCTCAAGCTAAACAATTTCTACTTTTTACTGTTAGTACTGCTATTATCTTCCAAGGAAATTTCAGTTGTATCCATAGCCATTTTCCAATGTACAGTATGTATGCATTCAGCAAACTGCTTACATTCATACAGAGACACAAAACAATGATCCAGTTCCCTCCATGTTAGTGCCTATGAATCTACAAGTATAGCCTTTACTAACTACTTGTTGGTTTGACTTCACCTGGACTGGTCCTTGTTAGTGCCCATTCATGGTTCTCTAGAGCTCCTCCCTCCAGCTCCCGACTACTTCCGATATGTCTGAAATGGAAACATCCAGAGTGTGGAGGATTTTTGCTCTGTACTAGATTACTTCTAATGCACCCCAGAAGTATATTTAATTACCTTCTTCCCATCTTTCTGTAAGAGCAAACTCTGTCTTATCAAAGGATCTTTGCCAGATAATTTGAAATGGAACTGGTTGGTTTTTGTTGTTCTGCATACTACCTGCAAAGTTTCTTGCACTGCTAAGAACTCTGCCTGACTGTAGAGACAGCAGCCATTTTGTTCTCCAAATTGCTGCATCCAGTATGGAGGACGGACACACAGACACACTTCTCGTTCCTAGAGACTTTATTTTTGTGCTTTCTTGACGTCCTTTTTCTTAGTCTAAAATAAAATGAATATTCAACCATGCGGTTTCCTTTTTGTGACTAGAGCTGTAACCATATTTAACTGAAGAACCAGCCTTTTGGATCCGAGACACTTACTCTACAGACTTACTTCCTCTAGCCTACATGCAAGCCTCCAGGAAACGTATCCTGGTTTGAGGCTTTCCGGTTAGCCATTCCAATAAACAAAAATTTCATCATCAGTCAAAAAGCAATGGTTTTAACCAACTCAGCCAGCCTGACTTACACAGCTCACCACTCCAGAATTTAAACAGGCACTCGAAACCCTGTCTTGTGCGTCTCTTCTTTCGTCCACAGGCAACAAATAGGAGAAAACACACATACATGCAGACACTAACAATTTCATAAACTTTGAAATGCGTAGCTATGAGTCACAGCAAATACACTTGCACTTTGTGGAAGGAGACAGACAGGATTATGAATAGTGTTGTATTCATTCCCATACTCCAAGGGGTTACTAGTATGCATTTAAGCACAAAGCTAAAGGTTGAGTGCCACCTCTCCATTAGCTGTAAATTAAGACAATGAATTTTTGCCCTGCAGTGCCTTGCTGTGATTATAAAATATTATTTTTTTAAGAAAATATTTATCTTACTAATTAAGAGATGAGGTTGGTAAGAAGCAGGAGCCATGGTTACAATCAGTCCAACTCACAGCTCTTAGCAAACCCCCTGATTAGGGTCACTGCTCCAAATTCTTATTAGCAAAAATATATCACTCATTTTTCTCCTCTGAAAATTATAGCCTTGATCTTGCAATCAGATCCAACCCACGGCCCGGTGAGGCAAATGTAGAGTCCGACTGAAGTCCATAGGATTCCGCACAGTCTGGTGTCAGGGTATTATTCTGTGCAATGAAAACTGAAACTAAACAGCTAGGATTTAGCTAGAAGACCTGGGGCCTGGCTGCACATGAAAGCACATTTTGATATTTATGAAGTAGTAGGTTTCTAGAAGTGAGAAGAGAGAGGCTGATCATGTTCTCCTTGAAAGCCACAAGGCATTTGTTACATTTGGAGTAGAGAAATGCATGCCATGTGCCCCTGTACTTGCCCTATCCTCCCTGGTCATTGTCAGAACTGGAGAGAGGCTCCAAATTCCTACTTGTCCTGGGGAAGTTTGGAACTAACTCCAGATCTGAGCCTTTATCCCCCCCACTCCTTTTGTGAAGCCTCCAAGTGCTGCTCTCCCCGATGATGATGTTGAAACGTGTTTTGGGGCCTGGAGTAAGTGGGAATCTTTCTGAATCCAGCCCATATACTGTACCCACTATTGTGGGAATTTAGCACTTTACATAGTCTGATAGAGTTCAAAGCCAAAAGGGACCACTGCATCATCTAGTTCAACTTCCGTTAAATTCCACCCAGTTACCCCCTGTATTGAGCCCAATAACTAATGCATTTCAGTCCTCGGAAGTCTAAACTGTTGTGTGCCACATGCAGAAAACAGGAGAGACAAAGGTGCCACCAATAGTTACTGCAATGGCAGGGAATAGATTAGGTGAGGCATGCCCAGATGATTCTTGCAAATGATCCAGTCTTCATGCTGCAGAAGGCAGCAAAACCCTCCCAAGGTCTCCGCCAATTTGACCTGGAGGAAAATTCTTTCCTGACCCCAACTCTGGCCATCAGCTGGACCCTGAGCATGTGAGCAAGACCTACCAGCCAGGCCTCTGAGGAAGAGGATTCTTTGTACCACATCACTGCACTGGTGCAGCTTGTCTAGTGTCCTGTCTTCAGCTGTGGGCATCTCTGATGCTTCAGAAGAAGGGGAAAACCCCACTCCCACAGAATCCATCTGGCCAATTTTGTTTTGGTGAAAAAATGATACTTCCTGACCCCGCAGGCAACTGTCTGAAGCATGAGATTTGATTATAGTCATTGTCTTAATGCAGAGCTGAGGTGTTCTGAGCATGTTAAGGGCAATGCAGGCCATCCTGCTCTCCCCCAGCCCATAATGGAAGGGAATGAACAGTGGCATTCACAGATGTGCAAACTCCATGGCCAGAAGGAACCGCCATAACCATCCAACCACACTCGCCCATCCCCCGAACTCACAGGCTGAAGAATTTCTCTCAGAAGCCGGATTACAGCTTGTCTTTTAGAAAGATAGCTTATCTCATTTTAAACACTCAACAAGAGGGATGCTTAGGCCCCACTGCCCTTGATAAGCCAGTCCAATGTTTAATTATCCTCACTGCTAGGAAATGATGTCTTATTTCAAGGTTGAACTTATCTAACTTCGACTTCCTGCCATTGGTTCTGGTTACACCTTTGTCTGTAAGACTGAATCCCCCAACCCATTCTATCAGATACCTTGTCCGTGAATAAGTACCTATAAACAATGATCAACTTCTCACCCTTCTCTTCAATAAGCTGACTAGATTGAGCTCCCTAAGCCTCCCATCATAAAGCTTGCTGTCTACCCCTTGGATCATTTTTTGGCCCTCCTTTGAACCCTCTCCAAAATTTCCACATCCTTCTTGAAATGTGGACACGAGAACTGGACATAGTATTTTACTAGCAGGCTTACCTATGCAGTGTACAGAGCCAAGATAATTTCCTTAATGGTATTTGATAGTTCCCTTTTTATACATCCAACAACCAATTAGCCCCTTTTGCCACAGGCTTGCGCTCAGGTGGAGGTGATTATCTATGACGATCCCTCATTCCTTCTCTGAGTCACTGCTTTCCACAATAGAGTCACTCATCCTCTAGTTATAACCTGCATTCTTTGTTCCCAGGTGTATTACCTTGCATTTGGCTGTATCAAAACTGCATTTTGTTGGATTTTGAACTTTCAACCACGTGTTTTAACTCGCACTCATCAGTTAGAATCCAGCAGAGCAGAGGTGCCCAAGACAATAAACTAATCCACATTCACAAAGAAAAGATTCAGGTTAAGTTGAAGACTGAAGAGGATTCTTATTGAATTGGAATTGCTTCATTCCATTTACAAGAGGAATGAGGCCTTGTGATTAAAACACAAGACTAGAAGTCAGGAGTTATAGAATTCTTGTCCCTGCCACTGATTTCCTAGGTGACCTTGGCCAAGTCACTTTACAACTCCAACCCTCCATCCAATGGGTCTAAAAATACCAAGCAAATTCATAGAGGCTTTGTGAGGCTAAATTTACTGATGTTTGTAAAATGCTTTGCGATCCCCAGACAAAAATGCAATGAGTATTAATTATTATTTATTACTATTATTATTATTATTATTATTATTATTATGGTTACTTGTTACCCCCTGGCAAGATTCTGACATAAAACATTTTCTGTTTTATTTTGTCTAAGCAGAAAGCAGGCTCCAATGCTATTTGTATCTAGAGAAAATAAGTCAGTGTGTGGTGCAGTGAGCCAATGACACTAACTTTCCATTTCTCTACACTGGGGCCCAGGTAAAATAAGTGTGAGGGTCCCTCTAGTTGATCTCTCATCTGCCTTATAAACCACCGCCCAGTTTGGCACAAGGCCAGCATGACTGGCAATGTCTAAGAAGTTGGGAGAGGTCAGTCGGAGACAATGACAGCAGGGGATGTTGCAGTCCAGAACCAAGGAGGCCTTGGCAGAGCTGTCTGGTGAACAGCCTTAGTCCACTCCATGCTTGGGCTATTTATCCTTCACTTTTGTGAGCAACACAATGAACCAAAACCAGTGCTAAGTACACTGGATGGGCCCAGATTCAGAGTTAGTATAGGCAGGTGTAATTCTATGGCATTACCCCAGGTCTGACTTTGGCCCATAAAGTATAAACTGTGTAGACACAGATGCACTAGGTAAACCAGTAGGAAGGGGCAGAAGACAGGAAGATTATATTGGCAGCAATGTTTGCAAACACTCTTCATCTTCCAGCGCCCTGATGAATTGATGATTTTCGCTGAAAAGAAAAGATCCCCATGGCTTTAAAGAAAGCCATTTGATGAGGCACAAGGGAAACAATTAAGCATTTAATTCAGTTTGACCTGATCTGTCATTACAACTCTTTGTTTTCCCATCTCTTTCTTTTGCTTTGACCTTTAGGATGTGGTCCTACGTCTGCTTTCGGCACAGGTCACCGCAAACAGATCCTGCTTCCCAATGATAACATGAATGCAGAATATTAATGTAGCCCTCTTCTATTGTGTCCTGGTTCCCCCCTCCAGCTCTACCCCTCCCATGCATCCCCCTGCCTGCAAGCTCATTTGCACAAAAGAACACCGAGTACCCACTCAGCAGCCCACCTTGAACAAAACACTCCAGGACTCTTGAAACAGCAGAAGTGCTAATCAAGCAGGGCCCTGTGCTGTGTGCTTCTGCAGCGGTTGCTTGGCATAGAAATGGGCTGTCTGGCCGCAGCTATGAGGTAACGTCTGGCTTTTTTGCCAAGCTGCAGAACTAGTCAGACACTCCCTGGAACAACATTTCTTCAGAAAAAAAAAAAAAGTTAGGCAAGCAATGATCTTCTAGAAGCTTCCTTGCATCTTTCTTTCTGCCCTTTTTTTTTTAAAGTTACATAAGCAAATTACTTAGAATGCAAAGAGTTTCATCAGCTGCTTCCGAGTTTGTGCAGTAATCTTATTAAACGGATTCTTAACACTCACCAGACAACCTGGAAACACCGAAAGGAAGAAGAACACACGCACCGCTTTCTTTTCTCCTTAATGCAGTTTAAGCTAGCATCTATTTTTGGAAGCAAACTGAAATAGAGCAATACAAATACAAACTGGGCAGAGCTAACCTGTGTCTGCAGCCTCCCTTTTCCTAGCCATTAGGCAGTCTAATGAACCAGCTAGAGGAACTCTTCATTACACTGCAGCAGCCCTTCCCCCTTCCTTAAGAAATGTGTTTTGTAATTTTCCTTTGGGATGTGCAGTGCTTCTGCTTCAGTCTATTCTATTCTTTGTAGTACCATTGGCAGGTTGTTGGATTTGTTTCCTGAATGAAAAAAAACCAAACCATATAGCTCATTTTTCTGTAGTGAAGGTTAAGAAATAATCTGAGCTGAAGAGAGCTGGCTGTTTATTTAGAGTTTCAAACCGTGGCTAACAAAACCACGCAGGCTAGTATGGAAAAAAAACAACTTTACCATAAAGAAGGTAAGCCTGTGCTGAATGAAACACCCATCAAAGGGTTAATTTCTAAGAGGCAGTAGCTTTGAAAAACTGCAAGGAAGTGTGTGCCCTCCTCAGAATAAGACAAGCCAATAACATTTTGTTCTGATGATGTAATGTTTCAAACATGGCATGTCATTGGCTGATGAGGTAGTCACTTGGTTTTATGCTGGAGAGTTTGGTTAGTGGAGTCTTTGTGGAATAGGCCATAAATTTCTCTGCGCCAAGGGCATTTCACTTAAATTCTCTACTGTCCTTCACTCTGGGCATGTTTAGCCAGTGGCAGTTTGTTCCGATGATAGGGCTTGTGTCTTATTGGTAATGTTTTGCCACTCTGTATTCTGCTGTCTGGGCAGTGTTTCTCTGAAAGCAGCCTGAACTGGAATTACTTCTCCAGCTTGCTCCTGTAGTTGAAATGAACTCTTAAAAAGTAGTTGTTTCCCTGACTTACCTCTGCACTCTTAATAACTGTTGTTTTAGGTAACAAATCCCATCCTTTCACTCAGCTTCCATTAATTTCCTGGATTTTCTGGATGCCTGGTGATATCTTAAATCAGTGATTTTCAACCAGCGGTCTGCGGATCCCGAAAGCTCCAAAGATTATGTCTAAGATTTCCAATGGGATCTGCACCTCCATTTGAAATTTTTTAGGGGTCCACAAATGAAAAAAGGTTGAAAACCACTGGCTTATATGAACTTCTGCAGCCTGGTCCTGTTGTGAGACAGCCCACTGAAACTGGCACGAATGTCACTCATCCTTGGGTGTTGGGGATGTTTTACTACAGCTCTTGTCTCCACTGGGTTATTATGCACAGGAATGTACGTGCATCAGTACAATCCCCCTAGTGCTGACGGGCTGAACTGGTGTAATAAGCATCTTGCACTGGTTTGGCTTACCTTGATTTCAAAATGGATTAAATCACACAAGTGCAAACCACTTTATACAAGTTTAGATCGATTGGGTGAGATTCTCACCTTGCTCTGGCCCCTGTAAAGGGGCTCTAAAAGACTAGTTCACCCAGGGAAGAAATCTCTTAGAGCAGGAACTAAAGAAGACATTCACAGACTGTCTGCTGAGAACCCTCATGCAAACTCTGGCATAGGGCATATACCACGGATGGGGCTGGAGGTGTTAAGGGATGTGTTAAGGGGAAAGAAGAGGTGGAGCTGCAATCCACAGAGCTCTGGAAATTCTGAGCAGTGCAGATTGCCCTATCTCCCCATGACTGACAAAGTTACTTTGTGGGCTGCTACAGGCTCCAGAGCAGCCAACAGTCAGGAGCACAGCTCTGTGGAGGATGGAAGTTCCATTTCACGAAGAATTTTCAGTTATCAACATTTGGCTTTGTTTACAATTGTAACAAAAATCAAAGTGTTCAAAAATCTCCATAAGGAAAATTTTGAAATAAACTTCATTTCAAGTCAATTAAAACATTTCATTTTGATCTAGACTTTTTTTTGTGCATTATAATGTACAATTTTAATACAAAATAAAAGAATTCAAAATGAAAAGTTGTTTCAAAATGAAACTTTTAAATGTTTCTCTTCAACCATACTGGAACTTTTTCCTGCCTGGGAAATTTTGTTTTCTTCTGAAACAAAATTCTGGAACTGCATATTCTGATGGACTATGAGTCCATCAGAGAGTCTCTCACCAACTTTACTTGGGAGCATGCAAAGGTAGCTTAAAGGTAAAGCCATCTTAACTACCACTGCCCCTGGACAGCATTCTGTGTTGCAACTCTAAAAGGTGCAACATAAAGTACTGTCACAGAGTAGCGTATACAGTGGCAATGCAGGTGTAAAAGCAATCCTGAGTGATTGCTCAGGATTGCTTAGTACCTGGGATGATGACCCATGACAATAAGAGGCGTGGGGAGACAAGCATGACTAATAGTACATTGCCAAAGCATGGTGGGTTCCTTAGTCAAACAGGGCTGCTGAATAGGTCTTTCCTCCTGCCAGTTAGGGCTAGTTAGTGAAACACACTGAGTCTCACTGGAGTTATTGCTTTATGACAGTCTATGGAAATAATGTCATTTTTGAACTATTTTACTACATGCAAAAATGGTTTCATATTGTACTAGCAACCTAATGATGCACAATCCAGCCTAAAGGCAATAACTCTAAAAAGATATCTGTAGGGAGTTTACAGCTCAACATTTACCTGCCTTTCTGTAAGACACCGGCTACATGGAGACCTGTTTCATTATTTATTTTCACTGGCTTTTCACTAGTGCTAATAACCATAGAATCAAAGTGCATCACAGTCATTAATGAGATTATCCTTACGGTAACGCCCCCCCCCCCCGGAAGGGAGGAAAATATTAGTATCTCATTTTAACAGATGGGAAACTGAGGCTCAGGGAGCTACAGACTCTAGTTCAGTCTGGTGTTGATCCAGGTAGCCCAGGCAGGGATGTGCGGGTTATGCTCAATTCCCTTTACTCCCTAGTGTAGGCATGTAATCCAGATCACCATCTAACCCTAAGAGTTTGATCTGACCTATGTGGAGTTGGTGGCTCAGCGAATCATCAGTGTATTATCCCATTGCCTTTTTATTGCATAAGAGCTGTGAGTTATGATTTTCTTCTTCATGCAAGTTAGAGATGAGTTTGTTTCCTAACACAATGAAATAAATGCATTACCCCTCCTACTTATGCAGAGGTATTAAAATTAAACTATAGTACAATCACACTAATTTTAACCTAAACATTATTTTAAATGTTATATTTATGAATCTGTGACAATCCAGCTTATGATGTTACAATGTAATAACTATGAAATCCATCCTTAGTGATCCTACAGTTATCTTTCCAAACAACAAAACCTATTTCTTCTTCACATTTTTCTTTCCATTAAGAATACTGTAGGCATTAGCTTTGTGAAATTACTACAGCAACGAATAAGGAACTGCTATATAAACCCACTTCCCTCCTCATAAAGAATTCGGGCCCTGCCAGGCAGGTTATTTGTTGTGTGGTTTAGAGAAAGGCACATCACTTGTGACTTGAGCTGATGAAATTCTTCAACATTAATTCCATGAATATTTGCTCAGATAAAATAACTGACAGCTGTAGATTGTAGATCCTTTTGTGCTTGTTTCTCACAGGAAGTCTTTTCATTGACTTCAGAAGGCTTTGGATCAGGCCTGCATTCTAGCAAATAAGTTCCTGAGCTTGGACTTTCATAGAAGCAGGACATTTCAAGCAAATGTTTGAGAATATTCATGGAAGGGAAACTGTGAATCACAGATATTTCCATTAGAAACCTGTTTCTTTGACCAAGCCAACTGGGGAAAGAAACAATACAATGTGACCTGGAAGTCCAATGAAAACTAATGGAGAGAGTTCAAACTTAAAATCTCAAATGCTCACAATGAACTTCTCACTGACAATTTGCCAACCAACAACTATTTATGGAATTTATTTGGTGAATATCTACAAGTAAAGAATAAAAGTAAGGAAATATCAGTCTGATCATGGACAATATGTGACTAGAAAATGAGATGAAATTAATCAATTGAAGGATTGACTACGAATTATTCACTCTGATCTACCTTCATCTACATCTGTACATCTTATATGTCACCCACTGTGTAAGGGTTATAGATTTCCTGGTCCTCCACTAGAGAGGATTTGTTGCAGCAGGGAGCTTAATAAATGTAGGAACTTCCTGGTTATGGAGTTTGTTCTCTAGCTGCTGCTTAAAACATGGCGTTTGGTGTTTATGTCCTCACACTACCTGGTGTCAGAAGTGAGTGAATCCTTCTTTCTAAAGAAGGAACAAGGGAAAGGAAAGAGACTTCCAGAGCGGTGAGTGGGAACAGTGGAAAATCAGGGAGGAGCCCTGTGAAAGATGCAGGAGGAAGACGGGGAACCCTGTCTCGCACAGCAGTGGAGCCCATAGCAGAAGTCCCTTTGTTAGAGAAGTTTGATTGTGGCAACTCAGATCCGATCTGGCCTTGCTGAAACCAGAGACTTGAGCAATTCCAGTTGGCTTCTGGTTTAATAGAGAAAGCACAAGAATACCTTGTAAATGCCCTGTTGTTTTTCATGGGTGATGCTGACGCTGATACCCTGGAGCTGATATCCTGGTGCCTTACCCCTCACTGATGAGGAAAGGCAAGAATACACCAAAGTAAAAGAGGCATTTGATGCCCATTTCATAGGCAGACAGAATATTATATGGAAAAGGGCCAAATTTAATAGGAGGTGCCCAGAAAAAGGAAAAAGCTGAGGCCTTTATTATTATAATTCATAGTCTTGCTGAATGTTGCCATTATGAAATGTTAACAGAAGAACTAATAATAGACAGGATAGTTATTGGTATAAGAGACACCAATTTATTAGCACAGCTTCAGTTAGACCCAAATCTCATACTAGCAAAAGTTATAGTGAAAGTGAGAATGCAAGAAACCATAAAGAAGCAGCAGTGTGACTGACATGCTAGCGGCATCGGGGAGACTGCATCAGACAGTACTGACACAGTAAAGAGAAAAAGACACAAATGTGAAAGGAACAGTCAGACCGAATTGACAACATAAGAACTGCACAAGTAGAGAGTGGGAGACCAAGAAACCTTAATAGGAGGGAAGCTTGGAAAAGCTGTGGGAGACATGGCAAGACACCAAGCCACAGCGGGCAACAATGTCCAGCAAAAGAAGCAGAATATAGGAGATGCCACAAAATCTTTTTTGCAATAAAAAAGGGACATTTTGCAATAACATGCAGGTCACCAAGAGGGAGTGTTATTAGATGAGAATGAGGCCATACTTTTAGGGACTATGTCCACAGTAGAGCAGACGCTCCTTGGTACAAAAGCATGAATCTTAAGGGTTGAAACCTTAAATTTAAAGCTGATCCTGGAGCAGCAGTCACTGCAGTTCCAAAAAATTATTCTGGTAAAAGCTTTGTTATTCAGCATATTGGGGGAATGGGGATGCTGGTTAATCAAAAATTCCGGTTAACTAAGAGTTATGCTTACCCATGGAATACTAATTTTCAAAGAATTAGAATACAATAAAATGAATAAAGTATAAAATAGTGTACAGGTACTCACCAACCCAGTAGCAGTACTGCACTGCAGAGTGGTTGGTGTACTGAAGCACTTAGATGTATACAGGTAAAGTTTTCTATACAGTAGGTTATCTTATGACTAGGGCTGTTGATAAATCACAGTTAACTCATGCAATTATTGCAAAAAAATTAATCACGATTAATTGCAGTTGTAATCGCACTGTTAAACAATAGAACACCAATTGAAATGTATTAAATATTTTGGAAGTTTTTCTACATTTTCATGTACATTGTATTCTGCACTGTAATTGAAATCAAAGTGTATATTATGTTTATTTAAAATATTTGCACTGTAAAAATGATAAACAAAAGATACAGTATTTTTCAATTCACCTCATACAATTACTGTAGTGCAATCTCTGTCCTGAAAGCGCAACTTACAAATGTAGATTTTTTGGTTTCATAACTGCACTAAGAAACAAAACAATCTAAAACTTCAGAGCCTTCAAGTCCACTCAGTCCTACTTCTTGTTCAGCCAATTGCTAAGACAAACCAGTTTGTTTACATTTACAGGAGATAATGCTTCCCTTTTCTTTTTTATGATGTCACCAGAAAGTGAGAACAGGCATTTGCATGGCACTTTTGTGGCTGGCATTGCAAGGTATTTATGTGCCAGATAGGCTAAAGATTCATATGCCCCTTCATGCTTCAGCCACCATTCCAGAGGACATGCTTCCATGCTGATGATGCTCGTTAAATAAATAATACGTTAATTAAATTTGTGACTGAACTTGTGGAGAATTGAATGTCCCCTGCTCTGTTTTACCTGCATTCTGCCATATATTTCATGTTATAGCAGTCTCAGATGATCACCCAGCACGTGTTGTTCATTTTAAGAATACCTTCACTGCAGATTTGACAAAATGCAAAGAAGGTACAAATGTGAGATTTCTAAAGATAGCTACAGCACTCGACCCAAGGTTTAAGAATCTGCAATGCCTTCCAAAATCTGAAAGGGACGAGGTGTGGAGAAAATAAGATGACCAGACAGCAAATGTGAAAAATCAGAATGGGGTGGGGGGTAATAGGAGCCTAGATAAGAAAAAGACCTCAAAATCTGGACTGTCCCTATAAAATCGGAACATCTGGTCACCCTAGGAGAAAAGCACACCAGCATGGGTCAACTCACACCTAGACGTGGGTCTAAGGGCTTATACTGTAGATGATGGGGGCACAATACACTGCAAGTTGCCAGTGTAGACATACACTTAGGATCCTAAATCACTTAGGTGCTTTAGAAAGTTTTACTTCAAGTGATTTGGCTAAAGGTTACACAGAAAGTCTGTTCCAGAGCAATGAATGGAACCCAGGGGTCCTGAGTCCCAGGCTAGCACCCTAACAACTGAACCATACTTACTTCCTCTCTAAGGTATACAGAGCTATTCAGTGAGTTCATTTGGGACAACTCAGGTGAATGAAATTACTCACATATGCAAACGTCTGTAGGATCACGCCCTTATTTAAAATTGTCTCCCTTTTCCCCATTAATGCATTACTTTAAATGAGGCTGAAACCTGCTCTGTATTTCAGGGCATAAAACTTCCACTCCACAGGATGAAAAGTGTCAATTTTAAGTGTTAATTATATTTTCATATCAGAGGATAAACTCCAGCTTGTGAGAACATGGGTGTCCTTAAAATAAGTGGTAATAAAAAATTGAAAACAGCTAGTATTCTTGAATCAATTTGCACATCTTATAACTTTAAAAAATAATTTCTTTTTCTTCTGCCCCATTTGCCAACTCTGTATAGCTTTACACTTGCCTTGTCATTTCATCAAAAGTATGTCAGTCTGTAATTTGCAGTGTTTCTTTCAAATAAAAATAAATAAACTAACAAAAAAAAAAGCCTACATGAAAAAGCAGAAGCAAAGTCTTACCAGTATATTAAACTATGTGGGCATGGGGATCTCAGAGACTATGTGTAATTTATTTCATGAACCACAGAGAGAACTGTAAAGACTCAACCTATAATTGTGACGATAATATCCTTCCATTGCTATTAATGGCTGTTGTCTGCGGAGTGTACAGTACTTATAATTTTCACAGCTCATTCGCGTCATAAATGAGACACAAATGAATGCCATGGCAGACAAACACCCTGGAAGTACCGGATTTATCAGAATATCTGAGGCTGCTCTTTGGAGATGCTAAAAATGGAACCTTTTAAAATTATTTATTTATTGGGTTCCAAATTTTGAATTCCAAATGAAGATCTTACCAAGTTCATTAAAACTGATGGGCAATACAAAGTGAAAAGGTGCTGACTACAGAGTTGGAGGTTCTATGTAATATCTTCTAAAGGTATACACTTCTAATTCCTAAAACTACTGATGTCTTATTTTTAAGCTTCTCCAAACTCTTCCAAATCCCTGGGGTCTGTAGCAGTCTTCCAAACCCCTGGCAGTACATTACTTTCTTCTGAGTTAACTACTAGACCTAATTAAATAACACTGTCTCATCTGAGTAGATGATTTTCTTACAGTCTGAATACAAATTAAAATTCCAGTTCTGTTAACATTCAGGTCAGTTAATCAGAGTAAACCTCTTTAAAAACTAGAAGACTAAAGTGATTTCAAAGTCAATCACACCTGTAACTCATTTTTAAGGATGTCATTTGTAATAGTCTCTATTTGTACCCTTAAAAACAAAAGCAGGAAGTACTTAGATCAGACTAATTTGGTGAAAGAAAAATAAGGAATTTTTCATAAAGGAACATTAAAAGCCTTGTTTTCAAAAGGGCAGGCACGCAGTTCTGAGTGTTAAAAAATGCATATGCAACTAACAAAAACTTCATCTGCAAATTGAGCATTTGTTCACATAATGAACCTGTTAGTCGTATAAATTATTTGCACATGGCGATTCAGTATTACCATTTCTTGCAACTTTATTGTGACTCCCGTGATTCTGGGGGATTTGAGGTTTTTTTTTAACCTGTCATGACAATATGATGAAAGGATTCCAAATTATGAATTTTCTCTTATTCAAAATGGTCACCATCTCCTTTTCTTGTCTGTGAGGCCAAAACCAGCAAGAAGGCCTCCATTTTCCTACAGTCTATCTGCATGTGGCTGAGGAGCTTGCTGGACCATTAATGTTGAGGATCTGGAGCAGTAGATTGCAGGATGTGTGAGAAGTGCTGCCCACTCTTGGGCAGAGAAGTCAGGAGGCTGATAAGTCAGGGAAGTGTTTCTTGCAAAAGGTCAAACCAATATTCTTGTTAATTCAACATTATAGCTCACATGAGTGATCAGTACATTGTAAGTTTTTGCAAAGAAACACTAATTATAGGGTTATTTTTTGAATATCAGAAATACTTTCCACACTCATTTTTGTCTAAGACTCTCTCTCCTGACATATTCCTCTGTACCCTGCTCAACTAAAGCAAGAGTTAGTGTAAAGTTCTTTACTATCTATATCTGTAACTCACCAACCCTAAAAAATAATAAGGTAAGTTCTATGTGTGACTGTGAATTATGATGTATTCATTAGGTCAGAGCTTTTCAAACTTTTTACCATCCAGCCCTTCTTTTATCAAGGAAATAAACTATGAGGGCAGGGGCAGAACTGCTATGGTGGTTGGGGACATAACAAATTGCTGGGCTAGGGGGCAGGCAGATGCGGTGTTGTGGCGGGGAGGGGGCAAGCTTTGCATAATCAGGAAGTCAGAGAGAGTTCCTGTGGTGGGGGCCAGAATCACCATTTTTTCTAAATAGAGGGGGGCTGGCAACTCCAATTCTCTCACTCACTGGAAGGGGCCAGGGCAGGGCAGGGTGAGTTCAACAATGAAAAGACTGGCAAAAAAAGGCAATATCATATAAAAAAAAATCATGGTTTTGGGGCCAATCTCATGATTTTTTGGCCTCTGACTCTTGATTGTTGAACTTTTGAGTCTGGCAGTACTCTTAGAGCAATTTGTAATAATGAGCGCTCTAGGTATGTATTCCGTCTTTAGATTGGATTGACTGTCTTTAGGTGGTTATTTACTCTCACATAACACACAAACCAGGGTCAGCCAATGAAATAAATAGGCAGCAGGTTTAAAACAAACATAAGGAAGTACTTCTTCAAAAATGCACAGTCAACCTGTGGAACTCATAGCTAGGGGATGCTGTGAAGGCCAAAAGTATAACTGGGTTAAAAAAGGAATTAGATAAGTTTATGAAAGTTAGGTCCATCAATGGCTATTTGCCAACATGGTCAGGGACGCTACCCCTGCTCTGGGTGTCCCTAAACCTCTCACTGCTAGAAGCTGAGATTGGACAATGGGGGTTGAATCACTTGATAAATTACCCTGTTCTGTTCAATCCTTCTAAAGCATCCGCTACTGGCCACTGTCAAAAGACAGGACACTGGGTTAGATGGACCAGTGGTCTGACCCAATATGGCCATTTTTATGTTCTTGTTTAATATTCAGTTTGGATATTCCTAAAAAAATATGCATCCCTGCCCACATTTTTTAGGCACCTCTATCTGTGTTGTAAAAGTGCAACATTGTTTTCAACTTTATCTTCATTTTACTCTCCTTGAGAATTATCCCTCTGCTCTGGGGACTGTTCAACACCTTGTCGTTAACTCCAAACCTTTGGAAATACAGTACACATATTGCTGGTATTCAGTTATGAACCTAAGGCTGATTAGATTTTAAGTTATAGAATGTGAATCTATTCCAATACATAGAACAATCTCTCTAATTGAAAAATGGGCTTATATACACTGTTCTATATTTACATTTTGTAGAACCATGTGAATAGTGGCTAAAAATGGACTGCAAATATTTGTGTGAATTTGAAAACTAATTTTGATTTGATCCTGCCCTTTTGTGCTCTCTTTCCACAAATGTTTGTGCTCACTGTTATTGAAATCACCTTGCAGGCACAGAAATTCCCATTCAGACACTATGACACATGGGATGAAATCCTGGCTCAGTTGAGGACAATGGCAAAACTCCCATTGCCTTCATTAGGGCCAGGATTTCATCCCTCGGCTATTTCTCCCTCAACCTGTCATACTGACACAAGAAATCATGACTAAAATGCCAGAATTATCAGCTCTGCTTGAAAAGCGAAATGAGAACTTTAATTTCTAACTGGACAATCAGCAAAGACAGGCAAGATGAGAGCTTGATTTAAGGTGAAATCTGTAGGATTTCTGTAGACTCTATGCCTCATCACTCTCATTTTTTCACCTCCTCTCTGTTCCTATTTAGTATGTTCTCATAAAAAAGTACTGCGGTATCCTACAGAAATGGTCCTTAAAAATTCAGCTGGCAATAGTGATGTTGTAGTATCTTTGAATTCTTACTGAAGGATACCCTAGTATTTATGTATGCTACAATTACTTCCATTTCTCAAATACTGCTAATGTGGGAAAATATTTGAGAAATCTAATATGAACAGTAAAAGAAAAATGCACCCTAGGATTTATATTCATCGCTTCAGAATTGTCAACACACGCCACACAATCATATGGTTTCGCTTACGCTACTCCTACTCTACTTTCAGCTTGTTGGCTATGCCCAAGGGTATAGTTTGTGTGTGTGACTAGACAGGTTCATAGCTAGGCTTATATCATGGTTCGTACCGTGCATGTGATTTTTTTTATTTGTTCCTACTTGTAATTTTATCACTTAGTTTTATTATTTTATAGTGGTTTTTATTGTGCTCTTTACTACAGGAGTGTTGTGGGTATTAGAGTTAGCTATTGGATAGCAGGCCCCAAATGCAGTAGGCTGCCTGTGAAATGCAGGTGTATAGGTGGCCATAGGAATTGGATATTATACTTCTGTGCAGAAAAAAAGTTCATTCATTGCAATGGGGGAACCTCAGAAAGTGCAGCTCTTTGGGCCAGATAAGTAGCTGAAAGTGTTGAGGCCAATATTTCCAGAAGTGACTAGTGATTGTGGATGCCCGACTTGACTTGCCTTAAAAGGAGTTGATTTTCAGAAAGAGTTCAAGTTTTTGACATTTGGCAGCCCCATATTACCAGACACCTTTGAAATTCTTGGCCTTACGGTTCATTCAAAGCACGGTCAGATGACTAGAACTATTGTTATTTGTATAGTCCTGTAGGTGTGCTTGATGCTTGGTTGACAGATAAAAGGTACAGTGCCCTAAAGAGCTTACTTACAAACCAGATGGTGAACTTAGGCTGGTTGTTTTATCCAAATCAATTCTTTCATTCCCAATCATTTACAACCTAAAGTTGCAGCATGCTGTCCACAACCAGGGTACACTCAATTAAAACCCCTTCCTGTATGTTAGCCCCTGCCCTCATGAGGAATCCTTGAACACAGTCACTCTTGGATCCCCAAGAGCAGCCACTCTACCATTTGACCCAAGGGAGAGTCTCCATTTACTGTCCCTAATACCATTGCTGATATGCTTCTTCCAGGCCTCCAGACATTAGCAAGAGTAGCATTTGTAGAGCAAATGGAGTGCCTCTGACAAGTAGTTCTCTCTAGATGAAAAGTCTAATTATCAAAGGATTCTTGTGGGTGACACAATCATTCTGTACAGGACCCCATCAAGTCTGTCATGTCCCTTTCCTTTACGGAGTTTATCTGGATGCTTCACCCAGTTCCAACAGTCAGCATGCTGCTGACATCCTCAGTGAGCATTCCCCTCCTGTGCCACACTAGCAGTCAGTTGAAATCAGCTTGATGGACTGGCGGGTCTGGAGGAGACCAACATGGCATATTGGTTTTTAAGCTTCTTAGATAAAATGTCCCAGTGAACTCTGGCAAAAGAGGACTCAGAGTGGGACCCGGCAGCTAGGAGAGGGGAAGTAATGGATGCTTGGTGTTTCTATTTGAAGGAGATCAATTGTATTACTGGAGATCAGGTGGCAAACTCACAGCTGGTGGAATGGGCAGCCAAAGATCACTATTTTTCTTTTAAGCAAATCAATGTGTTAATTAGGTTTCTCTTGGGATTCTGCAGTTGCTAATGGAGGTGGAGACCAATGGAGGATCATTAGTGTGTAGTTTAAGCACTGCAGTTGTTAATTGGGGTGAGATTGTTCTGTTGGGAAGGCAACAGTTGAAAAGTATTTTTTATATTTGTCACTTTAAACTATCTCCACTGCAATAAGCATATTTAAAAATTAAGAAGCAAGTGAACAGATATTACTCCCTTAGGACTGGAACACGAGGCAGTCTTTTCTTTACAGAGACAGCTGTTTTCCTAGCTTCCAAACCTGGGAACTCAGACGTGATGGAGACTATGCTGCCATTAGGAATATTCTTATTTTCTATTTCCTGGGCCTGTTCTTGCTCTTATTTAAGTTAGTGGCAAAGCTGAATTTGCTCAAATCAGCATGTGATTAGGCCTATCCCATGTTTTCTTGTTAATGACACACATCCATACTTCATTTCATCTTTCAGTTTTTAAAGTTACCCTGATTAATCTGGGTGATTTCACACTGATATTTGGGCCATTCAGTACAGCCCAGGAGCTTTGTACATTTATCTCCTGTGCAGACCTTGTTAGTCTGCATCACAGAGGCTACGTCTACACTGCACGATTATTTCGAAGTAGTTTAAACCGATATTACGAAACCGATGTTATAAAATCGGTTTTGCGCATCCACAATGCGATCACAAAATCGATTGCTTGTGTCCATGGTCCAAGGCTACCATCGATTTCAGGAGCGGTGCACTGTGGGTAGCTGTTCCTCAGCTATCCCATAGTTCCCACT
>NC_133782.1:12023427-12121533 GCF_003597395.2 Chelonoidis abingdonii | reverse complement strand
CAGATTGCTGTCCAGAGCGGTCACTGCAGCACTCTGGGATGCCGCCCGGAGGCCAATAACGTCGATTTCCGTCCACACGAACCCTAATCCGAGTTATCACTATCGATTTTAGCGCTACTCCTCTCGTTTGGGAGGAGTTCCGAAATCGATTTAAGGAGGCAGTAAAATCGATATTAATGACGACGTCATGTGAACGGATACAGCGTTAAATCGGTATATCGGCCATTAAACCGATTTAAAGTCGCAGTGTAGACCTGGCCAGAGACTTGCATAGTAGGTTGTAAATTAAAATCTAGATTTTTAGATAAATTAGGGGCAGAAATATGTTCCTTGTTTACACATGCAAGTGGGTGACTTGTGTACACCATGCGATAATGTGCATGTGCACATGTATTTATCAGATTTCCACAGCAATTACAGATACACTAATGATTTGCTACTAATTTGCCTGGAATTTTACATTGGCCACTGCCGGAAGACAGGATACTGGGCTAGATGGGCCTTTGATCTGTTCTTATGTTCACCTTTTTAACTTCTTTTTTTAAACCAAATAGATTGAGCTCCTTGAGTCTATTGCTATAAGGGAAATTTTCTAATCCTTTAACCATGGTTCTCCTCTGAACCCTCTCCAATTTATCAACATCTTTTTTGAAATGTTGGCACCAGAACTAGACAGAATATTCCAGCAGCAGTTGCATTAGTGACAAATACAGAAGTAAAATAACTCTCTATTCCTATTCAAGATTCCCATGTTTATGTATCCGAGCATTGCATTAGTCCTTTTGGCCTGGGAGTTCATGTTTGCCATGACTCCCAACTATTTTTCAGGATTACAGCTTCCCAGTATACATTAGGGTGTGCATTCTTTATTCCTAGGTGTATAGATTTACATTTAGCCATATTAAAACACATGTTGTTTGCTTCCACCTAGCTTATCAAGCAATCCAGATCACTCTTACCTGTCTTCATTATTTACCACTCCCCCAATTTTGTATCATCTGAAAACTTTACTAGTGATGATTTTGTTTTCTTCCAGGTCATGGATTAAAACGTTAAATAGCGCGTAGGGCCAAAAACTGGTCCGTATGGGACCCAACTAGAAACATACCCACTCAATGATGATTCCCTGTTTACAATTATGTTTTGAGTTTATCAGTTAGCTGGTTTTAATCTGTTTAATGTGTGCCACGTTTATATCATATCGTCAAAGCTTCTTAATCAAAATGTTGTGTGATACCAAGTCAAACATCTTACAGAAGTCTAAGTATATTACATCAAAACTATTATCTTTATAAAACAAATTTGTAATCTCAGCAAAAAAACATCAAGTTAGTTTTATAGGATCTATTTTTCATAAATCCATATTTTGATTGGTTCTAATTATATTATCATATTTTTATTCTTTGATTAATCAAGACCCATATCAACCACTCCATTATCTTGCACAGGATCGATGTCTGTCTGACAGGCCTTTGATTACCCGGGCCATGTTTACCTTTTTCAAATATTGGCACAACATTAGCTTCCTTCTAGACTTCTGCAGTTTCCCCTGTGTTCCAAGACTTATTGAAAATCAACATTAATGGTCCAGCAAGCTCCTTAGCCAGCTCTTTTAAAACTCTTGAATGCAAGTTATCCAGACCTGCTGATTTAAAAACATCTGACTTTAGTAGCTGCTATTTAACATCCTCCTGAGTTGCTAGTGGAATGGAAAGAATATTATCATATGATAATGATATGATATGGCTACATCATCTTTTCTAATACTGAAGGAAAAGCTGACAGACTTTTGTGAGTGTTGCTAAAATGTAATTATAGAGCCCTCGGGCCAGGCTTGGAGGAAGCAGCCTTATTTATTTTTCTAAATAAGCATATCACATGATGGATAAGCTGTCAAGAAAAATCAAATTGCAGGGGACATAACTTCAAGGAAATAACTTACTGTCTCTCTCCACTGGACCCCCTGTAAATCTTTTTAAAAAATATAAAAAATTAACAAGGTTTGTGGCCGTTATCGGGAATTATATTATGTTAATAATAATAATTTCTATAGCACATTTCATCCCACAGGAATCTGAGATGTAGAAAACTGATATACATAAACACAGAGTTTCATAAAAAAGAGTTATTTATACTAGATCCTCATGGGGTGTAAATAAGAGATGCTCCAATTGACGACACTTATTTGATTAAAACTAGCCAAATATCTGAAAACAATAAAACCTTTCCAAATTTTCATCTTTTGTGTTATCTGGGGAGAATTTCCAGGGGACCTGAGAACCTGAAAGCTTTCAGCAACCCTCATAGAACCAGGCACTATAGGAAATGAACATGGTACGGAAATACAAGCTACTTCTAGAAATACAACCTGATGTCTAGCCACAAAGTAATTAAGGTTTTTAAAGCATTCCTGACCAGATGAATGGCATTTGCTCTAGAATAATCATAACTATATAATAAGAGGCATGACCTATGGCTGAAGTGAAGCAATAGCAGTAAACAAC
This sequence comes from Chelonoidis abingdonii, assembly GCF_003597395.2. Lineage (NCBI taxonomy): Eukaryota > Metazoa > Chordata > Testudines > Testudinidae > Chelonoidis > Chelonoidis abingdonii. Next base: position 12,119,029 of record NC_133782.1, on the reverse strand, counting down.
CCCCTGAAGAGGGAAATAAAGGGAGATAATGGAGGAGGAGAACAGGCACTCCTAGCCAGACTGCTGCAAAACATTTTCTCTTATGGCTCTATTCAGAAAAAGAGTACATCTGAGTCATGTTCTTTCCACTAGTGAGTGTGTGTGTGTGTGTGTGTGTGTGCGTGCATGCGTGTGTGACATTAGATGTGCCTTCCATTGGTGATTCATAGAGAAAAATGTCAGTTTTACAGAAGTATGCACCAGCAGATGAGAAAGATTTAGGTAAGAAATCATCTGACAATGGAGAATTTCTTCTCTCTTCAATCTTGTCTTTCAACTGCCCTACCTACTAAACTTACATGACTCCATTACCATAGTATCTGAGCACTTCTCAATCTCTACTGTATTTATCCTCACAACAACCTGTGTGAGATAGCGCGGTGCTATTATCCCCATTTTACAGATGGGTGACTGAGGCACAGAGAGGCTTAGGGCGTTTCTACAGAGGGAATTCATAGAGAAGCTAGTGCAAAATAATTAGGGTGTGAATTTAAAGCACAATAGCTATACCACACTAACTAACTGTGTAGACATTCTTATTCTGCACTAAGTGCTTTTGCATGGTGTAAGTTAATCCTCTTCTGAAGCTATTCAGACTACCCCAAGATGGCAAAGGAAATCTGTGGGGCTATATCTACACTGCAATTAAAAACCTGTGACTGGCCCATGCCAGCTGACTCGGGCTAAGGTGCTGTTTAACTGTGGTGTAGATGTTCAGGTTCAGGGACCCTGTGAGATGGGAGTAATTAGCTCTTTAGCCTGAGCCCTGCGTCAGCTGGCATGGGCCAGCCACATAAGAATGGCCATACTGGGTCAGACCAAAGGTCCATCTAGTCCAGTAACCTGTCTTCCAACAGTGGGCAGTGCCAGATGCCCCAGAAGAAATGAACATATGGCAGCCATTCCATACCCCTATTCATTTTTTGTTGCCCTTTTCTGAACCTTTTCCAATTCCAATATTCTTTTTTGAGAGGGGGCAACCACACCTGCATGCAGTATTCAAGATATGGGCGTACCATGGATTTAGACAGATGCAATATGATAAGGTATGTTTCTGCACCATGACAAACAGATATTTGGGATGGGGGAATGAATTCTCAGTAGGGTTGGGGAAACGGTTTGCAGGAGATGCCTTTGAGTGGAAGGTGCTTAAAGCAGTATCTGCACAAGGTCAATTTACAAGGTGTTGTGAATGTGTTAGATTACACCTGGTTCTTGATAGTTAAGTGACCCTCACTTGCTTCACTGTCTTGCATCAGCAGGACATACCACACAGAGTGTTGCCCAAAACTTGGCAGCGAGCATCTCACAGATCTTTAACCACTGAGCCAAATTACCCCTTCATTCCATTTGTCTTTTGGAAAATGTTATTTCTAGAATTATTCTTATTGTAACTCTTTAAGAAAAACTATACAAATTCTGTGAAAAAATATAGAAATGTATCATGGGACTAATAAAGGGACTCTTTCAAGTTTAACTTGGCCTAAAATGTAGGCTTTGAAATAATTAACTTTTACAAATCTTATGTTTCCATGACATTTTGTTTTAAATTCCAGTGGAAAAAAATTTAAAAAAATCCCCCACACAAAACAAAACAACTTTGCCCAATAGTGCTTGTTCAGTGAGAACTAATTCTCAGGCCTGAGAGTCTTGGTCAGTGAAACTGAAAACTACAGCTGCGTAAGAGCTGCAATGAATTATCTGCTAGCATTCTTCTAAATGTACATCCCTTTCATCTTTTCTTCTACAAACCTTTCAGCATGTGAGTTTACCAAGAATAATTTCTGTTGACCGAGTGCAACTTAAAGCATATTGCAGAATATTTGTAAAGCAAGATTCCAAGAACTACTGTCAACAGAAACTTACCAAGTGACCTATGTGTCCAATAAGAACTGCTTGAACTTTGGTTGTTTAAGGACCCGATCGTCTGTTGTGATTCATGCGTTATGCCCAAGTGGAGCCTCCTTGAAGTCAATGGGGCTCTGTGCAAATTCAATAGTCTGCCTGTGTGGATTCACAATTCAGGACCAGGGCCTCTTGTCCGATAAAAGAGCTGCAAACCAAGAATTGCTGCCAGAAATTATTCAGCAAATAACTTTATATAATAAATAAATGTGAGAAAATTCCTATCTGTTCCCAGTCAGTGTATGAGCTGAAAAAATAGATGAGTTTCACTGAGAGCAAGATTGTCCTTTGTCCTTACAAGGCTGTGCAAGGGAATGAGGAGTCTGCACATCCATCTACTCTTCTTTATGGCCTGCCTAGAGTAAGACTCCAGGCACAGGGAGAAGAAAAGGCTCTGTGGGCCTGGTACTCCACCTTAGATGCTATAAACAAAGGAATGGGGCTAGACCTAATTGGAAAACAGGTTTTTCTCTGTAGAAAATTTCAATGAAAATTGATTTATGTCAGAAATATTCATGAAACAAAATGAGTTTTAGGTAAAAAATTGAAATAAAAAATATTTTGGCCAAATTCCAAAATATTTCTAGTTTGAAATACTGTTGCGGTGTCAAGGGAATTGTAGTTCATGTACCTTATGCTCCCATTCTCCTCTGTAGGCAGACTCTCTGATCAGACTATATCTCCCATGATGCAGCATGGTCTCCTTTCTTGATAAGAGGAGGTGGTGCATTATGGCAGTTGCATGCCTGCAGTGAATTATGGGAGATAAAGTTTGGCTATGAAGCCTGACTGACAGAGGAGAGTGGGAACTCAAGGAACACATCTACAACTCCCACAATGAAGCACCATGGAATTTCAGAATCAAAATATTTAAGTTTGGGGGCATTTGGTTTCTCAATTAAAAATAAAAAACGTTCAAGGAAAGCAGACACTTCTGCAAAAAAAAAAAAAATTGACTTTAACCTCTCATCTGCTTTTTCTTTATGGAAAAATGTGACCAGCCCTAGATGGGCCATTACCTCTGTGTTCTATCACTGTAGAAAAAAGCAGTAGAAAGCCAGTAGTAGTATATAAGAGATAATGCAGCTCCAATTCTTTTGTAGAAAGAACATTCTGCTTTTCTAGGACTTCTGGTTATTTCCTTGGAAACCTAACAGGAGCAATTTGGGTAAGGCAACTGGAAAAAGCGATTTAAAAAAATCACTGTAGTCTCTGCAAAATGTGACACCTTTCTGATCAGTGCTGGGAAATGTATATGCAAGTCACCTGATAACAAATGTGATTGACTTGAATTACAATTTAAAAAGTGGGGGTGGCAGAATCTCAGTTGTGAGACTCATTCTTTAATATTTACAGAACAGTAACAATCAAGAGTGTCAGCAAAAGATCAGGGCTCCAGTGTGCTGTGGGCACCATAGGCAGAAACAGTCTGTTTTCCCAAAGGCAGAAACAGTCCCACCCTCAAAGAGCTTACAATTTAGATTATGCTAGAGATGGGAGGTCCGAAACCTACAAGAACATACACAGCAAACAACTGAGCATTTCACTGGGACTTTCAAGCATTTCAGGTTTTTAATTGAATGAAAAACATACTTGAAATGTTTAGCTCAGCCAGTGTATATTTTTAGGGTTTTTTAAAAATAAACTTTATTTGTAGAAAACTTCAGACCGATCAAAAAAAAAAATCATAGTCCAAGTCCTGTTTAATAAACCACCCCGACAGAGGGAGCATTCTTCTGTAAACCCTGTTTGGCACAGTAAGACTCTGTAGCAAGTGCTGAACAGGCAAATCCCACGGCGGGGGAGAGACAGCACATTTTGACCCAAACAATGTCTAGACAGCCTGAAAACAGATAAATTAACAGGCAAGCAGCTGCATCAGCATCACTCAGCAGCAAAGCGGTGGGTATTTGTCACCTCAATGATGGGTTAAATGAAGATTCAAGGCCCTGGTATAGTCTTTATGAAACGCAGTGTGCTCCAGCTGTCTCTTTCCCTCCTCCTGAGCTATTTACAGCGTTAACAGCTCCACGCAGAAAGTTCACATTCACTGACATGGTAAACATTTCCCATCTTTTATGGGCTGCCCTAATGAGGCAGCAGGATCAGAACAAATTAGTGGCAGGATTTCCATTCCTCCCTCCACCGGTCCTCTCCTAAAAATATATAAACAAGCATCAATTATTACTTACATAGTTTGATTTTTTTTTCCTACACAGAACACAACGATTCATGGCAAATGAGTAGAGATCTGTTCAGAGTAACAATACTTGTAATGCAATCACCGCTTGAGGATTCTACATATATAGTACAGCTTGGGATCTCTGTGAAACCCCCCCGCATGTTCTGGAACATATAGGAGAACATGAAAAATAGGCTCCTCTGTTGAAACAAGTACAAATGGTTTTAAGTGACACTGTTAGGAGAGAATGCATGTTATTTCATTTGCTGTGTTTACTGAAAATTATATGTACAGAAATGTCCTTAATGAGATGGAAACCTTGTCGTTTATATTTATCGTTGCATTACCAAAGTCCTGGGAGCTGCCATGACATATTTAACTTATAGAAAATAAATAATTTGTTATATCTATGCTGTCAGAGTCAAACAAGCCAGACTGTGATCAAAAGCAGTTATTAAACCAGAGGCTGACTTTCAAAGCTGCTGTGAAAACAGCAAAAGAAGCAATTTTCTTAAGTGACTGAATACAAACTGAACTTATGGAGGAATGTGCTATAGAAATACTATTTAAAGTGTTTGGATGATGATACTTCATAACGTAGGAGCCTTGATTCAGCACAATTTTAATCAGGTTTTGTTGCCAACCTTGAAAGCTTATTTAAGATTGAGAGAGATTATGTTTGTATGTGTCAGTAGTACAATTCTCACATGTAACAGCAGGGAAGGTTTACATATGTGAAGCTTTTTGTGGCATAGACAAAGGGGAAAAGGGGAAGGGAACCTTTTTCTTTATACAATAGGCATGCCTAGGCCCAGCCTATAAATAAGAAATATTCCGTGCATCCTCAGTGTGGCAGAAGTTGTAAACATGTTGTATAATCAAAGAACTGGGCTGTGACCCATTTGTTAGCAGCATTGGAAAAAATACATCAAAGTCAGGGATAGTCCCTTTAGACATGCCTGAGCAGATACCCACCTGGTAATAATCTCAGATTATGAAGTATTGATGATTTATAAAGGTGCTAAAGAGCATTTTTTAAATGGATCCCCATTTAATCTCTGTCATGATCAAACATGAAGTATCAGTAAAGAGAAGAGGGGAAAGCAAATTAATGTTACCTTGTTTGATGTCAGAAAGGATGGAAGTGGTTAATATGCAAATGAGGGCTATGGCCTCTACCCTACAATAAGCTGTGTATGGGCAGATTCCCATGCTTGAGAGGAACCCCACTGAAGCCAATGGGACTGGATGCTGGTGGAGGAATCTGTCTCTGGAGTCCATTGAAGGATTGGGGCTTTGGTTTGCCTAAATATGAAATTAGGATTTGATCTGCTTAGATCCTGATCCAGGAAAACTCTTAAGCATATGCTGAATTTTAAGCACAGATATAATCCATTTATTATTATAATCTGTATTGAGGCATGATTTATATTGGTAAATACGTAGGAATCCCAGTCATGGAGCAGGACCCCACTGTAAAAGGTGCTGTACAAATACAAAACAGAAAGACAATCTCTGCTCCAGAGAATTTACAATCGAAGTAATTTCCCATTAATTTACATGGGACTGAACGCCTGACTAAAGTTAAGCACAAATTTAAATCCTATGCTGGATTAGGTCCCAAATGCAAAGTTTACCTTTTCTCTTTAGGTGACTTGTTTGTATTTGTCAACTCACTCCTTTCAATTCGCAGTGGTTCTACCAAGCCCTTTTGGATTTTTGGGAGGATTCATTAATATTATTCGATATCATCGGTGGCATACCCATTTCAATTCCCCCTCTGCTGTTATGTTGCTCCTTTGGAAGGTTCATGAGTCACATCACTTGTCAAGCTTATGTGGATACCAAAACATTTTTATTAGGCATCAAAAGGTGTCCTCTCTGTTCCTGTTTATTTTTTTTTAACTGAAGGCTTCATTAGGTTGCAAAATGGCATCTTTGCACTCAGACATGGTTGTGGGCAAATCATCTTCATTTCTTTGTTAAATCTGATTGATTTATTTTACCTACAAAATGAAGAGTAAAAGTTCTAGTTCTAAATAATTATTTAACAAATAATGGAGATTCCTTTAGTCTTCAGACCTTCTAGAAAAGCAGAGCTTCGATGTTCACGCAGGTAGGCTGCTGAGAGGACTGTAATAATAATTTCTTTATGATACATACCATTGAAGGAAAGTAGCTTATCCTCATTTTGCAGAGGAAGAAAATGAAGCATAAAAGGGGTAAGTGATCTATCCAAGGTCACTCGGCAGGTTGGTAGCAAAGCAGGGAATAAAATCCACCTCCCCTGACTCCCAATCCAGTGCCCTAGACACCAGCTCATGCTGCATCCCTGAAAGACTCTGAAATTGGTTAGTACTGGGCTCTGTCATGACATCTTTCAAACATGTGGGATTGCTCAAGGACTACTAGGTAAGGGTTGCAGGGTCTGGCTTAATATTAGAAGGGAATCATCTGGAACTCTGTGTTCTTTTTAGCTACACACTTCATAAAAAAAAACAAACAGGTGTCACAATTACTACACTCAATTTGTGATGGAGGAACCACATAAAGTCTGGAGGTACAGTTTGGGATAGTACCCAAATATTCAGACAAGTGCCACCTAAAACTGGGCAAATTCTGGGGTGGAAAATGCCTGTGATTGTTCATTTGAACTTTCAAATGAATTTATTTTGACACTCACACCCCCTTCTGTGTTTGCCATCTGTGACAATTCTAGTCAGCAAGCTGTATTGGTAGGAAGACTGGTAAGACACACATTTTAACTCAAATGGCACATTTGAATTTCACACTTGAATATGTAATTTGCACTGTGTTGGCTCATTAGACAAGCCAGCCAATTGGGAACAGAAACAGTGTGGCATGACTTAGGCAACTGAACAACATGCACTTGCTTGGCTGCAGCAGGCGCAATACACAAACATCTAGGATAATAATTCATGTCAGAAACCACCATTAATGGGTGGTTAGGAATAAGTCCCTGAGTGCAGTGCAGAGCCTGGCAAAGAGGAGCGGGGTATTTTATGCTCCCCAATCTTGGGATAGCTGGGATCCTAATCAGTGCCTGGCCCTGGTTAGAGTTCCCCCGAGGGCTGCCCTTGCTGGCCATGGCCCCTGTGGATCTTGGGGCAGCTAGGTAATAGCCAGAAAGTAGGTCTGCTCTGCTACATCCCTCCAAACCTGGGAAGTCCCCTGACCCATCTCCAGCATGGGGTGTTCCCTGCACTGAGGGGCCTTTTGGAGGGCTGTGGATGAGAGGATGGAGTTGGGGTGGAGTCAGATCTGTGCTCGATGGGGAAGCCCCTCTGTGCTGGGAGTATGCTATAGAGGAAGGTCATGGGAGTAAACAGACTTAAATGACTGCTTTGCAGGCACAAGGAAAGCATGATTTGGGCCCAAAATATCCATATTATAACACTAACCATAAAGACCCCATTATGCATCCCATGCTCATGCTGGTGATTACTTACACATATAGTCCCATCGATGTCACCAACGTGAGGAAGGCTTCCAAAATCACATCTTAAAACTGCAGAGTTTAAAAGAGAAAGATTCACTGTAAGTAGCTGAGTTGAATTGGTGCCTGGTGCCTTAGAGAGCTGGGGCAGATCAAAGGAGAGCCTGCTTCTACAGCACTCTCATTGCATAGTCTGCCATTTTCCACTGCTCTGCTCAAAGCCAGCCTGCTCCATGTCAGTCCTGCTTTAACAATAAAAGGAGGAAGGGGAAAGGATCAAAAAAGGGTTCTGAAGAGGCAAAGGATGCAGGGTGGCGGAGGAGAACAGGGGGACGAGATGAGGAGTAGAGAAAAGGAACCGGAGGAGATCTGGGATTATGCTGTGTTAAAAAAAACCAGAGACTAGAAACTTTCGTAGCAAGTGAAGGAAAAAAACCTGTCTCCTATGGCAAAACTTCAGTGAAATGCTATTAAGGATCAATCTTTTATTGTATTGTCCTGCAGGCAGCCTCATAAAAACTGTACTCAGCACAAATGAGTCCTCCCAGTAAAAAAGAAAAATCCCTGCTTTCAGGCCTGGCTACATGTAATGGCCTGAGGTGCCCAGGATGGAGTATTCAGGGGCAGCAGCAAGGAGAGTGGGTCCAAACAGTTCATGCTGAAATAAGACGATCCTCTCATAGAACATGCACATCAGACCTATTCGCCACTAACTTCCCACTGGCTGGTGACACACTGCAGTGCATGTAAAGGACTGAGCCCAGGGAGAGCCGTTAGTATGTAACACAAACAACTACTTTTTTGGTTGGCATCCCTTTAAGTTTATCTTCTCAGTATGAGACAGGGAAAATCACGGGCCAAATTAGCCTCCGTGGTCTTGTAGGAGAGGTGAATTTGACCTCAGGTCGATAGCAGTGGGAGAAAGGGTTTTTTAAAAAATCAAGAAGAAAAGCTTTAAAAAAATGTTGGCCCATTTGTTCCCTTCACATTCCAACACATTTTTCCCACTGGCACCAGCTAGTCTTTAAATCATGATATGAGGACTTCTGTAACTCAGCCGGAGGTTATGAGTCTTTACAGGAGTGGGTGGGTGAGGTTCTGTGGCCTGCAGTGTGCAGGAGGTCAGATGATCATGGTGGTCCCTTCTGGCCTATGAGGAGAACATTGTCACCAGCTCTCAAGGGGGAGAAAAAAGGAGAGAGACTTGCCCTAGTTACCTGTACCACCAGAACTCAGTCCACAGTTTCAACAAGACCATGCATCTTTCCATGCTTATTTGGTGCAAGACAAGGTTTCCCAGTTCATTAAACTACTGGCATATTTTTGTTATCAAAACTTAACGCTCATTTTCTTATTTCAGTGAAGTCTTATCTGCCCAGCTCACTACCCTCCATTGAAATCCAAATTTTAAATAGAGTATAGGGGAACCACTATCTGACTAATTTCCATGTGCAAATGACCAGAACTGGCCATTTGCATGTATAAGTATTTAGTTTGCATGCAAAATCATGGCCATTGCATGCACACATCCGTTGTAAATGGTTCACCCATTTTGCATGTAAAATTGCATGTTTGCTTTTTCTGAAAGCCATAGAAAGGAAAACTCATCCTCGAACAGGAACGCACAAAAAAGCTGGCAGGCAGTTATGTCCCTAGTACCGCAGCCTCAGCATTCTCTGCAACAGCAAACACAGTAGCTGATGTAAGTAAAAGAATCATTAGGTTGGTGAGGTCCCTTCTTCAGTTGCTACCTGCTTCAAGTGTCCTGGAAGAATATTCAGCTAACCATTTCCCCTTATCCTTTATTGCTCCCTTTTTTAACTCTTCTCTCTCTCTGCCATTCTTCTGTTGAATTCTGCTGTACAGTCCAGTGCCCATAGTTTACATCAGTAATTGTGTTAGTTTGGTTACCAGACACTCCAACCAAACCTCTTCAGTTACCCACCAAACCCACTGATATTTTCCTTCCTGATTCTGTTACACCATTCTCAAAAGGGGCATCTGTCAAATCACATACTTTGAAGGACGTCCTTATAAAACAGCCTGACACCCATGCAGGTTTTACCCCCTCCTTATGTCTCAATGGACTTTTCCACGGAGAGAGGATACAATATTTTGGGTAGTGGTGCTCCTATCATTGCTGGTAATTGGTAAGGTTCCTGTCACATAGAAACTGCATAAATTCACAGAAAAGGAAAAAAAGTATTGTGAACCATTATGCCTGCTTCCTTTATAATTCTCCTTTTCCTTTGGGACTCTGCATTAGATGCTTCTTGCTGTCAGCCGGTGTTGCCTCTAGGCTTCAAATAATCTTTCACAGTCACTTGTTCCATATGTTTTAAATACACTGTTCTAAGGATAGGTGCTGCACTCTTATTCTTTGAATGTGTGAGGAGTTTGCCAGGATCAATTTTTATCCATTCCCTCATAGTTCCAAAACCTTCAATTATTTAGGTCAGTATGTTCTCTCTCTCACTCACTCTTGCTCTCTTCCAGTTAGAATAAGACCAATTTCCTGCTGTTTCTTGCTCTTAAAAATTAAACCTTTCATACCTGAGATAATACTGGTTTTACTGCACTGAATTACTTAAAGAACAATTTAGCTTTTTCTAAGGAATAAGGACCACACTCACTACTTCATCTTAGGTTTCATTAGTGTCTTACACCCCAAAACAGCCTTCTCTTGTGGGATGTTCTAAGATCATTAACAATGCTTGCTAGCATCTTGCTTCCACTTTCCCAGCCTTTGGAAAGGTTCAACTTCAAAGTCACAGGCAGTATTGTAAACAAACAAATTTCTTAACCTACAACACTATCAAAAATCCATTTTACTATTAAAAGGGATTTTTTTTATTTTAAATCCAATTTGTAGGTCCCTGATTTATGCTCTTTGCTTACTTTTTGCATTTCTCTTACTCAGACAATGAAAATCAGTGGTGTCAGTTCACTTGTTCATCTAGTCAGTTTCACTTTCCCATACCAGTACTGGAACGGACCAAAGGAGACTTTACCTGCCCCAAGATTCTCTCCCATGGACATTGTTCAGGCTAAAATAGGTTATGGACTGGAGCTGGGTTAAACATATTTTTCTTTTTTTAACATGCCAAATGCTGGTGTGAAAGACAGTGGGTTTCCTGGTAAATTTTCTGCCTGAAAAGTCAATGGGGATTGTAGGTGATTGGTTTAAATGACTTCTCAAGGTGTATAAATATGGTTGAAATTCTGCTGTATAGCCTGCAAAGATCCAAATGGCAAGATCTGGCCCTGTTTGAGCTGGAGAGAATCAAACAGAACTTTAATTAAAAAGCAGTCTTCAAACTCAAGAATAAACTGGGACTGAGTAACATGCTTTGGCAGGCATGAGCAGGCCATAATATGCTATAATTGTATATGGTTTCCTGCAAAAAGAAGGACATTTCCAGATAATTTCTGACTGGGGTTTACAAACTGTGTTTTTGGCATAAAAACAAACCCCAAATTCGATTTTAATGACGTTTAATATTACGTGACACAATAAAAGTTGAGGAAATTACATTCATTGCAGCCTGTCTAGTAAGGTAAAAGGAGAAAGAGTGGCTAGGGTATAATATTACTGTTGAACTTGGGTTAGAAGACATGATGCTGGCAAAAGGGAATTCACCACTAAGAAAAACGTAGGACAGCTCCTGCTCTGTTGATCATCAGGGAGGCTCCTCTAAGCTCACTTTGTAAAGCTGATGCCAGCCAAGGATCACAGCTCAAGACTTGCTGGCAGCCCTAAATATGATGTGCACATGGGGGACCAGATTCTGATCAGCCTCTCAGCCAACCAGCTGAGGATTCCCCTGCTGTGTGAGACTCCTTAGGAACTCCATGTAACCTGCACAGATGAAGTCATCTGTAGCACACAACAATAAGCTTTGCGGATGCAACAAAGCCTACATTGTTACATATTCTAATGCACTCTACTGGCATTGTATCTATTAACTATTTACATAAATGCAGGCATTTCTCTTGTATGGAGCACTCTTACAACACATTCAACGGGACGGAGTGTGGAGTAGCTATCCCCTTAACAAGCCCTTACTCAGGCACTGGAAAATGGGGCACATCAATGTGTGGCCAAGGCAAGCAAGTGTAGCCAAACCGCAGCCGCTTTCCAATGATCTCCAACTGCTGAACAGCCCCTTGATGCCATTAGTAGCTGGGCACTCTTTAGTAATAGAGCAGCCAGCCAGCTGTAGGCTCAGGATGGTGCTAAGGTGTCATAAAACCACCTTTCCTGCCCCACACCTTGGACCTGGAGATAAGCATAACTCAGCTGGACTTGAGGATCAGGCCCAGGAAGTGCAGCCATTGGATGAGGGATGCTACCATTTGGATATATCTAACTGGAGCTGCAGTCAGATCTTAGGCTCTGTCTACACTACTGACCACACAGCGGCACAGCAGTGCCACTGTAAGGTCTCTCGTATAGCTGCTGTTTGCTGACAGAAGAGCACTTTCCTGCTGGAATAATGAAATCACCCCCAATGAACGGCGTTAGCTATGTTGGCAGGAGAGTCTCTCTCACACCAGCATTTTTGTCGGTGAAACTTATGTTGGTCAGAGGGTTCTTTTTTCACATCCCTGACTAACAAAAGTTTTACCGACAAAAGTGCTGGTATGACAAAGCCTTAGTTACACTAATGCCAATCCAAAATAACCCCATTGAAGCCATCCCAGGTAGTGAGTGACATCAGACAGTGGCCCAGAGTGGTTTGGCCATGTATTGGCAGATACTATATTTGGCACTTAGAAATTTGGAATGCTGATGTCTTTGTTATGTATTCCTTTCAGTTCTTGAGTTAAACTTTAGAGTTATATAGTACCAGATTCTCTTTACTTTAACCCCTCCCCTTGGTTTTCCATTGTGTTCCTCAGGCATGAGAGCCACCGTGTTACAGCATCAGAGCAGGAAGAGGTCTATTACTTTAGAGAAGGACATAGAAAAAAGAGCATTGCAGAGACTGAAAGAAAGTGTGTGCAGAAAACCCCACATGAACAAGTTCCAAAGGCTCCCCAGGATCAAAACAGATCAAGGCAGCGGAAGAAAATAAGACACTGTTCTGCAAATCTTCTTTCATGTGAATAGATTTCTAATCCTGGCGTGAAGGCGACCTAATCAGATGGCTGCTGTCTGGTAAGGAGATTCAGACTTCACTTTAGCTCTTTTTTCTTCTGGAGATTTTCTTCCGTCCTTTCTGCTTCAGTCATCTCTGAGGCTGCATTAGGTATGTCATTCAGAAAGGTGTTCATTCTTATATTTTTCAGAAGCTGTCCTGTGGGGATATGCAAACAATTGGGCCCCATTAAACAACTCATTTTTCCTTGATAATATCATCTCATTTTCTGGGAGGGGTGTTCTGACACCGGAGATTCAGTCACCAGTGGGATCTGCCAATTGCAGTGTCAGAAAAGGGCTCCCTGCAGAACGAAAGGAGCCATTTATAACAGAAATCAGTGCTTTGCCACTCTGAAGAAGCACCTTGGTGGGTTTTTTGTTGTATTTTGTTTTTTTTCCTCCCTGAGTCATCTGTTCTTCTCCCTGCTAGGAAACATTTGCAGAAGACCTCCTTCCAGATGACATGCCGTAATGGGAATGCAATAAGAGGCTTCAGCAGGACTGGAGCTGACTGGAGCACATCTTGAGGAAGGATGGACATCTTTTTGCATTTCCCCCACTGCCCACACATTGGCTAATTATGTCAGCTGCAAAAACCATTCTAGGAGTAGACTAGTCTGTCTATCCACAAAGGAACAATGGACCTAACCCTGTAAGCATTGTTCATGGACTCCTATTGACTTCAAAGTCCCGATGACAGAGTGATTTGTACTTTTATTCACTGTGGACCATATTTTCAAAAGTGTTAGGCTGTGGCTACACTGGCAGTTTTGCAGCGCTGGTAGTTACAGCTGTGCTCGTACAGCTGTGTACGGCCAGCGCTGCAGTGTGTCCACACTGACAGCGACCAGCGCTGCAGTGTGTCCACACTTGCACCAGTTGCAGCGCTGTTGTGAGTGGTGCATTGTGGGCAGTTATCTCCAGAGCCCTCATCCCATTTTGGCGCTGTGGGTTGTGGGAAGGGACGGAAGGGTGCGGGTCATTCCGCTTCTGTTCCAACGACCCCTGCTGCAGGGAATCGGACCCCATGCCTAGAGGGCAACTTTTTAATTTTTTTTTTTTTATACTTACCCATCCCCGGCAGTGGTCTGGTCATGGTCCTGCTCCTTTGAGTGAAGCGCCGGTGGAGTGCGGCATGGCCCCGCTTCCCAGCTAGAGCTCCAGCTGGGCGGCGGGGTTTGCGCGCTCCGCTGGGCTCCGCCATGAGAGTGGGCGGCTGGGCTTGTCGCGCTCCGGCCAGCGAGAGCGAGTCACGGAGCTTGCCGCGCTCTGGCCGGAGCTCCAGCGGATTGCGGAGTCGGGGGCTTGCCGCGCTCTGACTGGGGTCCAGCCGGAGAGCGGAGTCGCAGGGCTTGCCGCTCTCAGCCGAGTAGCGCGGCAAGCCCGCGACTCGCTCTCCGGCTGGAGCCCGGCTGGAGCCCTGGGCCCTTTAAATAGCGCCCCCGAGCCCTGGGCAGTGAGGGGGGTATTTAAAATCCTGGGCTCCAGCTGCCTCTGCCACCCGTCTTCAAATAGCGCCGAGCCGCCCCCTCTTTCCATTCCCCGCTCTCGTGGCTATTTAAAAGGTCCCCGAGTAGAAGGGGTTTGGGGGCTACTTAAAGGGCTGGGTTCCAGCTGCCTCTGCTGCACCCATGACCTGCCCACACCAGTCCGGCGCCCCCTGCCTGAGCCAGTCTGCACCCCCATACCAAGCCACCTCTGCCAAACCCTGTCCTGTTCAGCCAACCCTGCCCACACCCTGCGCCCTGCCAAAGCCAGCAGCCCCCCCACATGCTGCCCGCACCAGCTAGCTGCACACTCTGCCCAGCCCGCACCCCCTGCCTGCTCATGTCAACCCTGCTGCACCCACTGCCTGAAGCCAGCCAGTCCCACACTCTCTGTCTCCAGTCCTGCAAACCCCTGCTGCCCCCTACGGCCCTGCCTGAAGCCAGCCCGCCCCACACCCCGTCTCCAACCCAGCCCCACATCCTTGCCTGCCTGCAGCCAGACCCTACCTCCAGTCAGCCCCTGCCCTGCCTCCAGCCGCCCCATGTGCCACTGCTGCCCTGCAGTTTCCAGGCATTAACCCTCCTGCAGGTAGCCATGGAACCAACACATGTGCACATCCCAGGGATGTGCGGGACCACACGTGTGAAATGGCAGTCATTAAAACCATCAGAACAGCATATATGATGTAATGTATATAATTTTATTATTCATTATAGTTATGGAAAGTAAATATACATGAAAGAAATGAGAGGGCTTTTTTCCCCACTTATTTTAAGTCATCCCGCATCTTGCTCTCTCTGGTAGTCAATTCCTTTCTCCTGGCAGCCTTCTCCTTTATCTTGGCAGCGTTCCTTTTGATGGTGTTCCTTATCCCTCCAGTCTCTGCCAATTTTTATTTTCTCGTTGGATCAGAGATTCAATAATGCTTTACCATCTCTTCTTACTCTTCCTGGTTTTTTTCTTAAGCTGCAGTCTTCAGAAGTCTGCGCTGATGGAGCATATCAAGGTCACTTTAGAAAAGAACACAGAGAGATACTTGTATACAGAGCCTCGCATTGTTTTTAAAGAGTTTTTGTAGCATCATTTCACCATCTGAGCATAGCACAGAGAGGCTGCAGCTGGGCAGATAGAGGATTGCAGTTTCCCCACAAGCGGCTACAAGGTGACGGGGGGGCTGCCACGTGGCTCACCTATGGAAGGGGGGGTGGGGTGCTTCACCTCGAAGCCATGGGGTTTCTGTGACTGTTTGGAAAGCAAAGAGGCAGCTACAGGGATATAACACTGAACCTACACCCACATCTGCACAGCAGCTACCTCCAGAGCCATCTGCATACGCGCTCACCTGGGAAGGGGTGGGGGTGAGGGGGTGCTTCCAACTTCCTGGAAGCATGGGGTTTCTGTGACTTGTGGAAAGCAAAGAGCAGCTACAGGGAAATCAATGGCTTTCCACATCTAGGCATGTGCAGGCAGCCAAGCCCCCTGCTCCCAAAACATTTGCATCCTTATATAAAAGCCTCTTACCAGGACAGCTCCTCTGCTGTTGCACTCACTACCAAGTCCCACGCGGCTCGACTGGCTAGCTTCTTCCTGGTTGCAGATCCTGGGAGTCACACAAACACCTCAGTACCTCCCTCTCGGGTTCCTCTACACCCTCCCTCCTCTCCGGCTCTGAGCCCAGGGCAGTGAGTGCAAAGCAATGCACAGAGAGGCTAAAAAGGTATGCTGGGATACCTCCTAATACCCTGGAGGCCAATTACAGCGCTGGTGAGTGTCCACACCTGATATACCAGCGATGGCAACGCAGCGCTGGATACGCATACACCCGGAAGCGGACCCAGGTGTACAGCCAGCGCTGCAAACAGGGAGTTGCAGCGCTGGCTGAGCTTTTAAGTGTAGACACCTGCTAAGTTGCAGCGCTGTAACCCCCTCACCAGCGCTGCAACTTGCAAGTGTAGCCATGCCCTTAGGCATAGAACGGCATGTACAAAAAGCGTACACTGTTGCTGGTCTACATTGCAGGTGCAGTTGCGACAATCACTGTAAGTTGGCTGCTTTACCTCTGCAGTCATGGATCTTTCACAGTCAAATTAGGCAGTTGCTTTTCTAACTTCTTTTGTGCTTTGTTGGTATATTTAAAGAAAATCAACTTCTCATTAGTTTCTCTCTTTTTAATTACAAAACAATGTGGCTAGGAGCTTAAAAGAACAAGGAGCTTAAAAATACCTGAAGCTTCAATACAATCTGAGGAAACTGAAAAGCTTTAAGCTACACTCCTATCTACATACAACTCCTGGATTCTGTTTTATTATGGGTCAATACGGCACCTAGCACAATAACCCAGACTGGAAGCATGATCCAGCTTCCATTGAAGCCACTGAGAGTTTTGCCACTGATTTCAGTGCGAAGAGGGTCAGCGCCTGGGACTCAAGACATCACTGCAATGAAAACAATAAATAGTATTAAAGCAAGTTCTTCATTTGGAAAAACTGCAGGCTCAGGCCCCAAATTTGCCCTCGGGAAGTTTTCAGGTGGATAGAAACTGTTTTCAAGAACATGTTTGTTTTAGTCACTGCTGAAGTCCATTTCCAGCATGGAAGCAGTGACAGAGCACAACTGGGGCCAGCTTTCACAGATCAAAATTAGCATCTGATGAAATCTCTGTTAGTAGAAGAATCTTTTCAGCTCCATTACAATTAATTCACTGAGAAACTGCAGTTTCAACTGAAAACACAGAATCACATGGAATGGAATATCCTCTGAAAATTAAAGCAGAGGTATTTTTTCCTACTTTAAAGTGGATTAATGGAGGGATTTGGAAAAGATCAAAAACACCCTGAAATAATGGATATATAAATCTGCAGACTAACCCTTTCTTGAATACTAGAGGGAATAAAAATGTGCAGAACATTTACTGAGGGAAGATAATACTGAAAAGCCACAGGGGTTCAACCAGAATCTTCAATATTTTATCAGAGGAAACTTGGAGCTTGCCTAATAAACTATTGAGGCCAGATTTTCAAAAATTTACATGCACAACTGTGCACCTAATCTGCATATGCAATTATCATGACTGGGCAAGTATCAGACAATTGTATGCAAATATGTCTACTTAGCTATTTGTATGTGCTAGCCAATTTGCATCTGCAGTGGCAGTAACAGTGCATGCAAATTGAGTAAACATTTTGTACACACAAAGGTGGATCCAAAAGCATATGAAAATATGCCATTTAAAATGAAAAGCAGAAAGAAAAGAAATAGCAAAGGATGAAGAATTAAACATAAATAATACTCAGTACACACACAAGTATGGGCACACACCTATACACACACACATCACTGTGAAGAACATATATATATATATATGTGTGTATTTTGAGATCTTAAGTGGCACTTAAATGGTATGTAGCCTGCTGAATGCATTTTAACACTTGCAAAAGTTGCTGGGATGCGATCCCTAAAAACTGACACCCTACACAGAACAGGTACAATATAGCCTGAGCCATGATTGCAGAAGCTTTCTCACTTGTCCACACCCATGTGGTTTTAACCCTGATCTGGGGACACCACATCTAGGGAGAAGAGGATAGGTCAGTCTCTGTGGTCTCACTCAGTTCAAAGACTCTGTTGCAGTTGCGAGCAAAGGTGCCAAGCGGTGTCAAATGTGGTAGTGGTTTCTGTGATGTGTGGAGAGATGCCCAAAAGGAAATGGAGTGACATGTCCAAGCCCACAAACTCATTTTTTGACATTTTAAACCTATTTTTTTCAACTGTGTCAATCTGAATGGATGACTTGAGCAGAACTTAATCTCACTTCAAATACTCAGACTTCTGCTTTGGAGTTGACTACAGTAGCCTCGTTTCTTTTCTCCATTAGATTTATTTGTGTTCAGATATCAGTATAGCAAGCCTGAAGACAGATAGATAAATAGATTGATAGATGAACTGCATCCTTGAACTTGAAATCTGTGTTATATTTTGAAAGCAGTCAGACTTTTTACTTAGCTGTTAGCAGATTAATGAGATGCACAGACTGACATTTTATTTGAAATTTTCCAGGCAGAGAAACATAAAGTGCTCAGCGTGAAGAGCAGACTGAGTTGCGATGACAGCAAGCCCCCTCAATCACTCCAGGCTTCGGAATGCTCACAGATACAAAACAATGAGCACAAGTTGAAGAACAGAATAAAGCTGTTGATTAAATTTTGATCCAATCTCTTTTGTGTGTGTGCATGTACTGGAGGACTCCACACTTGTGCTGCACTCAGACAGCAGTCACCCAGCAAAGATCATCGACTGCACGGTGCCATCAATACTCATCACTTAGAGCAGCTGTTAGAGGCATACAATCCATACAGGTCTTAATGATCCAGACACAAGCTGAGATCAAAATACCCAGACTGACCTTAGGGGCACTTGAAACACATGGTTGCATGGGGCAGAAGGGGGCACAGATATACTGAAACTCTCCCATCTCTAACTTAATATGGGGCTCTTACAGTCTGGCTTCGCTTGGGGCATCAGGAGTTTTAAGGCTGACCATGCCAGTACCATAACATCTGCAAGCACATTGAATACCCCCACCATGAGGCCATATCTGGAAGTACTGTTTCATGATCACATACAAACAGTATTTCTGGTGCTGATCTTCAATGCATGAGGAACTGCTTTGCAATACGCTATTTCTGAGAATGCTGTTGAGAATACTGACACAAATACAATGGCTAGGAACAAGGGGATAGTGTTGGGAGCCAAATATGCATTCTACTCTGTAGGTCTCCAAACACCCTGGATTCAGGGAAAGGTGTTTTTCCAATCCCATTGGCCTATTTCTCCCTTCATATTTTGTTGAAATCCTGAGTTGTTGTTTTTTTTTTTTTAAAAGAAAACTTTATGTACAGAAGTGTTCATTTCATTCGCATAGTTTATTAGTAGGACTGCAGTCCAGCTGCACTATTTAATAGACCATCACCATAAAGCTAATGCAGATTTCCCTTTTCACTTGTGCCTGATGTCCTAATCTACTATTTTTAGACCAACGCATAGTTTTAAGATTTATGATTCATTTTACATTCCATTTCAGTGCACACGTGAACACTGTTCTGTTACATGTTTGGCTAGATATACACGTATTTGGGGTTGGGTAGGAATTTTCCTCCAGGTCATACTGCCAAAGACCCTGGAGGTTTTCGCCTTCCTCTGCAGCATGGGGAATGGGTCACTTGCAGATTTAAACTACTGTAAATGGTGGATTTTCTGTTACTGGAAGTTTGTGGCCTGCAATGTGCAGAAGATCAATCTAGATAACCATGATGGTCCCTTCCAGCCTTAAAGTCTATGAGTCTAAGAGATCAGACAGTGAAGCCCTTTGCAAAAAGACTGAATATCTTCCCACTTGCCAAGAATGGTTGCCCAAGTACAAAACTGAAATAACTTGAATACTTCTTTATTTGCAAATTGGTCCTGTATCTCGGTGACATTCAGAGCTCATTTAACTAAAGAATCAACTTTTGCCCTATTGCTTAGGTACTTTCGTATACAACAATTGGGTTAGTGTTCTAATGTATGAACTGATATATGGAAATATTAAATACATTGATGAATCTATGGTCAAGGCAAGGGGTTTGCTCATGCAAGTGTGCCAATGCCCTATATACACTAATAAGCACCAAAATGTGCCTCAGGGGAACAGTAGCTCTATTCCCATTAATTTAAATTTTGAATGTACCCCCAAGACCAGTACTTTGCTCTGATAGAGCTGATAGAGCTGGATTAAAAGCCAACTGAAGACTCCTGTTGGCTTTAGGGGTCTTTAGATCAGCCCATAAAATTTAGTTCTAGGAACAGGATTAATAGTATAAGAAGTTCCTTAAAAAGTAGAACATTCTCTGTAGTCAAGATGCAAATGATTTGTTGGAGGTCAGAAGAGTCTAATGACAACCAGCTCAGCTGTCATCTCTTGGAGTGATGACAGAATTTTGAGATACAACAGGATCATGCATCTAGCTAGCAAAGAAATAAAAAGCAACATAAAAGTAGGAATCAGCAGGAAAATAAGAATGACCTTATATCGAGGAACAGGAAAAAAGAGCTCATATGCAAAGTGAAGATTTACTGGTTGAGAAGGATGAAAAAGGAAGATACTGTATATACGTATATTATTGAGGACTAGCTGTTAAATCATTCTAATCCCACACCGGTAATGGCTTTCTTCCGACAAGTACTCAGGGGTATGCTGTACCTGCACCATGGGTCATCAATACATTTTGTGTCCAATAAACTCTGATGAGGGATAACGGGGCCAATTATCAGTAGGTGTAAACTGTCATCGTTCAGTGGAATTGGCTCAATAGAACATTGTTCAATGGGTTTGGTTAGCCACTGAACTTTGCTTGTTAATCTACTTGCTGCTAGTGAATAGAGTCAGATTGCAAGTTTAGGACTCTCGTTCACCTAGACTTATACTCAGAATTGCACTGCTCCATATTTTGCATAATTTTGTTCAAAAGGAAGTTTTCGCAGGCAGAAATCTATCGTCTCTCTCTCTTTCAAAAAAAAGTTATTGTTGCAAACAAGGAAAATTTCCAACTTCGGACAAATTTATGGTTTTGCCCTGGGAATTATATTATGCAACAAAAATGTTGTACAAGAAGGTTATGGTCACATTTCATCTGGATGAGATTTGTGAATGCTCATGGATGTTGGTGAAATTACCATTTTCATGAGCAAACACATGCACAGCAAAACTGGGTGTTTTTTATAGCTATGCTTGAATTTGGAGCACAACTTCTGAAGTACGTCAGACATCTGTGTCACGAATGCTTCAGAGACATCAGGTGACACTGAAAGCATGTCCCAAATGGCAACTTAAATGTATTCTTCTCTTTATAAAATAACATTCAGGAGCTCAGTGGATTTTTGAGATGGTAGGTGGTATAGAACATTTTTTGTGCTGTTTATAATTCCTCATTTTCTTTTATATCCCAATTAAAATAAATGTTTAAAAATGAAAAAAATATTATTTTATATGAAACCTGCCCAACACCTCTGAACACTCCAACATACACACTTTCCACCCCAAACTGGAGGAAAAGAACAAAGTTTGCAAACCATAGCACTGTCCATTCTGCTTGAATGTTATATTTCTTCTCTCCCCACCCCTATCTCTCATCTTTGTAGATGGCAAGCTATTTGAGACAAGGACTATCTTCATATTATGTTTCCACGGACTTGAATACAATAGGGTCCTGGTCTCAACTGACGTCTGTAAGCCCCACCTTATCACAAATAATAATCAAATAGCATACAGAACACTGATGGCGATTTTATTTAATAAAATACTGTGAAAGAGCCCAATCCTCCTTCCCTACTTCAATAAGTGACGGTGGGTAAAACAAAACCAAACCCCAACACCACAGTGGGACATTCATATTTCACCTTTTGAGTCCTATCAGCAAAAGAACCTGGGGTTTGGGGAGTTAACAAGTGTAATCTTGGGATGGGGCAAATGAAGAAACTCCTTGGTCTCCTTTGAACAATAAAGATAGCTTCTTTCCACACAGTTACAAAGATATCTCCCGAGATTCCTTAGAACTGGCTAAGAGACGTCAGCATCCTACATCTTCCATAAACAATGCAAATCACTGTTCCTGTGGCTTGGTTATTTTGCCATTAACCTTAAACTGCAGGGGAATTTAGATGGGCATTACATCTTCAACACACTGGAATTTGACTAGGACTCTTGTATTTGAGTTCTCCACAGGGGCGGCTCCAGGCACCAGTGCTCCAAGCGCGTGCCTGGGGCGGCAAGGCACAGGGGGGCGCCCTGCTGGTCGCTGCTAGGGCGGCAGGCAGGGTGCCTTCGGCTGCTTGCCCGTGGAGAGTCCGCTGGTCCCGTGGATTCGGTGGACCTCCCGTGCTTGGGGCAGCAAAATGTCTAGAGCCGCCCCTGGTTCTCCAATGTTACTTTTTGTAATACTGTAGGCAAATGACTTAATGAAAGTGAAGAAGATCTTGTCCAGACCCTCTCACTTATCCAAACAGCTACTGGTGGCTTTTGTAGCAACCGATAGCTACAGTAGCTCTTTTCCTTTTGTCAGGAGCCTTGCTCTGCCTCTCCTAGCTACAGAATTTAAGCATCGCTGGATTGGCTCAGTATCATGTGATAGCAGCACAATAGCAGGAGAAAAAGCAGTAGGAGATGAAGGAGCTGTAATATCAAAAGGCGTTTTGAAAAACAAACATTTGTTTGCCTTTTGCTTTGGTTCTTGAGAGGATTCCACAAACACTGGTTGCTCTTTGCATCCAGTGCCTATTTACGGGTGGCAGAAGACTATGAAGCTGTATATCCTAACTCCATAGGAAAGTATGTAGATGTGCCTCTATGAGGATATATGGAATTGAAGGCAATATAAACACTAATATAATCATCTAGCGGCTAGTAAAGAGTCAGGTAATTCAGAAGCTTTCAGATCAGACTGCGAAGCGTCATCCACAGTGAAATACAGATATGTGAGGCAAGAGCCCAGGGCAGTATCACTGAGATATGTTTTAATGAAATCTAGAATTAAATCCCTTCACGGATCAGAGAACAATGCCTTGAACTCCTTGTAACATAACTAGAACTTGCTGGCTGCAGCCTGAAAGAGGAGAGTTTGCATGCTTTACAACCCAGTCCACGTGCTTGTGGGAACTAATTACTTATTCTTTGCAATAATCAAGGCATAAACAGTCAGTATAAGAATTTCTATTTGTTTATACTTCTCCTTCTTGGAAAGGCTACAGATATGTTTGTATTCCTAGCCTTGCTATATTCCAAAGGGAGATTGTTCTGGTTGGCTGAGAGTGAAAACCATCATAGCAGGTATGGCTATATTAGGCAGCGGTTCAGGCCCTTGAGAGTTACTTGATTACACGTTGGAACAGTTTCATTCCTTGGGCACTGGGCCAATTAGTCCTACAAGAAGACTGATGGCTTAACTAGACACATTCATCTTAATTGCAGCTTTCTAAATATATTGTTTACTAGGTACAAAGCAAAGTTGCATTGTGATTTCTGATATTCTGCAAAGGTCAAGAGACACCTGTGATTTGTGTTCAAGGCAGATGTTCCATGAACCTGAAAGGCATGTCACTAGAATTTAGGCTGTATCTTTCATCTACTAATTACATATAGTAACCATCAAGGGACAATGAATTATTCAGTTTTGCTTTAGTCTGATAATCTAGAATGGACATAGAGGACTGGAAACAAAGTATTTGCAACCTGCCAGAAGCCCCCAAGTGCATGATTGGCGAATCCAGCCAAACTGCAACATAATCCCAGGCATCTGCAGTACCACTTGGGAATGACATATATATATATGGCAGCAAGTGCAAGGAAGTAGCCCTCTGACTGACAAGGACCTTGATATCTGTATTCTTCTGTTTGACTCACAAGGTGTGTTTCTGCAAGTAAGCCAGGTCCTGAAAGGTGATTGAGCTGGGCTGCTCCAGCTGAAGTCAATGGGAGGTACAAATTCCCACCAGCACTTAGGCACAGAATCGTGTTTCATATCAGAACTCCTCTACATCCAGCTAATGGAATCGAATAATCTAACCTCATATTTACTTACAAACCTTTCAAAAGTAAAATTAGAGCTACATTCTGTTACCTTCAAATGCTTTACAATCCCAGTGATATTTTTAAAAAGATAAAACAATCTCAGAAATAGAAACAGCTCAGTAGGATGATGGTGTAAATTTTTTCTTTGTGCTGCATTGGTTTAGTGCCCCAGAATATATGAGTAGCCTAGGGCCTGCTGTAAATTGCAATAGCTGCTGAAACCAATCCAGCAATTGGGAGTCACACCCACTGATGTCCTGTTTTATTCTGGCCACATCCCTTATTCCAGAAGTGAGTGAGGATGAAGGAAATACTTTGAGCTACTGGAGGAACTTCTAGCTCTGGGGTGATCTTCCTGTGATTGGTCATGCCAACTTTGAGCTGGTGGTACAGCTCAGAACAATTGGATGGCAGCACAACATTTGAGCCATTGTGTTTACATCTGTGAGCAGCCCAAATGAAGTAGAGAGCAGGACCTAGCATGCACGTACTTGTGAGTTTGAGACAACAGTGGAAAACCTGGTTTTCAGGATTTTGATGTTGACCTAGACATTTATTTGTGTCACATGTCCATTCATTTCAGGTTCAAATTATGATTTTGAGGCCATGCTAAAATAGATCAGGCTTCCTATATCTCTAATGCACTGTTTCATATTTTCACCCCAGCTCATTCCTTACACACTTACTTTTTAGTTTTGGTAAAAAACAAAAACAAAAAAAAGCAAATGGTAATTTTGATTAAAAAAAAATAGAAAGCAGAGAGGGGTCTCATATACATTCTCTTTTCAGACAGATACAACTCCTAATTTGTATCAGAAAAGTAAGTCTTTGAACAAAGGTAAGGGAATAATTTATTCTTCTTGTTTTGCCCAACTGGAAAGTCCTCAATCACCCCATAGCAATGTCTGATTTTTAAATTATTCAAATTTTCTCCCTATCTTTGTTGCACACTGTTAGCAGGAAAAAAAACAAACTCTGCTCTGAGTGGAGCTCTCTGTCCTTGTTTTAGTAATTAATTTGCCCACTAAATGTCAACTGTGAGTTTACAGTAAAGTGCAGTTTGGAAACGAGATGAGCTGAAATAGTTGGATGGGCTTCGGAGCACTTCATAATTGAAGACCTTTCTACCTGCCAAAGGGTAGGTTGAGCTGCTTTCTAAAGGTGACGTCCACCAACTTCCATGGAAATGACTGATGTCAAGATAAACAACCTTGCGCTAACCTTTAAAAATGTGCTTTAAAAAATCCACCCCTGTGCTGTCTACAGTGCTCACTATTAAAGTTATTTGAACAGTACAGACCATTTTGCAGCCATGCAGATTATGAGCTCTACCATGTCCATGCCCCTTGTCATTCACCAATCACAAGATCGGGATTTCTGTCTACATGAGTACTTGGACTGAGGCTGGCCTTCATGATTGAACGTCACCCTGTGGAGACATCTACCACGATGCCTATGCACCAGATAAGTTAACCCAATAGGGTAATTCTTGTGCCTTCTGGGAGTCACAGAGGCTTAAGTAGTCCACAGACCTTGTGTTAGACCTCTGCATAACATGGAATGTCATCCAGCAACAGAATCCATATTCGCAGGAGAACAAGGACATTCATCATGTGCAAAGAAGAGTATTTTCTAACTCCTCCCTTCTTAGTTGTTATTGATCATTCATTATTCCCCTGATTAAACCAGAGGGGCAGCCGTGTTAGTTTGTATCCACAAAAGAAATGAGGAGTCCGGTGGCACCTTAGAGTCTAACACATTTATTTGGGCATAAGCTTTTGTGAGTTAAAAAAAACCCCACTTATTCAGATGCATCTGAAGCAGTGGCTTTGTACCCACGAAAGCTTATGCCCAAATAAATCTATTAGTCTCTAAGGTACCACCGGACTCCCCGTTTCTGATTAAACCAGTTCAGTAATCTAATCAGGGAGCAGGAAAAAATACCTCAAGACTTAGGGCGACCCACCGCAATAAGCAGTTTACCCACTGATTTCCTGGAGGCAGAAATGTGTTTGCACCAGCTAGTCACTTATTAATCACCAGTCGCAAATGGAAAATAGCAACAAATGTTTTGCATACAAAATAATTCAGTCATGTGGGGCAGAATCTCGGCATTGCTGTCCAATCTGCAGCATTCATTTGCCTTCTTTTCTCATCAGGCTCTCACTTGTCTAGATGAATCTGTCCCGGCTGCAAAGCTATTCTCACACCTTCCCAACTTCATTTTCTTCACCTGCTCACACAACACACACCTGTGGGTTATTTAATAAGTACCTCATTGTAGCATGGGAAACTCTTGCATTCCAAGCTTGCCTTGTATTATTGATGTGAGTATTTCTCTTGATGTTTACACAGCTTACACCAGCCCTTATAATTATATCAGTATCACCTTTAAAATAGATTTTGCCTCTGTTCAAATATGCAAAATATAAATGAAAAACAAAGGAATACACAATGCAAAAGAAGCAAGCAACCAACAGGACTGGAACTCCCCTGGCAGAAATAAGGATGTTGACAATTTAATTAACTCAAACCCTCCCATCATAAGAGGTTTCTGAGTGAGCCTGGGCATAATTCCACCACTGGCTATAGTTGTATTAAAGTCAATTTTACCCCCTCCCCCAACTGTCAAGAAATTTTGGGTCTGTATGTGCACTACTTTTAAACTGCAGCAAAATGTGACCATTGGAAAACCTCACCACTGATTCTGGCAACATCTGAAGACTTTGGAAGAGATTTTCACATGAGGAGGGACCTGATCTTGCATTCCCATATATTCAGAACTCATGCTGAAGTCCATTAAGACAATATATATAGCGGACCAGAGTTCTAGGTGTGCAAGGAATGTAGGCAGCATGAGAACCTAGATCAGCACAAATGGACTCAGCCTAGTTTAATCGATTTTAAGGCTCACTCCACTATAACTGGCTACTCTGACCTTCTGAATCACACAAACCATGGAATGTCACCCAGGAATTCCTGCAGTGGAAGGAATTGTTCTCCCCTTCTAAGTAGGACAACAAAAGTGAGTCCAATAACTTATGGGTGAACTAGTTCGTGTGTGTTAAGTTGGTGTGTTATACTTAGTTCATAGTGGTGTATTACAATATAATTTGTAAAAATGGGAACTAGCTCAAACCCCATCAAGCATGATATTTTCCTAGTCTGTCATCATTTCTGCTTCTTAGCCCTTTTAGATTGGATGGCTTTTATTCTCAGGTGCCTTTTACTCATGGGTTTGTGGGTACTTTAATAACACAAGTGTCTTCACCTATAAAAACCCCAGTGCTGTCAACTGTTGTAATTAGACCATAGGTCTCATTATATATTTGGCATTTTTCTTAAAGCCCCAGGTGCTGGATTCCAGGGATTGCAAGGGAATCTCCGGTTTCATTTTTTTTTTAAACAAATATGTTTGTAGTTCTCCTGGTTGTAGCTTGAAAATGTAAAGTGAAGTAACCGTCCTCTAAAGGTTTAAAAGCCAGAAAGCAAATAAAAAGGTCCCAAAATATATTGTTTGTAAGGCAATCTAATGATTGGGGGGAAGGGGCCTGACTGCTCATTTTTTAACACTTGGGGTGGGCAATGTTGGAAACTTAAAAGAGAAAGAGCTAGTCAGGAACAGGGGGAGTTATTAAGGAACAGGAAATGAATAGTAAGGTTTGATCTCCACAAGAGAAAGCATTACAGGAGTGAAAGAAATAAACCTGAAAACTCATTAAAGGTTAGCAAGATTCTCTGCTACTTTCTTGCTCAATGGGGTGACCTGCATGTTACCTAAGGAATTATCCTGCATCTTTCTATTACACTAAATACCACTTAATTGCTCTGTCAGATGAGTGATTTCAATATCACAGGCCACTTTTGTTTGCTAGAGAAAGAGACCCTTTTGTGACCACAAAATGCTTGTCATCTATAAGAGAGAAACAAAGGCGAAGAGAGGAGGCACAGATACAGTTTTTACATTTAATATTCATAGACTGGTTTAATTTTTCTGCTCTGATCCAGCTGTGGTGTACTTTGCAGTCAAAAATAATTCATTAGTGACTAGCAAGAGCTGAGTTTTATATGACAAAGAAAAGATTGTGGAATTGCTAAAAAAAATCACACCAAGATAAGCTTCTTTTATGATTATTTCATTTTTTAATGAGCTGTAATAGACTCTCAAAAACACCTGAGAATTCACATCATAGGCCTAGTGTTAAAGATTTGGTTGAGCAATTTAAAAAAATTGTCTAAACAGTGAAGGGCCAGATTTTCAAAGGTAGAAATATCTATGCACTCAGTCTGCACATCCCAATTTCCCATTCCACTCAAGGGATAGTTTATTCCTCAGTTGTCCCAACTGTATTATAGAGAATAATAATATCTATCTACCCACATAATTCTCCTTGAGATTTGTGGATACATATGCAAAAGTATTATTATTAAATAAATAGATTTATGAATTTTCTGTAAAGGGATACTGATTTTAAGACGCCTGTAGATAGAAATAGTCAAAGCTTAGCTATCTGATGAGCCAACCAGTGATCAAATGACCTTGTTAAAATATAACAGATTGGTGATCTGGAGACTACAGTAAAACCTTCCCAAGGGTTTTCCTATAGGTAGGAAGCAAAAACATTTAACTGACAGCTTTATGGTACATAATCAAAGGTTTAAACGTAACCCAGAGGCAAACTGGGAACTCTTTTTATGGAAATATGGCTACTGGCCACATCATGGACAAGGTATTGCCCAGTATAAATTGTGAGTAACTCCAATGAGCTTGATTCTGCCCAGAGTTACACCAGTGTTTCACCATTGAAGTCAATGGGGTTATACGGGTGTAAAGCTACCAGTGTGTAAGTGAGAAAGAATCTGATCTAGTAGGAGTTATTCTGGATTTACACTTGTGTCAAAGGGCACAGGCATTGATTGGCCAAGAGAGGTTAGTCAGAGGAGCAATAGGTTTACAGTTTCAGCACAAGTCTAGGGGTCAGAAGAGGTGGGGCTAAATCCCAGTCCCATTGAAATTGTTATTGACTCAGTGGGACCAGGATTTGTCCACTGACTGCCGTTCTTGGCTCTACCCACAGGTGAAAGTGGGCCATTACGGGCTGGTATGGCATACAGGAAAGAAGTGGCTGCCAGTACTGGCCCATACACTGCTTAACGTCCCCACCCCAGGACTGCTGATGGGAGGCAAGGGAAAGGGGCAGTTGCCCTGAGGCCTGGTGATTTAAAAGGGCCTAAGGCTCCTGGCCACCCTTTAAATCCTCGACCCTTTAAATTGCCGCCAGAGCCCTGGGTGCGCAGGCCGAGCAGCATGGAAGGGCTGGCTGGGGGGTGCTGACCCCCAGCCCCGCGCCTTCTGCCTGAGGACCCACCCTTTCCAGGGGCCTGGAGCTGGGCCCCCATACTGCTAAGTCTTTTATGTTATTTTCACCCCGGAAGTTGCAGACAGTACGTCCCTTGACTTGTGCCATTTCCTGCAGCCCCCACTGGCCTGGAGCAGTGAACCACGGCCAGTGGGAGCCGCGATCGGCCGAACCTGTGGACGTGGCAAGTAAACAAACCAGCCTACCAGGGGCTTTCCCTACACAAGTAGTGTCTCAAGTTTGGGAAACACTCTTTCTATGCAGTTACAGAAGCAGTCTGAAAAAATCAAGGCCGTAGCTTCCCTTTGCCTCCATCACCTCATCTGATAATGATAATACCCTTCTCCCTTGGGCTGACTGCAACCCTGGAGTGAATGCTACATTAGAGTTCATGCAATGTGAGTATAAGATATCAACAAGTGATTTGCGTAAGGTCATACAGAAAGGTTGGGGAAGAGCCAGGAACCGAACCCAAGATTCCATATGATCAGCCCTTTTCTCTAACCCTTAGAGACAGTGCCTGCCTTAAAAACCCCCGACCCCATAATGATAAAACAGGTTTTGAAAAGTGAAGAAACTCACAGAATAAAACTAGAGCTGGGTTTTTTGTTGTTGCACAGTGTTTTGTTTGCATTGCATCCCCTGCAGTTCCTCCCCCTTTCATCCCCCACCCACCCCATGTCTGGGGATGCATTTAGCGCATGAGGGCTGGGTGACAGTAAAATGTAGACGCTGCAAATGAACAGGCTTAAGAGGCTTTTAAAGAAAATTCTGTGCCAGTTTGACCGGCACGGAACAGCACTGTGTCTGACTACCTGAATTAGATTCAAGCTGGCTCTCCCAGCCGTAATAATAATACCATGTGTTGTAGAGATAAATCTAAAAATCTTAAATCGAATCTGTATGTTTACTACCAAAGTAGCTGTATCGAGTATACAGTATAAAATTTTAATATTTTAGTTAGACAAGTAATATATCTTGTCTAGACACTGGGAGAAATTTTGAGACACCAAATTATTTTAAATGCTAAAGCAAATAATACAGGCTTTATCTCACGTCCCCACCAGATTGTGGAATGTCATTTACTTTAAATTTGCAGCCAGACATTACATAACCAGAGAAATTGCCTGTAAGAAAAATAGGCTGACACTTATCACTGCATTCCAATGGGACTATAGAATGATGTCCGCTGTCTCTCTCTTTCACCCAGACAACTGAGCTTCCTACAAATCAATAAAAACAAGGTTTATTGGTATGTTTGCTTTATCATACTTGAACTGCTTTCATTGTCCTAGTGACAAAGTCTTCACAAATTGAATCATTAAACACAGTAATTGTGTTTCAAATACATTTTAGAGAGGAATAAGGACCGAGCAAGCATAAAAGGTTATTTGCTACAGTATTTATGGCTGCAGAATTTAGTTTTGTAACATTTTGCCGTATCTATATTTTATTTTCCATATGGGAGGAAGGGGGAAAAAATCCAGTAAGTGGGACAAAGAGCTGCACTCAAATTCAGACCAGCTAAGTCTCTTATGCAAGTGTGTTTCAAACTGTAGACTCATTTCACCTCGGCGCTCTTTAAATCTTCCTACCTCTTCACATTTGTGCTTTGAGATTTATACGCCACCCATGTTTAAAGAGGTATTGACATTTTCAAGTCAGCTCTTTTAGCCTCTGGATTTAAAACTGTATCAATCAAATTTTGTTTCTTTGTTGAGGATCTCAGACCTGTGTTCCTTGCACACCCAGCTCTCCCACTGCAAAGAATGCCAAGCCGTGCCTTTAAAAACCAGCCCTTTGTATATTTATCAGGTTTCTAATTCTCTTTGTGTCTTGGATTATTTAACCCTCTTAGGGACAGAGCGGGGTGACTTAATGAGCAAGGCCCTGGCCTCTCAGTTCTCACACTGCAGCTCAGGCACAGTTGCTATGTGAACTGAGTTTGC
The DNA here is from genome assembly GCF_003597395.2 of Chelonoidis abingdonii. Classification (NCBI taxonomy): domain Eukaryota; kingdom Metazoa; phylum Chordata; order Testudines; family Testudinidae; genus Chelonoidis; species Chelonoidis abingdonii. Next base: position 12,087,905 of record NC_133782.1, on the reverse strand, counting down.
TGCCTTTCAGCTGAAGGCCTAGCAAACAAGTGCATTTCACAAAACTATCTTGCATTATTCAGCAAAATGTGGTGTGACTAGCATCCTCTGTGAGGGAGAGGCCCTTGACTAAGCTAGCATGTAAATTACATTGTTTGCCCTGAGTGGAGGTCACCTTCGCTGATCAGGGTTCAGGTCATTGGCAGGGCAGTGCTGCAAAGCTCATAAAAGTTCCGCAGGCTGTGAATCTGACATGGAGATAAATAGGGGAGTTCATTCGACAATGACATTAGCTCTTTTGTCTTAACAAGCAACATTTAAGAGGGGTGGTAGGGAAAAAGCAGGCTCCATTGTTAGTGAAATCAGTCTTACTGCAACAACACAAACACTGGCTTCTCTAAAGAAGCCTGATGGTTTAGCATGGTAAACACTGGCCTCTCCTTTTTATTAGGTTTTCTGTGTAAATCAGAGGTAGGATTTTTTTTTACCTTGATGCATTTTTTGTACTCAATTAGCTTAAAATGGAACTTTGTGCTTTCAGCTATGTTTGCTTCGAGCCCAGCAGTATCAGATTTTTATACACATGACACAAATTGTATTTTATCATAAATTACATCTAGAAGGCAATGATGCCCATGGACAGAATGCTATAAGAATGTACAAGTGCATCTACCACTGCCATGTTGTGTTGAATTGATTCTTCAGATGCCTGGATGTCTATCGACTACATTCACTCAATGCCCTTCAGTCTTTACATTTACATTTATATCACAATCTAGGTATCAGAAAATACGTGTCAGATAAATACAGCAACCAAAACTTACTGCCCAAAGCATCAGATGCCTGTGCACTGAATTGCCACGCCTATCAATGGTAGTTCTCTGGGCATCACAGTTGCAGTCTCAGTCCCTCTGTGCCTGCAAGCTGAAATGTAAGTGCAACTGTTTTTCTGATGAGATGCATGGGAGTGGTTGGAAGAAACTGGTCTTTATTTCCTGATCCCAGTCTACTGTAAGTGTCAGAAGTTATGGGAATACTCTTGTTTCCTTTGCACAACAGAAATAATAAGATACCACACACGCACAGCTAGGTCCCAAATCATCATGTTTTCTGAAGAGACACAAAGATGCCAGGTCTACCTACAAACATACTGGAGCAATGATTGGGTTATAAGAGCTTTTACAACATATTGACACTAGAGGACTCATAACCTATTTAAAGAAATAGTACCCTATTTCTAAACACTACAGCAGAGGTAGGCAGCCTATGGCATGCATGCCACAGGTGGCACGTGAGCTGATTTTCAGTGGCACTCACACTGCCCGGATGCTGGCCACTGGTGCGGGGGGCTCTGCATTTTAATTTAATTTTAAATGAACCTTCTTAAACATTTTAAAAATCTTATTTACTTTACATACAATAAAAGTTTAATTATATTATAGACTTATAGAAAGAGACCTTTTAAAAATGTTAAAATGTATTACTGGCATGCAACCCCTTATAGTGAATAAATGAAGACTTGGCACATCACTTCTGAGAGGCTGCTGACCCCTGCACTAAAGCTACAATGTCCTGATTATAATTAAAGGGACACTGTCATGGAGGGCTAATTGAAAAAGTTTGAACATTTCATTTTATTTAAATGAAATTTTATGAAGGAAAGTTCTATTTCACATTGAGAAGTTTCCATTGGGAAAATTGAAACAAAACATTGCATGAGACACTGCAGAGGCTCAGCCACAGTGAGAGGCTATGATACATCAGGGGAGATGTAGTCTGGCAGGGGAGCAGGGCCCCTATGGGAAAATGGGACACGGAACTACAGCTCCCATGGTGCACTGTGGCGGATTGGGCCGCAACATTGATTAATGTCAGATTAATGACACGGTGTTTCAATACTGCTGCATTAAATTTTTTTTTGACATTTTTGTTCTGTGAAAAGTTTTGAGATTATGACTTTTTGTCCCAATTTAAGATTAAATCAAGTATTTACAGACCAAAATTTTCCACAGGATGGAAATTCCCCACCTTTTATTATCTTCACTCTACTGTCATGTCCTTTAGGGTTTTGTGTTTAAAAATGACACATTTTACAAAATATTACTGAAATGCTTTTCATATTTTTTTTTAAATTCAGATAAGGAAGTTTGGCTTTTGTTTGTGTTGCGAGGTAAGCACACCCCTGAACTGTTTGCAATTTGAACACTGCAGCCCTGCACTAGTGGATCATGTTATGTTAAATCACTTTCCAACAGGAGGTGCTATCCCATGATTATGTCTTGGAATTTAGAGAACTCTACAGCCAGGAAGTGCTTGATGAGAGGGAATAGGATGTATGGGTGGAGGAAGGAATCTCTCTGCTTATATTCACAAACAGAAGAAATCTGCACTAAGAAAAGCAGTACTGCCAACCTGAAGCTTTCAAAACTCACAAGCCTGCAGAATCAAAATAATAAATTCTAGGTTTTATTATTCTCCTGTTTTTTTCAGGGGTGACATTTTTAAGCTTTTCTCCAGAACAAGGTGGGCTAGAAACTTCTTTTAAAAAAAAAATGGAAGCTCAGATTCCAACATATTGACTCATAGCCAGGAAATGAAGCTTTAATATTTTTCATCATGTGTTTTGCCATGGGATCCTAGTCCATGATAGAAGCTCTCAGGCACTACCACTATACACCGAATGAATGAATGAATAAATAAATAAATAAACAAACATAAATACCACAGGACACTCAATAAAATGGAGAGAAAGAGTGAAACCAATAAGTCTTTTCATTCTCCAGGCAGGGTAGAATTCAAATATTTTAAAAAATGAGAATAAAAATTCAAAGCAAATTAACGTTTACTTTTACAAACCTTTCAAATATAGCAACAGCTATTGTTGTTATAACAGGTGAAGATCTGTTGTTGTTTTTTTAAATCAATGACATTTAACCTTGAAGATGACTGGGAGGGGCCATCATTTCTGCCAGGTGGGGAGCACATATGCAAGGAGTTTGGGAAATCCATGTGAATTTCATCAGGAAGGGAAGGAAGTTGGATTTGCACTACGTTTAATGAGGAAGGAAAATCCAGTGGGTAGAGGTGTTTCATAATACCCTTCAATTTTCGTCTGTCTACCATGTGTTCAGGGTTCCCTCAGAAACTATTTTCCCTTGAAATCCCCAGTGGTTACTGTCCTAGAACTATCTTTAAAGGGTTTTCAGTTTCCAAAGGCATTCATATACTGCAGGATTGGGCACATCAGAAGGACGTTAATTTATGGGTGCTTGAGAGACATTTGCCCAAGGAATTTGTGACACTGGGATTTGATTTGAAGTCATGAACCAGAATTGACTACAAGAAGCTTGTTTCCACTAAAATGATCTGGCTGAATTCAGGTCTGCAAATGGAAACAATTGCCTATATGGTAAAGTTCATTTCACATACGTAAAGTTATAGCAACCAAACCAGGTGTTATGAAGATAAGGGGGACAAGAAGTAGGGGAGTGAAATCGACCTCTCTAAACTGTGCCCGGCCATAGACCTGCCAAGCAGCTTCTAAAGCGATCACAGCTATTATTCTGCACCCTGTGTGGGGTGGCTACTTGATCTGCATAGGCATACACAGGGTTGATTTAGATCAATATTGTCTTTGTAGCCGAAAATCCTGACCATTTATTAAGGATTTTATGGTGAGATATTGAGAGTTGACTAGAAGTGTCTATTGACTTGTTTGTAAAGTGTAAAATGGAAATATTCTCTCTCCAAAGCAAATCACACCAAGTTCACTTTGAGCTGCTTTTCATCTAGCAAAACTCGAAAGTAAGATTTGAGAGATATTTATGGCTGGACAAAAGGATGGGCCTCATTCCAATCTCCCAGTGGTGTAAATCTGGAGAAATTTCGCTACGGTCAGTGGAGTTACATTGGTGTAAAATGAATTTAAAGGAAAGAAGAAACAGTCCCAAAGTATCCATCAGCTTCTCCCCTGTGTCTTGGCAGGGTAACCCACACTGCAGCAAACCTAGAGCCAAAATCATTCTCTCTCCCCAAACAGATCAAAGCCATACATCTTCATCAAGGCAATATCTATCCAATGAGTTGGTTGACCCTCCAAGTTGAAGGCCTTTTCCATAGTACAAAATGACATCTCTGGAAGAGTTAAACCTCATTATTTATGATTCACAGTAAATGGTCTACTTCAGTATTACTCATTTTTCTAATCCCTCTGGATTTTATGTGTATCTTTACAGGGCCAAGTTCCGGAAAAATGTGAAATTGCTTCCCAAACTGGCATGTTATTTTTTGTTTGGATTACAGTAGCACCTGAGATCAGGCCTTGAATAAACACATAGTAAATTGCAGTGCCTCCCCCAGGGAGCTTGCAGTGTAACTAGACCAAGATGCACGAGAGGAGAACTTGCCCCAGGTCACACAGCAGGTCAGTGTCAAAGCTGGGAACAGAATCCTGGTGTCCATTACCCTATCCACCAAACCTTGCTGCTGCATATGCCGCAGAAGTGAGCTCAGTAATGTGATCAGGAGGGCTGAGTCACATGAGCCCTTATTCTGGCTACCACCAGCCTCATATTTAACCCTCACTGTCTATTATTACCATCAGCAGCATAAAAAAGCTGGGCTGAGGGAGTTGTGAATAGGACCACTTTCAGACACAAGGAGGATGGTGTTCACAATCACATGGACCACATCCTATGAGCCTTATGCCCATCCCCAGAATGGCTGTCTGTGCCTCCTGTGGTGGTGGTCAGTCCGTGAGTTATGACAGGGTAGCGATGCTGTGCCCTGCATTCCCCAGAAGAATGCAAGTTTCCTGATGGGCCTCTGGGCATCAACAGATGAGATTTTTTTTTATTTTGGTGCTGAGTAAAGCACAGTTCATGCTCATTTCTTGTAAATAAGAGGCAAGAAGCTTCAGCTTGAACAGGATGAACCCAATGTAATTATTTTCTTCTTTTCAGGACAGCTGATCAGGGCCAGACTGTAAACTGGCTGTTCGGAATAAAACGGAGCCCCTGACCCTGCCAGTGCAAACAGCCTGCTAGGTTCACATCTGGCCATTTGCACCCTCAGTCATGGTAACTGTATAAGCAAGTGCTCATGTCCTTATCACATGTACAGGTCTGACAATCGAGCTTTGCGTGTTTGAAACATTTCTCAGCGAAACGAGAGCATCTCAGAGGGAAACATTCTTGGATATGCTCCGACAGATGTTTGTTTATTTAAAGGCAGAAGATGGTTAGTGTTCCACTTTTACATTGTTAATTGACAGACTGGAATAGCATCAGGTGGCTAATGCAGCATCCTCTCCCCGCCCATGGCTGTGCAGGGTCCTGCCAGCAATGGAAATGATATGGTTCTGCTGTGCAGTGACGAAGGGTTCCTGCTGGCCATGCAAGATGTGCAGACCCCTGCTCGTTTTATAGCAGGTTCTTCTGCACCACTTCAGGGAGCATGTTGGGGGGGCGTAGGGGGAGAGGTACACACCAGCCACTGCCACCCCACCCTTGTGCAATCAGCGCTATGAACTGTAGATACTGCTACATCCTTGAAGCTTCAATAGCCAGAGTGGCTCCATGGTCATTCCACAGCTGGGGTGAGGGGAGAATGTCCTGTTGCACTAAGTCAATTTACTCTACTTGACATTGTGTGTGTAATAAAATCACCTGTATCCAAGACAGTGTTGGTCATTTCCCTTTCATCACCCTGAGTGTATCCAGTGCAGCAATCTGACTTGACACACAGGACTAGATACATTGACAGCTAAATCTAGCATTTTAAATGCTCATGGTGCAAACGAATTCTATTGTAGATGGTTTTGGGGGGTGGAATTAGAGACAATCATGTTGAATCTGCTGTATCATATGCCGTCTGTCTTTGTGAAGGGTTGCTCTGAAATCACAATTCCTCTGCTTTGTGCGTCTACAAATGACAGACCTATTTCCAGGTATGTTTACACTCATGTAGATGGTGGTAAGTGGGATTCTTGTTTAATTCACATTGTTGTGGTCTGACAGCTTTGTTTAATGTTCTCTTCCCCATGCTCATGTCATTCCCGAACATTCTGCACATGCAATTGTTCCAGGTATGGAAACCTTGACAACAGTGAAGAAAAGGCTGCAATTAAAGAGTGCATCTTTTTATAGCATAGACTTACTTCATCAGCTTCCAGTTACAATGGTTCTACGGGTTGAAAGTTTGAGAGAGATTTCACTGGAGCTCAGTGGATTTACACAATGGGAAAAGGCGAATACTGGTAGAACTGGCAAAAAGCTTCTAACTGACTAAAGCCTTTAAAATGCAACCACTGTACATTTTTCTTAGGCTACTGATAAAACAAAAGATATTTCAGATCCCCTAATAAGGATTCTTACAACACTGAATAAAATGCCTCAAAACACAGCTTGTTCTTCTGGGCCCTGATCCTGTTCCCACTGAAACCAACAGGAATTTAGCCACTGATTTCAGTGGGAGCAGGATCAGCCTCTGAAAAAACAATGGGATAAATCCTACAGAATTTACTAATTCCTGTCTCAGACAAAGTTTCCCTGGAAGAATTCAGTGAAAAACAGACTGTGGAATTAGAGATAGCATGGGTGCTAGCACGGCAGTGATAGTCATAAAATATTCCAGAATATTATAGATGTAAGAAATGGTGAAGTGACTTCCATGAGACTACTGCTGTGCTTAAAATTAAACACATACTTAAGCCCTTTGCTAATTCGAGGCCTTCATTTCTAATAGATATGACTTTAGGTAGGTCCATGCATTTGATATCTTCCTTCTGATATTATTTTTGGAGAAGTTAAAGGAAGATATCAGTCAGATACAAATAAGAAAATTCCTGTCTTAGTAATGCAGAACAAATATCTGCTTCAAATTAGTGAGCAACTTGCAAATCAAAAGCACAAACTGAGATGACCTTTTTGTTTAAGAAAGCACCTTGGCAGCTCAGCAGAGGTAGAAAGGGTTGTGTACAGGAAAAAAGGAACCCTGACATGAGCCAGAAACTCATTTGATTAGGTGACCCTAAAGATTAGAAACTAATTAAAACTAAAGAAGATGTATCGGGGGGTGTCAGATGCCTTCAGTCATAGCAAACATCCCCTCATGTCTCAAGTTTGTGTGGAAGTCAAGAGCACAGGCTTTGTCAAGATGAAATATTTGATTTCTGTTTGCTCAGGAAAGTGCTTTGACAGCTTAGCGAATAGGAGTTTGTATTTGAGCAAAGCTTGGATTAGATAACAGCCAAGATAATATAAGAATGCTGGAACTGAACCAGCACCAAAAAGAGAGGAAGCAGGTTGGTGAACATGTTACTTCAGAATATTTGCTGAGCCACAATTTTTTCTAGCACCTACCTTGTAAAGAGTGAAATTTGTTGTGCCAGAACTGGATGTTCTAGGCAGTGTAAATTTGTCTCCCAAAGTCAATCTGTCTCAGTCCATTTTTTCTGCAGTCATTCATTTGTTGTTCTTATTAATCTTTATCACATGCTCACCTACTTCCTTGTGGTTGCCATTCTTCCCCTCTAGCAATTATTTTGGACTGGTGCTGGTCATAAACTGAGCAGGGAGGGGCTCCATAGAAAGTTTAAACAGAAATAAACAAACAAAAATGTTTTAATCGAGTTTTGCACTGGAAAAACGGAGTTTTCAATGAAAAACTGAAATCTGAAACATTTTGGTCAAAAAACAAAATAATTTGATTTTGAAAAGCTGTTGCAATGCCTCATGGGAGGAGGTGTTTGGGTACCTCATGCTCTCATTGTCTATAGGCCAGGTGTCCAGGAGGCACTACAACTTTCATGATGTGCCATGGCCTCCATACTCCTGAGGAGGACTGGCACTATATACATACATACATACACATACATACATAGCACTATGGTAGTTAGAGGGCACCAGTGCATCATGGGAGAAGAAGTCCTGCTGGAAAGCCTGCTTCATAACGGAGAATGGGAACATGGGGCACCCAAACTACAATTTCCATGAGGCACCATAAGGGCATTTCAGAATCAAAATATTTCAGCTTTCGGCTGAAATATATATATATATATTGGAGGGTTGTTCAGCTTTTGCAGATCAACATTTTCTGTGGAAAACAGACACTTTTACATGAACAAATTAATTTAGTTGAAACCTTAATTTTCCACTGAAAAACAGTTTTGATGGATATTTTTTGACCAGCCCTACATTGGACTTATGCCTATGTGGCCTTCTTCTCTCTCAACTGGAACTCCAGAAATGAAGACTTCAGATAACCTATCAAGTTAGCGTAGGTACCCAAATGCCAGGAGATCTGTAGGTACCAACAAAATACCCAGGACTGAAAAGGAAGCCAGTCCATAAAATGGTAAACATCAGGCATTTGATACTCAAAGGTATTAACCCCTCAAAGGATTAAGATTGACAGCACCTAGTTTTGTCTCTGCCTATGAATTCAGTACCATCAACATTTAAGAAAAACAGAAGAGAAACGAGGCAGAGATAAAAGTAAAGCTGTGAGAATACCACATTTTTGTATTAAGCTGGGAGAAAGAAGAGGGGGAAGATTGCTGATATGCCTGCTGTGCTTTGCTGACAGGAAGTGTCTTCCAGTCCTAGCCATGCTTTCACAGGGTAAGAAAATAGTACTAATATATTTTCAGCAATTTTCATTATCAGAAAGTGTTTAAATGATGATCTAGTTTAAGCAATGTGCACAGCATGGTCTATATTTATAACTTAAGCATCATCCCTTGCAGCACCTGCATGAACACTGCTATCGTATAAACCTACTTAGGCAGCAGATTTTCTCTAATAACTCTCCCCTCCATCAAGTAACAAATCTGTCCTGTTAAGTGTACTGCTGCCAATATGGAAAATGCTTTTCTGTCCCCAAACAGTGTGCTGGTTTGCATCTCCACCACAATGTTCTTTCAGCATGTGGTCAACGGGTAGGGCTTTAGAGAGGATTTCCAAAGAAATTGCATGGAAAGTAAAAACCGTTACACAAACTAAGGACCAGATTTCACCTACTTCTGTCCTCATGCAGCGCGGTCTTAATCCATGGATGTACCCAGGTATAAATCCGTGCAGGATGTAGCCCAAAAGAATCTCAAAAAGTGATGAGTGAATCTCAGAAAGTTTGTACAGTCAGCCTGACTGACCATTCAAATATGAGTCAGCGTTGTTGGATGCTGGTTGGAGCAGGTGCTGGGAAGTAGGAGATTAGAGTTCATTTCCCAATTCTGCGCTGACCCTGAGCAAATCACTTCAACATTCCATGCCTCACTTTCCTCCTAATCTATAAAGTGGCAAAGCACTTTGGGCATGAACAAAAATGCACTGAAATCAATGAGAGCTTTTCCTCTGACATCAGCAGGTCTTGAAATATTTGGCTGAAAGGTATAATATAAGTGCAGAGTATTTTTTATTTTCTCAAACACTTTGGTTTGGAAATATTGCAAGAACACACTTTCTCATGAAATGTCCAGTCCTTGGGTTGCAAAAGCTATTCTGGCATGCCAATGAAGTCCCAAGCCTGTAAACGGATCTCGAAATATTTCCTTTAGAAACTGAAAAAGTGTATAGCTGTGCATATCCTAGTCCTAGATTATATTGCTTGGTGAACTTGATAACTGTTCTATCGTTGAGCATAGGGCAAGGCGTGTTGAAGTCTTCCCTCATTTGGTGAATTTTTACAAATATACACTTGGGCTAAGGAACCTGCTAGATGACTGGTGTGCCATATAATCTGTTGATCTGCAAGTTCTGTGTCTAAGACTCTTTTGACCTCAGTTATGTTTTGGCATTGCTGTTAGTAGATCATAGAAAACATTATACCCACTTCCCAAATTGACAACAAAATGTATTTAAAAAACAGCAAAAGGGCCAGATTCTCAGCTGGTGTAAATTGACATAACTTCATGGAAGTCAAGGGAACTCTGTCAATTTACACCAATTGAGAGTTTCTCACTAATTGTTTAAAATTACAGGTCCTGTCTTAAACCTTTGTTGAGATGAATAGTCCCAGTGAAGCAAAGAAAATCCTACAGAAGTAAGGATTACTCAGCTGAGAAAGACTTACAGTGTCAGGTTGCTGGAAAAATTTAGATAAAAGTGTACATTATAAGTTTCCGAACATTTGTTTTTTCACATTTTCTCCAGCAGTGGCATCATACACTGACGCAAAACTGAGCAACAAAATCAGTGATGCATGTTTAGATCTGCAGCAAAGTGTGTCAGAACTGAGTACTGAAAAGATATTATCAAACACTAAATGGTTCCCATTCAAGGGTCAGCCAAACATCCATGCAAATTTAATCTAAAAAGTTGTTTTCCATTAGCTCTAGAATGTTCTTTGTCATCTTCATTTGGCTTTACTGCTTCCTTGGTAATGCTGGAACATCTTGAAACTGAACACTTTACCATCTGGAACCTTCCACCAGCTGAGAGATTTGGTCATATTATTGTCAGGCAAAATGATCAGGGATGCAGAACGTCACGGATACCAAATGAAAGATAAAAATCACACTACAAAAAATTCTATCATCCTGAAATTAAAACCCACATAGATGAGAATCAAGAAAAAAAAGGGATTCCCAGAGGAACTTACATCTTGAAGGGATGGCCTTAAGGATGTGGCCTTAAGGTGTATTTTCAAAGGTGCATGAGTAAATCAGACACCCAAAACCCACTCGCTCCTTTGAAAATCCCAGCATGTAGTTATACCTATTACTTGTGTAGCTCTTCCCATTTGTAGAATCCATAGTACTTTACCATGGAGGTAAATTTTATCATCATCCCTATTATTATGTCACTCACTTGTCTCTCTAATATCTTGGGACTGACGTGCCTAAAACAACATGACAAACAGTTTATAAAGCTAGTTTTTTTAAAAATAAGATATAAAAACTCACACTGATCCTGATTGAAGCTTGGCAAGAAGGAGTGTGTGGGGTGGGGGAGGAGTTATCCCTTTGCTTACATTTTCATTAGCAAAATCTATGTAATGTGAGATTTACTTCATCTTGTCTCTCTTTGTACTTTTATTGTATCAGTTGTATCATTCATTAAAACAAATATTTTACCCCCTGTTTTTCTTCATCCAGACATGCAGTGGACTCAGTCTTTGGTAGCATGAGATAGATAGATAGATAGATAGATAGATTAGATAGATGAAAGTGGTGCTTAAAACATCCACTATGTTGCCATTTAAACGCTGAATATAAGCTTGCACAATCATTTTTAATGATCACTTACATTGATGCACACAGGGTCTAATCTATCTGCATACCAGTAGCCCTAGTACCCCTGCACAACTACTGTGGATCAGCTTCGGTCACTATCTTATTCCACAGGTTGAAATAGCAGCTGGGTTGGAGGCTGAGCAGCTGCCTCACACCCTAAAATGGATTTTACTTTCCCACCTGCTGCACACTCAACCCACATAAGGTCTGATCCAGAGCTACTGAAGTCAATGGGAGTCTTACTTCAATGGCCTTTAGCTCAAATTCTCACATTTGATGCGAGTAGAGTGGATTTCACCCAGAAATCCATTCTTTATGGGTTTGGGCCCATGGTGTAATTATGAACGATCACATCAAATATTTGATGACAGCACCAGCAGCTCTCCCACATTACACACTGATTAAATGTTTTATAGGTACTCTCTTTCTCCTTTCTGCATCTGCAATAAATAAATAATAATGAATAGACTGAATTCTAGTTGAACACGTGGCTAAATTCTGCCTTCAAATGTGCATGCACAGTTATCATTTGTTTCAATAGGAGCCTCACACAAGCCCCCCGCATCCACGCATTCTCTCCACGCAGGAGCTATAATATGAAAGCCACAATCAGGAATGGCTTTCCACCCACATTTTCATATTTCATTAAACAGCAAAGGAAACTGAAATGCTAAAAACAGCAGGCATTTGTATTTTAGTGTATGGTGTCCTATTTGCACATTTCTCAAATGATTGCTATGGCCTCTAATTGGATTCAGTGTTTTCTATATGTAGGGATCAAATTTAATGCAATCTGAAAACTAATCATGTTTAATTAGGTTGTTCTATTAGAGAACAGCCAAGCAAATTAAAGAATTGCATATCATACTTGAGAAACTTACAAAGGCAATATTATAAAATGCAAAAACTGTTACAACTAAGACTGTCTGAGCCTTGAATGATGCACAATAATTATATCTAAATGACCCCCACCACGCACACACACCCAAAAGAACCAGCCCTTAATAGTCTCTCTTCTATGCAATTATGCTTGTTCCTTTTTGCTGTAATTTCTACACACTGGGTAATCTTGCTTAAGGTAGTTTCCTTTTAAAGTTTCAAGCACTGACATTTGTAAAGCAACATGATTATTCAGAGCAATGCAAACAAATCAGAAAAATTCTTATCAAGCTGACTCAAGGCTCCAGAAGGAGGAACAACTCAACAGAAATTAGAGGCGCAAGAATTCAGCTCACCAACCTAATAGTCATAGATTTAATAGATGTATGTGTCATGTAGCCTAGTTTATTTAATATCCTCCCCAACATTTTTTCAGTAGCTTGCTTAGAGATCATTCATCTAGTGCAATTTTAATTCACTTCTGACAAAGCTGAAATGATGACACAGCTGTTTGTACTGAAAAAAATACCCACCCACCTACCTCATGGTAGGTACACTAGACTCACTGATATTTATACTGACAAGTATTTCCATTTCAATGAGTTCACTCCATGATTTATACTATATATTTATGCTTAGCCTTAAATACTTTGGCAATGGACAGCATGGAAGACAGAATTTGGATATAGATTCTATGAGAGATAAGCTTAGATCAGAAAATGTAACAGCAAAGTATAATTTAAGAATAAACCTAGGCATTCTATGGAACTCCAAGTAATGTGAAGCGTGGTTCCTTCACATATATGCCACTGAAATTGTCTTCTTTGTAAGTATTTATGGAGCTAGCATGATGGTAACTTGAGATCCAAAGTAACATCAGATACTGAAAACTGGCTTCTGGAAGTTCCATTATTATCCCATGTCAGTGCCTCTCCAAACACACACATGCTCTAGCTGTTTCAAATGCATTCACCTGTTTTCATAAAACCCAATTGCGATTTACTAGCTTTTTCTGCAACAAGTTTGCTAGTGAGTTTACTCCAGCTTCTGGAGCTGCGCTATTACATCCGATTATATAGATTGAACAATAGCCTTCTTCTGTCCCAATTATAACTACATGAATAAGTATTTGAGAATAATTTGGGGATACCCATCATGCGTCTGCTTTAACACATGGAATAGTTCTTGTAGCAGCAAGTGTAGCCATGTTCATCTCACCACATCATACCCTACTCCTTACTGACCCTGCTCTTAGACTAGATTAGTATACTTAGTCTACTTTTTTCCTATCTCCTCTTTTTCCTTTTCTTATTTCTTCTCTCTGTGTCCGATTATGTGAAATAACTGAGTTTCATTTTGCAAACATGTCTTGCCCCCAAATAGTTGATTTTCCCTACTTGACCCTTACTATAACTCTCTCTATGGGTATATTACATAGAAAACACTACATACTGGGTTAAGCAACAATTTTAAAGCAATATTCCTCCTTTGCGTTACACCTTATTCTTCTAAAGATGCAGCATTAGAGGCTGCATAGTGATAAATGTGTAGCTCTTCCTCTCACTTTCAGCTTATAATATTGCATTGTAAAAGAAATTTAGTACCACGACTATAAACTATGCATAAAAACAATTATTATTTATTGAGCAATGACAGCACATGCTTGGCATTGCACAGAACAAAGATGACAACCTGGTCGCTCTCCAGCACAGCCTGCAATCTAAAGGATCCAGACAGTGTTGTCCAAACTTATTGGATTACATTTTAAAAAAATATATGAAATATTGATTGTCCAAAATTTTGTGCACATTTGCTTGCCTAATTTATATGTTGAAAAGACCGGTTTGTTGCCTATCTAAGTCATTTGTGCATGTAATTATTACATACGTAAACAAGTACCCATTTTTCTGAAAATCTAAGCCCAAAGCAAACCTTGGAGTGATCAGCAAGCTTTCTTAATATATATTCTTATACTCAGTTCTTGATGGTTCACCGCTGAAAGCTTTGAGGGAAGGAGTATATTTTAAAGGATATATTTGAATATCACAATGGGGGTTGCTTTGTGAACAAGAGGAAGAGACAGTGCGGGGGTGGCATGTAGGGCAGTGTGAAAATGGGAATGGTAAAGGGTAAATCAGGCAGAAGGTTTGGGAGGAGCAGGTGCAAGTAACAGCAGATATTACAAACAATTTGGGAAAGCCTTGAAATTGCAGCCGGGAATTTAATACAGAAGGTGAAGGGATCTGAAGAAGTGAGTAACGTGGTCAGAGCAATGGGAGAAGGAGATGATTTTAACAGCCGTGTTCTGAAGAGACCATCTGATCATTTGTTCCCCTGTCTCCTTTTCTGGATGCCAAGTCTGCTTCCCTGTTTTGTTAAATACTGTATGTGAGACGCATGCATAGCAGAAAGTTGTGGGGAGGGAGCTACTGTGATTTTCAAACACTAAATTAACTCTTTAAGTACATTAAATAACCCACAGAGCTGACAAAGCTATTGGGTGTTCAGGTAATATGGGAATTAACATTGATTTGAAGTTCGGTGCCTCACATAGTGCAAGCAATACCCTGTGCCACCCAGTCTGCATTTCCACACAGAACATTCTCTCTTCCATCATAGCTGTCACTACATAAAGATCATCTGAGCACTCTGATCAAGTTTTCTAGCTGATTGCTCTGATGAGTTCCATCATCAGTAATTTGTTACAAGGCATCCTCTCTCTTCTCCCCTGCCATTACAAAGGATCGATCTGCTGTCTGTAAGAGCAAGACGCTCCCATTCCCTTGCAGAAGTTTGAATCTGGGATCAGGGTTTTCACAGCTCTCTCCTCCCCCTGGCTCCTCCAGCGCTGCTCAAGAAGCATTTTTGAATGATGGTCTACAGAAGGCATTTTAACTCCAGCACTTTTTGGAAAAAAAATAGTGCAGTTCACAGATAAATTCTAAACAGACGGGAAGGGACCATGAGGCCAACAGCAGGTAGGCAGGATGGCAACAACAGGCGGCTATCATGTGGACAGGGTGGAAGGATGCCCACACCTGGTATTTAGTAGGTATGCAGGATGATCTGGTAACATCATCAGGTAGTTATCTGATGGCAGGAGCTCAACCATGGCATCAGAAGCAGGACATCATGGCAACAAATTATTAATGTTCATCAATTTGACAAGACAAGGCAGAATAGCCCCGTAAGTCCTGATCCATAAGTCTGTAATGCCAGATATGGCAATTTCCTGTAATATCTTTGAAGATCTTACTGTATTAAGCTGATGTATCATTTTGCACCCTGGATTTATGTAATTCTGTGGGGGGAGGGTTACCACAGCTCCTCCAAGAACTGAAAACAATGGAGGGGGATTGATTAGGCAAATTCACTCAGGTTGAAATGCCTCCAAAGAAGGCATATACTGGTTCAAACTGGATTCTCCAGAGACCAACAAACAAAGGAATTTTGCATTAATAGTCTCAGGCTAAACTGACTCTGGGCCTTCTTTCTGATCCAGCAAATGGATAGGACCTTCTGTACAAGGGTGGGGGGAGCCTAATCCTTCCTAGAAAGAGTTGAAAGGACTTTGGCCTACTGAGGCCATAAAACTGATGGGTGACCTCAACTAAGCATTTAGCATGAGCGTAGGAACTTTTATATGTTTTCTCTGTAATGCAGTCACCTTAAGAATAAATGTGCTTGCTAATAAAGGGACATGTGGTAACTTACAACTGTTGGCAATTATGTTGGTCTTGAGCCTTCAAAGAGAAAGCAAAGCACAGATTCTGGCCTGTTCACACAGTCTGGTTTGCTGGAATATCACAAAGTAGGCAGGGAACTGTGTAGCCTGAAAAAAACCCGGTTTGGAGAGGGAAATATGGGTCTTCGCCCAACAGAGATGACACCTGAGGAGGCAGAAGCCTAGAGTATGTGTACACCCTAGGGGTCACACAGGGGGAAATACAGGTGTAGTTGCCCTGAGCTGTGACACAAGTAACTCGAAGGGTATAATACTACTGATTTCAAATGAAACTAGTCTTGTGTTTAAAGCTATGCTTGTATTTAAGTGCTTTGCTGTGGGGCATCATGAGCTAAAACATATTATGGATTGTCCGCATACTTAAAAAAAATATAAATGAAGGTTTCTGAGGGAAAATTGTTAGACTCTGCCTGACCCGCCCTGGGTGTTGAAGTATGGGACAAGTGGACAGAAATCTTCTTAACTGCTCATACTTTCTGAATAGAAGAATGTTGGATGCGTCAATGGAAAAAATGTGGCAGGAGACAAGTCAGTTGAAGACAAAACATAGGAAAGAGTTAGGCTCCATCCTCCACCTAATATCAAAATCCCAGCTGACTTCAATAGATGCAATAGCAGGCTCAAAATGAGCAGCACCAACGATCAGAATAACTCTAAGGATACAGAAGACTATTTGATGCTGAAAATAAGCAGGGATTAAAGACAAATCATATATTTCAGGGGAGCAAAGCATGAGTGATAACTCCCTGAATCTGCAGGCTCGACTTCCAGTAATACTGACTGGTTCCAAAATTGGATCTGAATAGTTTTAAGAACTAATTTGGCCAAGACAATACAAGAGCATCACACTGGCCTGGCTCATTCCCATAACAAAACCAGCCTCACCCACCCAAAAAGGAGAAAGTCTCCAACTTTCTTCTCTGTAGGTTTCTACTTTGAATCCAGTTTGTTCCCTTGGCCACCTTAGAGGGATATGAACACAGTATGCATCATGTTTCAAATCCACTAGCAGGAGGATTCTTAGCAAAGTTGCAGGGTCGAACCATTCTTGAAACAACTAGCACATTCCAATGGACTTTTCCATTGCAATAAAGATCATTCCTGCAGAAATGCTATTGCTAGTTTTATGGCCTGTTTTAAGCTGGAATTTCACAGAATTGTTTCTGCTCGAGTTGTAGCCCATCTGCTGCTATTTTTTGTTCCTAATCCTAGGGAAACTTGCTCCACAATATCCTTTCAGAGAGAAAGTATTTCATCTCTCAGTATTACATCAGCAATAAATCTTGTCCTTGTTCAAAAAGGACTAATAGCAATAATATAGATTGGGGTGGGCAAACTTTATGCACCAAGGGCCACATCTAGGTAGAGAAATTGTATGCAGGGCCATGAATGTAGGGCTGGGGCAAGGGGTTCTAGTGCGGGAGGGAGTGTGGGGTGTGGGAGGGGTCGTGGCATGCAGGAAGGAGCTCAGGGCAAGAGGTCAGGGTGCAGGAGAGGGCTCAGGGCAGGGGGTTGGGGTTCATGGTGTGGCAGGGGGCTCAGGGCAGGGGCTTGGGATGCAGGAGGGGGTGTGGAGTGTGGGACGGGGCTCAGGGCAGGGGGTTGGGGTGCAAGAGGGGTGCGGCGTGTGGCAGTGGGCTCAGGATAGGGGGTTAGAGGAGCAGGGAAGGTGATTGGGGTGCGGGCTCTGGCCCGGTGCCGCTTACCGTGGGCAGCTCGAGGGTGGTAGCAGTATGCAACAGGGCTAAGGCAGACTCCCTGCCTGCCCTGGCCCCGCGCCGCTTGCTGCCCTTGCCTGTGGGTACCAAAGCTCCCATTGGCCGCGGTTCCCCATTCCCAGCCAATGGAAGCAGTGGAGGTTGGTGCCTGCAGGCAAGGGCAGTGCACAGAGCCCTCTGCCCCTCCTCTTCCCCAGGGGCCACAGGGACATGGTGCCGGCTGCTTCCGGGAGCAGCGCGGGGCCAGGGCAGGCAGGGAGCCTGCTTTAGCCCCACTGCACCACGGGATTGGCAATCACACGGGCTGGATTGAAAGCCCTGATGTGGCCCGTGTGCTGTAGTTTGCCCTCCCCTGATATAGATGATGAGGGTAGAATAATTGTAACACAGACATTGTAGTTACCATCACTAGGTTTTTATAATGATAAAAATGACTTGGAATAGAATTACTAACTGATTAATCATGGTTAAATAAAGTTGTTGTACGTCCTTCAATGTTCAAGTCATTGTACAAGCCCTGGTGTCCTTTGCATCTGGCCAAATTAAAGTTACAATTTGTTCTCTGAAGACTTTTCCCCAGTTTCCAGTACACTGGTATCCCGACCTCGTGCTGGATTCAACCATAGGGACAGCTTTGTGTGAATTTATTCTTTAAGCCAGTAGCAAGTCTCTACAGCAGGAGCCCTCTCTCTCCACCAGACGCACACAGAGAGCTCAACCTCCTTGCACATGTGACATCTGTGTGAAATGGACACAGCATTAGGGTAGTCATCCTGAGCAGTCACCATCCCTCAGCTCTGTCAGAGCAAATGAAAGTTCCTGCAGCAGCCTTGCAAATTAAAGCTGTTACACTGCTGGGTCTGCTTAGCATTTTACATGAAATGAAATGGAACCTTTATTTTCTCATTGTCTGGGTTTCCAGTTGTTGAGGGTTTTAACTGTAGTTTTTACATTTGCAGTTATTCACTGTGGTTAAAGCAGGGGAGTGTTTGCTATTGTCTGTTGGTCTGTCTGTCTCTATAATGGGCCTATCTCATTGAGGTTAAATACATTTACATTATTAATTATCACTATTTTTATTACTACTACTACTAATTTTTGGCCAAATCCTGAAATATTTACTATCAGGCAAAACTCATTTGAGTCAGCAGGACAGTGAATATAAAAGGACTTTAGGACTGGGATTATATTTTTATTAAATTCTAAGGAAGGTTTGTTTCATTCTCGTTTGTTCTGACACTTTTCTTTGCAGCATATTCCTCTGGCATGGAAAGAGTTCATGAGACCCATACAGACAGTGCAAACTGATGTTCCAACACATGGGTCCCCAGGTTGGTGATCATGATCCCAAAGGGTTAACAGCAGATGTCAGTGGGTCGTAGCCACACTGCCTTTCCCATATTGCTAACAGGAGGTGGTGGTCCAGTAAGGAAAAAGTAGAGGACCACTATCTTAGTGATTATACCTGTATAACTCCCCATTGTCTCCCCACCATTACACATCCACGATCAATACAGTTTATTGTCCTTTCCACTACAGAAAGGATGTGAACAAATTGGAGAGAGTCCAGCAGGGAGCAACAAAAATGATTAGGGGGCTGGGGCACATGACTTGCGAGGAGAGACTGAGGGAACTGGGGTTATTTAGTCTGCAGGAGAAAAGAGTGAGGGGAGATTTGATAGCAGCCTTCAACTACCTGAAGAGGGGTTCTCAGTGGTGGCAGATGACAGAACAAGGAGAGGTGGTGGAATCTGCATCCTTAGAGGTTTTAAAGGCCCAGCTTGACACAGCCCTGGCTGGGATGGTTTAGTTGGTCCTGCTTTGAGAAGGGGACTGGACTCGATGACCTCCTGAGGTATCTTCCAACCCTAATCTTCTATTCTATGATTCTGTGATTTCAATTTGCTTCCCTTCTGTGTTTTTAACCCCAAGAGAACTGTAGCTTTAAATGACAGGGAGGACAATTTGGCCTTTTCCAGCAATGGAAATGGTACTCCGGCAAGAACAGAAGTTAAGATTGTTTCTGAGTGTGCTATACTCATTTGCAAGTCTTTTTCACATGTGTGCATCTTAGGGACATCAGCAGTGTGTTCAATATTTGCAGCCTTCTTCTTAACTGCCAACTGTGGGAGGAGGTGGGGGAACATCCTCCAGTGTAATAGAGCACCAAGGGGGAAAAAAAGGCTCACTCCAAAACTAACAAGGAAAGCAGAGAAAGCAGCCAGCCAGTAAGAAAAGGATACTCTGACACGAGTTTAACTTGTTGCTTTCTGGACTTTGATACTGAGATGGTCCAAATAGCAGAGTAAGTTTCACCATTCTGCCACAAGTAAATTAACTGACACTAGCTCAGTGTTAAGGAGTTTGTCTGCAATGTGGTCATTGCAAAACTCTGTTTAAAAGGACCTCAAACACAGAAGAGCTCTGAGGGCCAAATTATGACCTCACTTAAACTAGTGTAAATCAGGAGAAACGCCACCAAGCTCAATGGAGGCTCACCAAGATTACTTTGGTTGTAAGATCTTTGGAGTAGAGCCCATCTTTTTGTTCTGACTCTGGTCCATGACTGGGGATCCTAGGCCTTACTGCAATGTATATAAATAAATAATGAATCAATATAAAACCAAGAGAAGAATCAGTCCCTGGTGTGTTCCACAGTGAGATGCTTTAACTCAGACTGTAACATGGCAGCAGCATATTGATGTTCACTGTTTTTGCTGGAATTGGCCAACTCAGCAATGGCTGAAACCTTTCTCCTTTCATTAAAAATACTGAAAGGGCAAGGAGAGGGGGCTTTAATGTCTGCTGTGCCTTTACTGCTTTTCCTTTATAAGTGCAAGTGCTGATCACCATTGCTGGACTTGCAAAGAGTTTAATATTGGCATTTATTACGGAATTTCTCAACAAACTGTTAAAGATCCCTAATGACTTAATGAACCCTAAATCATTGTCTAGGGTTTTAGTTGGCTGCTGTGACACCATATGTCATGGGAAAATACTGTCCCTTTAGATTCATATTGAAAGGCAGTCTGGTTCAGTGGAGAGAGCACAGGACTGGGGTGAGAAGACCTTGAGACTATTCCCAGCTCAGCCACTGACCTGTTGTATAACCTGAGGCAAATCACTTTATGTCACCACCCGAGTCATCCTTTATCTTCCTTCTTATTAGGCTGCCAGCACTTTAGGGCAGAGACCGTCGCTCACCGACCTAGCATGATGGAACTTTCGTCTAAGTTTGGGGGCTCTTCGTGCTACTGTGATATGAATAAATAAATAAATAAATAAATACTTTCTATGAACTGTCCTTTTTTTCTCATTAAGTTTGTTAGCGGAAAAACCACGAGCCTCTGATAGATGTTTCCTGGCTGTGCTAGTGTTGATAGCCCAAGATTGACTCTCACAATGAGAGGGGCACAGTTCACAACCTGACCATGGGTTTAGCTCATCCCTGTGTGTAACTCCACTGACGTCTATGAATTTATTCCAGGGTGAATCTGGCCAAGCCGCCCTCCGTGTTACTGATTCCTTGGCTGAGTTGAGTCAGCCCACTCTGAAAGCCTCAGGGGAAGATTACATCTGCTGCTGGTGGACAATCTCCTTCTGAAGGTTGGCTGGTTATTTTATTTGTGCAATCCATCCTTTCTTCCTAGTATCCTCGTTGTGCTATTTTGTGATGGGCAAACATAAAGAGTTTGGTGGTTCGGCTCTGATGTCCGCTTTGCTGCCCGTTCATCTGTTGGGTCCAGAAATCAGGCTGAGAATTTTGCAAGAACAAGTACAGCCATGGCAGAAATGCATCAGGAATAGCCACTTTCCTAACAATACCTGAGTATTTCTACTTCCAGCTGACAGGGGGAAAACACACACAAGGAAAATATTAACCCAACCTTTTTCTAACATCAGTAAATGTTTGCGTTTGGAACAAAGGTTTCCTGTCCCTAGTGATTTTCCATCATATTTAGGTCTCCAGCCCCTGAGTGGTATGTTATCAATAATGAGGCAGACACAGTGGTTGTGAATAATGGGGCTAATTTTGCTCTCAGGGAACCTTATTGACGTCATTGTCTGGCTTAACTGATGATTGGGTATATGCTGGTGGAATGACTCATCAAGGGAAAAAAAATACATAGGGGCAGCCAGCAAGTGGTTTTCCTCCAAAGGATTATGTTTATAACAGGCAGCAAAATAGTCTCACAAAAGCAGCAGAAGAACCAGAAATCTCCCCAGCTTGGAGTTCAGCACAGACATATGACCCTGAGCGTGGAGCCACAATCTCTCACCTCTTACTACATGCAGCCAACTTCTACCCCTTCCCCAAGCACCTATGCAAACAGAGGGGAGAGGTGGGCTGAAAAAAACCCAGTTTTCTCTTGGGGCAAAGCAGTGCTTCTGAAACTAGTCACATGGGGCTACTTGGGTTTTAGTTCACCACCAGGTTGTAGCCCAGTAACTTGCAGTGTAGCAATCCCTTTATATTAATTCATAGAATCATAGATCTGGAAGGGACCTCGAGAGGTCATCTAGTCCAGTCCCCTGCACTCATGGCAGGACTAAGTATTATCTAGATCATCCCTGACAGGTGTTTGTCTAACCTGCTCTTAAAAGTCCCCAATGATGGAGATTCCACAACCTCCCTAAGCAATTTATTCCAGTGCTTAACCACTCTGACAGGAATTTTTTCCTAATGTCCAACCTAAATCTCCCTTCCTGTAATTTAAGTCCATTGCTTCTTGTCCTATCCTCAGGGATTAAAAAGAACCATTTTTCTCCCTCCTCCTTGTAACAACCCTTTATGTATTTGAAAATTGTTATCATGTCCCATCTCTATCTTCTCTTTTCCAGGCTAAACACACCCAATTTTTTCAATCTTCCCTCATAGGTCGTTTTCAAGACATGTAATCATTTTTGTTGCTTTTCTCTGTAATTTCTCCCATTTGTCCACATCTTTTCTAAAATGTGGTGCCAAGAACTGAACACAATACTCCAGCTGAGGCCTAATCAATGCAGAGTAGAGCAGAAGAATTCCTTCTCGTGTCTTGCTTACAGCACTCCTGCTAATACATCCCAGAATGATGTTTGCTTTTTTTGCAACAGTGTTACACTGTTGACTCATATTTAGCCTGTGGTCCACTATGACCCCCAGATTCCTTTCCACAGTCCTCCTTCCTAGGCAATCATTTCCCATTTTGTATGTGTGCAACTGATTGTTCCTTCCTTAGTGGAGTACTTTGCATTTGTCTTTATTGAATTTAATCCTATTTACTCCAGAGCATTGCTCCAGTTTGTCCAGATCATTTTGAATTATAATCCTCTCCTCCAAAGCACTTGCAACCCCTCCCAGCCAAATTCTTTGACTGGTGACGGGGGCACGACTGGAAAAGTTTGCATACCAGTGCACTACACCATGCTGCCTCCCAATCTGCAGAGGTGTAAAGAACGATGCAAGGTCTCAAGCAGGGGAGAATGAGACCCATTAGGAGCAACTCTGCCTCTCTTGGCTGCTGAAAAGAAAATATCTTTAAAAAGCCCCACCCACAGAGACCCCTGGTCACTAGAGCTAGTGGAAAAATGGGAACATTTTGTGAAAAAATTATTCCAGTGGTTTGTTGGGGAAAAAAAAGTTAATTTTGTATTTCTTTAACTAGCTCGACTCATCACAAAGTATCTATTGGCTCAGCTCACAGAGATTCTAGAGCCATGGCTCTCAACCTTTTTATACCTTTCAAGAGTCTGATTTGTCTTGGATACTCCCAAGTTTCACCTCACTTAAAAACTACTTTCTTACAAAATCTGACATAAAAATACAAAAGTGTCACAGCACACTGTTGCTGAAAAATTGCTGACTTCCTCATTTTTACCGTTTATTTTACCATTAATTATAAAATACAAAGCAGTATTAGCAAGTCATTGTCTGTATGAAAGTTTAGTTTGTTTTGACATCGCTAGTGCTTTTTATGTAGCCTGTTGTAAAATTAAGCAAATATCTAGATAAGCTGATATGCCCCTTGGAAGACTTGAGTACCTCAGGGGTACGTGTACCCCTGGCTGAGAGCCACTGTTCTAGAGTGTGGGTGACGGAATCGAAAATTGTATGGAAGAAAACAAACATTTTAAGTGTCAGAAGAACCAACAATATCAAAAATAGGAAAACGGTTGGGTTTGTGCTTATGCTATTTTTTTTTTTCCAATTTGAGAGAATTGTTCTCAAACTGAACTCTTGTAATTTTACATTTCAGCCCACCTTAAAATGTTTTGGGCACATTAATGAGCTCATGCATATAAAGGTTTTTAATGGACCACAGACACAACCAGGTGCTCTCAACCCCTACTATAATGTATTGAGAGCAAAAAATGAATCCTAGATCAGTAAGAAGGCAATAGTGTGTGCTAATAATTTGACATGGAAAAAAATGGATAAGATCTAAACTTAAATCATGATCAAATTTACTGGATTCTGGAGAAAATATTGCTGGTATTCTGGAGCTATTTAGATAATGCCTTTGTTGTAATTTAAAATCAACAACGAGCCATATGTTCCTTGATTTTTTGTTTTTGTTTTTGGAGGTGTTTTTGCTGAAAAATGAGTCCTTATTAATGATGTGTGAATTACTTTATGAATGCCAAGATGAAAAGCACAGAATCCATTCCAGTGGCATTTGAGTAAATGCCATTTCACTCTTAAGGTCAGGTAATATTATAAGGATCCCAAGGGATATTTTCTATTCTGAAGCCAATCAATGTATCTCTAAACCTTATGTTACAATGATTATTGTTTGTGTTTGTAACTGATACACAAAGCTATTTGGGTTTTAGACTTTATTGGAGTTTTTCTTTATGGGATCCCATTCATCAAGAAGGCATGTGCTAGAAAAAGCAAAAATAAAGATAAAAACCAGTTCATCAGCTGGCGTTAATCAGTATAGTTCCAGTGCCATCAATGGAGCTACATCATAAGAACATAAGAACGATCATACAGGGTCAGACCAAAGGTCCATATAGCCCAGTATCCTATCTTCCAACAGTGGCCAATGCCAGGTGCCCCAGAGGGAATGAACAGGTAATCATCGAGTGATCCTTTCTATGTCTCCCATTGCCAGCTTCTGGCAAACAGAGGCTAGGGACACCATCCCTGCCCATCCTGGCTAATAGCCATTGATGGACCTATCTTTCGTGTTCTTTTTGAACTCGGTTATAGTCTTGACCTTTACAACATCCTCTGGCAAAGAGTTCCACAGGTTAACTGTGTGTTGTGAGAAGAAATACTTCCTTTCTTTTGTTTTAAACCTGCTGCCTATTGATTTCATTTGATGACCCCTAGTTCTTGTGTTATGAGGTGGAGTAAATAACACTTCCTTATTTACTTTCTCCACACCAGTCATGATTTTATAGATCTCAGTCATATCCCCCCTTAGTTATTTATTTTCCAAGCTGAAAAGTCCCAGTCTTATTAATCTTTCCTCATATGGAAGCCGTTCCATACGCCTCATCATTTTGTTGCCCTTTTCTGAACTTTTCCATCTTACGCCAGCTGAGAATCTGGCTCTCCAGGCATCACCATTACATCTGATTGCAGTGCAGATAGGAGTTCATGTCAGATCCCACAACAGTTGGCCACCTTATAAAAACCTAGACAGACAGAATTTGGCCCACTAGTGTTAAGTTTCTAAAAATGTAGGTTCCAAAATGTCCTCCTGACAAAGAATCGTATCTGTTGTGGCTAATCCTTATGCTTGAAAATGCTGATAGTTGACACTGTAAGATGGTTCTCAGGAGTATCTCATTTACAAACAGGTGCTTCCCATCGAGCAAGACCTAGTAAACTGATTTGAAAGGAACAAGAACAAGCTCCAAATCTTCACCTAGGCCTCAAAATCAATCAAAATTTTAATCTTTGAAAATCTTTGGGTAATATTTACATATCTCCTCCCTGACTTCTGCATCTTCCCTCTATTCTCTGGCCCTTGCTGTTTCCCACGTTACCCTCCTCCAGTCTATCCAAACCGCAGGATCTAAAAATATCATCTTCACATTCCATGGCCTTGTCACTCCTCTCTCCAAATCCCTCCATTGGGTTTTATATTCTATATCAAGTGAGACATCCAGGTCTTACGCATTCCCTAATCTCTCTTTTCTCATTTCTCCCTTTCTAATCTTTTGCCCCACTCTTGTTTTTGTTCTTTTTTTCATTGTATGCTTTAACTCTCTCCGTTGATCGAAATCCCTCCTTAAAACATAACCTACTATGGTCAACCGTCTAAATTAGAAGTTCTACCAGGACCTCTGTAATGTTTTTGTGAGGCGTCCAGAACTATGGGTGACCTGGTTACCCCTCTGCCTTAGCAAAAGAGAGGTTTGTTGCTGTTAAACCAAGTGACCGCTCCCTTTCACCCCAGTTTGTTAGCCTGCCAGTCCTTTTTGCCTCGCAGGTAACACTTGATACACACAAGTTCCTGAACCCCCTGGAAGAGTGTTTATTTCTCTGCAGTATCCATTCCGTCACTGGACACTCACAGAAATTACCAAGTCAGCTCTCTCCATAGGGAGTATATACACCAGCCTGTTGGTTCAGCTGAGTATTCACATCTTGCTTTAATATAACAGCTTTGAGATGAATTTTTAATAAAACAAGAATAAGTTTATTAAGAAAGAACAGAGATTTAAGTGATACAAAAGCAGAAATAATCGAAACAGAAAATGGTTACAAACAAAATTATACTAACACTTTCACTTTCTAGTGGTTAAAATTTAACAGGCTACAATCCTTGTCTCAGGCAGTTTTCTCACCTACAGCCAGTTAGCATCACTAACCCACATGGCTGGGGCTCCATGGTTCCTGGGTGCAAAGAGCACTGACCTCAGTGAGAGATCACCAAAATGTCTTTTTGCCACTCCTTATATCCCCCAGACTTTGTCTTTGTCACCAGTGTTAGGATGAACACCTAGGGTTCAGATGCTAGTGTCTTCCCAGATGAATTTTACATCCTCATGTTAATTTGCTCCTCCTGATTACCTTCAACTCAAATGAAATGTCCCATTGTCTCTGGCATCACCATGCTCAATTTACATTAGAGACAGGGAAATAATTATCCTCCCTCTTGACAAAAGAAAACCTGTTTCTCCCTTTGTTTGCTTACAGATTTTAATGTATAATACCATAATTCCTGATACAGTGTTAATACATCATTTCACAATGGTATTAATGGCCAGCGTGTCACTGTCGTTCACTGGCTATCTCATACGACATTCTCTATAGATAAATATCATGATGACAATGTGTTAAGTGTAATGAGTTTATCAGGGTTGACAGCAGTTGCTGTTACATGACACTGAACCCTTTATCAGTGGGCAGTCAGAGGCTCTTAAGGACACAAAATTGTTGCCCTTTATGATAACCTCTCTCTAGTCACGAAGAGCAGTTAGTATTTGTAACCTCTTGTCTATCCAAAATCTGAACTCTGTGGCACAGGGACCATGTGTTCTCTTTGGTCAGTGCTGTGCAAAACAATGCTGAGCACATCATAATAGTTATTACTCAGTCTTGTGCCCCACTGCACATTCTAATACTGCCTGGAAGAGCCCAGATGATATGAAGAGAAAGCTTCTTCTTGGTGTATTGTCATCCCTAATGGAATTGGAAGGAACAAGAAATATGAGGGGAAAGCCTGTTTTGGGGTAGTGTCAAACCCAGTTTTGCAGGCTTAAGTGATCCAATTTGTCCCTGGTTAATTTAATTTAATACTGGCTTTGATTAAATTACCCCAGAGATAAATTTGGCTCAAGAGGTTCACAGAGTTTCATAGGTAGGGTTAGGATATGTTTGCGTACTTTTGGATGCTTATCCATTCTGGACCTTGAAACATAATGAGGATACACTGTAAGGGATCTGTCCTCATTAATTTCCTTGATTATGTTCCACCCTTAGCATTTCTTGGACATAACTTGATTTTAGTAAGTGTGTGACTAGCTAATTATTATTATAGAGACAAGATGGGTGAGGTAATCTTTTTTATTGGACCAACTTATATATATTTTTTTATTTTAATAAACTTCATTTATTGGTCCAATAAAAGACATTATCTCACCCATCTCCTCTTTCTAATACCCTGGGACCAATATGGTCACAACAACACTGCATACAGTTTTCATGTATGTCTGTTATGTGTCTTGTAACAGCCAGCATCACAGGATCTCTTGAACAGTCAAAGCTCTTACCCATGAAAAATGTGGATGAAGAATTGTAGACTATCCACTCTGGTGACTACTGAAAGTGGTTGATTTCTCATAGAAGGGAAATAATTGTATGAGACAGGAACTTTCTGATAGACCTCTGAAAGAACTGTGAAGAGAGTGGCTCTTTGTTCCTCCTTACCTGGAAAACAATGGCTGCAATTAATACAACTAAATTTCAAAGGAAGGAATCATGCCTTTTTTAAGTGCAACTGTGCCAGGATGAATGTTGTGTTGAAGCAGCCTGTAGCTCATTTGCAGTTTGCAGAAAGCAATAATATGAGGCCATCGTATACACAGTATTAATATACCCACTTTCTCCCCCAGATACTTATTTTTAATAGATGTGGTACTACGATAATGCCCACAGATGACAGAGTCCTATTATACACGATACTGAAAGCTCACACAAAATATGGGGTAGTCCATGCCCCAAAAAGCTTAGATTCTAAGACAGAAAGAGGTAGTAGAAAGGAAGTATGATTAGCCCCATTTTATAGATTGGAAACTAAGATATATTAAGTGACTTTTCCAAGGCTGTATAGAAGTCTGTAGCAGATCTCAGAACTGACCTCAGGTTTTCTTAGTCCCAGGTGAGTATCTTAGCCACAAGGTTATCTTTCCTCTCTAACTTTAATTTATCCATCACTTCTAACTTGGCCTGACTCTATACAATATAGGGGAAATGCCAGAAGTTTTTGGAATCCACTTTTGAAAAATTAGTGAAATTGAAATTTTAGCCCAATAACGCTTAGTAAAAATAACACTTATGATATCTTGTCACAGGGTAATATTGTTAAACATTGTATTTTGTGGTAGTAAGATACTGAAATACAAAACCCTGTGATTCAGTTATTGATAGGATAGCAAAAGAATGTTATTCTGCCTTTTCTGGGAGAAATAAAAATCCTCTGAAAGATTTCATGATGCATAAAAAATGTCCTTATTCCATCAGGACAGATGTTTGGTTACTGAACTATCTGGAACATTTAGTAGAAATCAGACTGAGAAGCTATCATTGCAAAATCCATATCCACTACATGTAAAAAACATCAGATACAGGACGTGATTTATGTCGTAACAGTGAGTATTTATCTGGCTCCAAGTGCTATGTTCGGCATTGTTCTTACATACTCGGCTGTTTAACACTGCTCCTTCACTGAACATGGATGGGCAGGCAGCAGAGGGGCAACAACTGAGAGCATCCCTACATCAGTCATGAATGATACAGTGGCAGTCACTGAGAGATGGTGCAGGGCAAGTCAGACAGCAGAATGACAACAATGAGAACTAATAGTGAGGGCAATCAGTGGAGATGGAAGTCCAACGAGCAATGCATTTGGCAACACACAGTGGCATGGTGTACGATGAACATCAAGATCAAACAAACATCATAAAACATTGATCAAACTGTCAATTAAAAAACAAATAGGCTCATCGTAATCACACTATAATAATTGTTATTGTCTGGAGAGGTAATTAGGTACATGTTATCAGATCTGTTGTTGCTGACTTGAGCGTAGAACTGGTCAAAATATTTTTTTTTACATGAAAATTTCTAAGCTGGTTTTGTTTAGTTTTATTTTAATGAGATGACTTTGAATTTCTTCCTAGAACGCTCTTTTTTTTTTTGAAAATTTGCAATTTTCAAAAATGAAAATTTCCCACCATTTAACTAAGCCAACCCGATCAAAACTGGTGATGGGGGAAGTTGGCAAAAGCTCTAACAACAAATAAAAAATGCAAAAAATGTTTTTCTACTGAAAATGAAACATATATATATATTATATATATAAAGTCACGATTTGAGAGAAAGAGTCAAGTTTCATTCCCTGTTCCCCTCCTCCTGAGTAAATGAATGAACATTTTCCACCTGCTGTAACAGACTTTGCAGGAACAGAATGCTAAAGGGATCAGGCCTGACTGCCTAAACTGGACATAGCACAATGGTGAAGCAGGGCACCCATCTGGGCAATCCAGTCTCTTTAAAGGTTTGATCCAAAGCCCATTGAAGTCAATGAAAACCTTCACTTGGGCCTCTAAAATAAGAGGCTTTGCATCAGGCCCTAATGGAAAGCAAAAAGGCACAGGATAGTTTCTTTATAGGGGACACCAAGGTACAGATGGGAGCTGAGCTGTAAGCCACGCCTTACAATGAATGTAATGAATGTGAAATAATCTCCGAGCATCCCTGCGCAGAGCACACTTGGCTATGTGTAAACAATGGAAAAAACAATGATAATTCTGCCCAGTGTTCAAAGAATACAAAATGACATTGGAATGGAACAGTTTCAACCAATGAGAGAGCAGGGATGTCACACATTCACCTGCTCAACACTTTCCAGTAGCTCTCAGTAACTCTGCATCAAGGCAATCCCTGTATTTGGATTTGCTCTCACCTTTCACGTTCACTGCCCATATCCTCAGCTAACAGCTGCCTTAATTTATCATTTCATGCAGCTGCTAGACTGGGAAAAATGTCTAATATTTCATCAATAGACATAATTGCACATTGTGGCAAATTGCCAGCACTATTATGATGGGTCCCATGTTTCCTCCTCTTGTGGGGGTTCAGGGCACCATTTCTCACCCATAAACTGGGGTATCAACTGTCCCACTAGTGTCCCAGAAAAGGGGAGTAAAGAGGGAGCGACCTGGGCCCGCCCTCTACTCCAGGTCCCAACCCAGGGGCCCTGAGGTTTTGGTGAATCACTTGCAATTCCTTCCCCTGGGCTACCTCCCTCTCCAGCCTTCATCTTGTGGGGCTTCCTTCCCTCTCTCCACTTGGGCCAGGTTTCTCCCAAACCCTTGTGTCTGTAGAGTCCCTCTGCTCTGCACAAGCCAGGTTTCCCTTTACCTAGGGTCTTGGTCTTCTGGCCCTACACAGCACTTCTCCAAACTTTCCTCTGCTTCCCTCCAAACTGCTCTCCAATCCAACACCAAACACTCTACTTCAACTCCTCCAACTGTCTGATTGGAGCAGGGGGTTTTTATCAGGTGACTGGCTTCAGGTGCTCTAATTGGCTTAATTGATTTCAGGTGCTCTAATTAATTTGTAGTAGCCTCTCTTCCCTCTACAGGGGATAAGGCTCCCATCTATCACTCTCCTGCTGGCCATGCTATATTACAACATATAAGGTCTTCAGCGTAGGGACCACCATTGTGTTCTGTGTTTGTACTGCATAATGTGGTCCTGGTCAATGACTGCAGCTCCTAGGAACTACCACAGCTATAATAATAAATTGTGAGGATTTTCTCATGACTAATTTTGGGCTAATAAATACCTTGGGCTCAGCTGTTATGTAAATTCAGGATATGCCCATTAAAGAAGCATCCCAAGTTACCTCCTAACCAAAAAGATTTGGTCATTTTGGTGCATAACTGGTTTTTAGCATAAAAAAAAATCCCATGATTTTCTGAGAACAGTAGCACTAAAATTGACCACACACAACCTAAGATAGTGTGAGAAAGGAAGTGACTGTAGCTTGGAGAATAGTCATTAAATCAAAAGAATGGAAAATTCATTCCTTGTAAGAATGTAGCTGCTGGAGAGTTGCCCAGTGCTGAACAAAGAATAGCAATTCACAGCTGACGGGAGATAGCATGAGTACACAATGATCTAAATTATAAAATGTACATATAGCCTGCAACAAACATGTGGCTGTTATAGATCAGTATGTATGGCAAATATTTTCAAGTTACATTAATTCAATTAATTGGCTAGAACCTTTCTGAACAAGCCTCCTTCTATCATCTTCTGAACCTGGACAGCTAAAAAAGTAAAATGTGCCTTATGTTAAAAGACTTTAAAGTGAGGAACCTACAGAGTTATATAGGCACTAAGAGTGCTTCCACCCCACAGAGGGGAGCCAATAACATTTTCAAGGCAAAAATGATGTGGCTAGATTCTAAGAAGTCCTTCTCCAACAAAGTGATGCAGTTCACTGTGACTTATGCATACAGGTAATTGATATTAATACAACAGAAAATTTCTGGCAAGCAGTATATAATGGGGTTTGTTTTCTATGAACATTGAAAAGGGATTACAAGAAAGGCAAACTTAACAAAGACTGAATTTACTATTTAAATGTATATTTAACATTCAGCTAACACTATCGCAGTTATGACTTATGCAACCCCAGTAGGCCACAGACAAAAGAGATTTCCTTTTGTTTTGCAGGTTAAACATACTGAATTATCCTTCCTCCCTTCCTATATTAAATGTGCAGTAGATGCTGCCAATAGTAAGGAGATGATTTGAGCATATCTTATTATTCCTATGTAGCTGAGATAACTCACAAAGACTGGCTAAGTTGTGAGGACCCAGAGCAGGCTTTCTGGATACGTTCAAGCACATGTGGCCTGATCCAATCCTCAAATGAAGTCAGTAGAATGATCCAAAGTCCTTGGAAGCCAATGTGAATCTTTCTATTGATTGACCTTGGTGAACTTTGGGTCAAGCCTATAATGAAAAGTGATTGTATTTCATTTAAATGCTGACACATAAACAATTCTAGGAGATCAGTGGCAGAGATAGAAGTAGAAGGAACATCAGCCAAACAGAAGTGCCTCTTGAGAACTTTTCAGCCTCTTAAAGGTTTTTGAGTAGGAGGGAAATGTTACTCCTCTGCACTGGGGCTTCACAGAGTAAGTTGAGATAGCTGCCTGTCTGCTGCTGCTTATCACCTGTCATCTTTATCAGTTCTAGGATGACAGCTTAGAAGGCTGAACACATTTACTTCCCCAATAGGCCACCAAGGATGGAAGAAGTCCAAGGAGTATGCATTAACATGTCTCCCTTTTCTACTGTGACGGGGGCTGTGAGGTGTTCACTGGTGGTGATCTGGACTTCTAATGAAAAATGAGGAGATATTCAAAAAAATGCAACTGATAACATATGACCTCCTGTAACATGAAATGTCCATTATCTCAGGTCCTGCAATGATGCATACATGAAACACACTAGCTTGCTAAACATTTGAGAAGAGAGAGAAAATCTTGGTCTGTGAGAGCTCAGAAAATCATCACCTGAGATGAAGGAGAGAAAATGGATTAGTGATAGCACTCACACCTAACCATAGTTTTAATGGGAAGAGTGAACTGGAATATTGCTTTGGAGCAAAATACTCTAGTACACATAGGAAAGAATGCTTTTGTGGGCAACTAAGGTTGTGAACCCTCATCTTGTCCTCAACCGTAAGGTGCTAAAGACATGTACATTAGAATGGTCAGGGGCATAACCCACAATGATTAACACCGGTGTTTGTCACTCTGTCTAAGATCATGTCAGTATTGTTTGCAAGAGCTGCAGTAATTGTCAAATTATGGGTTGGTTACTTAAAAGTAATAAGCAGCTCAACTCTGTCCAAATCCCACATCAAGGTGAGAAACAAAGTGTCCCAAATCAGCTGCTTGGGACTATCATGAGGGTGAGTTTGAAAAATACCTGTAGTCATGCCCTGACGGACATAAACTGACAAGCAGGCCTTTTGCCTCCAAGGGCTTCTATCTGCAGCAGTTTATGTTCTGCCTCTCGCTGCTAAGTTTACCTTGCATGTTTACTGCTGTTCACCCATACCACACACACACACACCAGAACTTGCTGATCAACCATCTGACCCATTTCAGTTTACTATCTGAGGCCAGGAGGAAATTTATTTTCATATCTGGAACAGTTCAAGGCATGTTTCCAAAGCCTGTGAACATATACAAGGAAAAGAGAATAAATGTTCTCATGTCCTTAATCAGAATCATTCTTTACTATATGCCAAGAAATGGAAGTTCCCTATCTGTGGCTGGAATGAGAAAAATCAAGTTCCTGTTAAACAGGACTGTTCCATTGTATGTCAGCCATGTCAATGAACACTATTTGGATGGCAGACTGGTGTTTTGATATTGTCTCTGGTTTTATAGATTTCATCCTTTCTAGCAACAGATTGGAAGGATGCAACTTGTTACCACTGAATAATAAGAATGGAGCTGATATGGTTACTCAGAGAAATGGACCTTTTAAGTTCAGTCATGTTCCCTCCTTATCCCCAAGCCCAGACAAAGAAATTTTCATGCCCATCTCGTCTATAAATAGTAGTATAGTCCCTAGAGAACTAGTGTATCCTATATGGAGGGTATTTCATATAAAAATAGTATTTTATTATGATTTCTCGTTTTGTAAGTATAGTAAGCAATATTTTATGCACCAGAGGTAATGTCACAGATTTGCACAAGGTTTAAAACCCTTGATACATAAATGAAATCCATGATGGTAACTTGCCAGGGACCCTAGACTTTCTCACTGTGAACATTTTCCAGGTCACAGAAATCCTGCTTGCTGCTGTAGTTTTTATGTTTTATTCCAATAAAGAGAGTCTGTCATCAGCACAGAGGTCAATAGTCCTACCACAAAGTGTGAAGACGGAATGAAATGCCAGATTTCCATAGACTAGACAGCACTGTGGTACTGGAGCAAAGAGGAGCACAAGGGGAAATAGCAGGCATCACATAAAACCAGAGCATAAACACATAGACTAAAAAGGTCACCAAGAGGCTTTGAAGATTATATCAGGGAGGCAGTAATCGCCAGTTTAGCAAAAGGCATGGAGAAATCAATAGCAGACGTGGGATGTGTCTTAGCTGTGCATACATCAGAGCAATGAAAAATCATCTATTTAGTGAGCACACAAACCTTTGCCTTTGCAACTTCTAAGTAGTATAAATGTTGGCATAGTCTGTAATTCACCAGTCCCTGATCAGTAATTGTAGATTTTTCTGCAGCCAAAGATATGCAATACTTAGTAACTAAAAACCTTGCACAATGTACGACTTTTCTTATGTGTGTTGGATGAAAGTACTGCACTGAGTAACAAAAACTGACTTATTGTCTTCCAGATACGTTCCACTGGGAACAAAACACCTGCAACTTCTCCCCTCACACACATTTGATTTGATTTAGTTTGATTCTTATGATTCCATTGAGATCACTGCAGAACTACCACAGTAAATGTGCTTGATGAAGGAGTGGAGAGGGGAAAAAAAACCCAGCTAAACTTGATGTGAGATGTGGAGAGTTTAATGGATAGGAGGAAGTGTGAAGATATTGACCATCTCTGACTTTCAGGTGATACTCAAACAGCAGATACAAGAATTACACATAAATATCAAAGGGAAATATACTCTGCCCCAAACTAAGTGAATAAGAATTTTATTGTAAACCACTCCTAACAACCTTTGCTTTTTGCAAAGGACAAACAATGATATTGTTTCCCTATATTAAGCGAAAGAACCTGCTTAAAATGATGCTTGTTTCTTCTTGTAAGTTAAACTAACCATTTGGATGTCTTTTGACATTTAGATTGCTATGTATTTAGTGCCATTCTAGTCCATCCAAACATAATTGTAAAGTATTCAATGAACAGGAATATTAAAATAAAGTCTACCTCATACCACATTGATTCTGTTTTTAGTCACACCATTACCTTTCTAGTCGATCATTACTAGTGTCTATGAATCTAAACTTTTATATGATCGCACCACAATGCAAATCAGTGACTATTCCTTAAATCCACTGAAATTGAGAACTAGGCCAAGTTAGTTGTTTCTATAGTACAGGAACATATGTCTCATTATGAAGGATGCCCATCATTTCAACTTTACTTCTGTCCCATGCAAAGAAGATGTTATTTCACCACTAATTATTTCATTATTATGCTTAGAAATACAAAATCACATAGTCCAAAGATATAGAAAGTATCTATTAGTTTAAATAAATGAACCCAACATATTTGCAAACTTCCTGTTTGTTCTGTATTGTTTGTTGTTTTTTGGTTGTCGCTTGTGTCACTCATTCTGATCCTAGGGGGTTGAAAAGTATGCCCAGTAAGGCAGTGTTACAGAGCAGAACTCCCAGGAGTTTTTAAGGTGACCTACCAATCTCTTCTCTTTCTAGCCAGAATTAGAACAGAGCTAATGATTGGGTTACTTCAAGTACCTCTGAATAATGATGTGTTTGAAAACCTGGTAGATTTGATCTTTTCCTCCTTCAGTCTACCAATGATCCACTCAAACAATGGCAGCTACTGTACTATGCATATCATGACCCACAGACACACCGTCCCTCGGATATTAATAGCATCATAGTCTTGGTGAAGCAATCTACTCACTGATGTTATGTCCTAAATCACTGGACTAGTCTTTGAATCAAGGCATTGTGCCTAAGCATTTACATAACATCTGTGATGTTAGTGGACCAGGTGTCACTCATGCCAAGGTCCCTAGGCACCAAGTGAACACTATCAAATGCATAGTTGGAAACCAGCCTGACTCACCAGTGTGTTAGTATTGCTAAAATAGGTATTAGACTTGTAATAATGTATTTAGACTTTATGAAATGCCTGTAAATTCCTGCATTATAGTATCTGTAACCCATGCTATAAGGTAATACTTGAGTTTATTCTGTAACTGTAAAAATGTTTGCTCTAAAACTGTAAATCCAGTCAGGGAAGAAACATCACTAAGTGTAAAATACTGGATTGCACGTATGAAGAGGGGTTATCTCCCACCCATCAGGATGGCCTATTGAATCCAAATGGGACATAGTAAATCATCACAGAACGAGAATTTTGTTCATTTCTCCCAGCATACCCATCAAGAGGGAGATTATACAGAAGCCCTCATCACATCAGCTTGGACTGTAGGGAGACAGGGATAAAAATCCCTGGCCAGAAGGAATGAGGATCCTTTAATGCTGGCATATTTCAGCAGCTCTATCACCATCTGAAACCTAAGACTGAAACTCATTTGTGTGTGTATTTTTATCTGTTTTAACCCTGTAAATAATGTTGCTTATATTTATTTTGCGTAGTTAATAAATCCTTAGTTAGTTTACTATAGGATTGGCTACAAGCATTATCTCTGGGGTGAGAGCTAACGAAAGTAACTGGTCCTTTAGGACTGGGAGTAACTTGATGATTTTGTGATCTTTGCTGTAAAGTGACCATCTGTCACAGAGTTAAGCTTGCCTGGGTGACACGATAGATTGGAAAACCCAAGGGGACTGTCTGTGACTCCATGGTAAGGCTGTATAGTGCCAGAAGAGTTTCACTGGATTGGTGAAATAAGTATAGAACTCACAGCCAGTTTGGGGTTTGTGCCTTGCTTCTTAACAGTCTGCTCTGAGGTTAGTATTCTGTCTCATGAGCCATGCCAGACAGCATGACAATAGCTACAAGCTTGCTTGATCCAGAGTACGCTGTCTTGTAATCACAGAGCAATGATTAGCCTCCCAAACTCCTTTCTTAGCAGACTGGATTCAAGGTCAAAGCTGAGAAATATGAGCATGGAAGGATTCTTTGAGTGTGTTCTGTTCTAGGATAGTTTCAAAGTTCTAGGCAGGAATCTGCAGGGGATATCCTCAGAACATCACACAGCTGGTTAGCATTGTAATGTAATAAAATTTGTTTGAACTCATTCAGCAACTCTTATGAAATCACTGACCGCACAATTTATATTGCTCTGTGGTCTGATCAAACTATTTGTATAGCATCTCAGGAAGTATGCGCTGCTCATCTTACAAAAGCGCCTGCTGAAACATTCTCAATATGTTTTTTTGCACTTTTATGTAACCTAGATCGAAGATCACAAAAAGAGAGGAGTATACTGAGTTGTGCAGTAAGTATTGTTTAGTCTAACACAATGAGCTATGTTGAAACAGAATAATACATCTTCACTTCTTCCTCTGCATTAGTTCTAGGCAAATACTGCCAGAAACTATTCCTTGGAATAAAAACCAAGCTTCATTCTCATGTTTGCAATTCTCTTTATTCATTTCCACTAGCATTCATACTAGTGATGTATTTTATATTATTTTGTTGTTTGCAATAATGTTACAGAATACACAAATCTCATTAACACTTATACAAATATATTCCCTCCCGCTATTTGCTTTGGTAGTATTTGCATGGTCATCCTGAGATTTCTATGTCTATTCTGCTTCCTCCAACATTTTATAAAAATTTTAGTCATCCAGTCAAGAAGCAGAAAAAAATACCATCTGACTTAGGTAACCATCCAAACACCATAAACAGTTTAACATGAATAACTCCTTCACAATCCATAGGTTGAACTACACTCACACAAAGCGTGCATCAAACAGTATACCATACAAAGTAGTTTAAAATAATCCATTCATGGACAATCTGAAAATAGAAAAGGGATAAATCTGTTGAATAAAGCATTAACTATAACTGGTCCATCCAGCTTTGCTCTCTCTATAGCGACCCATTCAGTTATTCTGAATACTGAACATTCTTCACACAGTTATTTCATGCAAGCTTGTGCAGCATTTGAGCAATACGAAATGTTCCTATCCCCAGGGTGTTTCTCATTTTATTTTTATAGAGTC
Organism: Chelonoidis abingdonii; assembly: GCF_003597395.2. Classification (NCBI taxonomy): domain Eukaryota; kingdom Metazoa; phylum Chordata; order Testudines; family Testudinidae; genus Chelonoidis; species Chelonoidis abingdonii. The sequence continues at coordinate 12,049,728 of NC_133782.1, read as the reverse complement.
GAGCTGCAGGGTTTGTTATGTTTTTTTCCCAAAAACGAACAAGAAAAGGTTCAAATGACTGTCAGCATGTAGACAGTGTATAAGTGAATCAGTTCAATTGACATGCAGAAATCAAGTCTGGGTAGATGAAGAACTTCATGCCTACCCACCTAAGGACCAGTAATCTTAGTGAACACATTATGATGAATGAATGGAATTCATAGAGGGTCCTTATTTCTTCTGTTGTAATAGCCTTGGAAATACTTTTTTACTTTCTCCAAACAACATAATATCAGCCCAGTAAAGGATGCAGAGTATACTCTTTTATTAACCTCCTTTTAAAAATAAAAAATATTTTTATTTTGCAGAGGAAACGGGGAAAAAGCAAGGGAATGAAAAAGAACCAAAAGATTTTAACAACTCTAAAGGTAAAAAAGCTGATCATCAAACTAGCACTAAATGCAGAAGGCTGATCACAGAACTCTTTAGTGCAACAAATTATTTGTACATATTGCATTGCCAAATGGATGCATTTTGCATCTTGTCTCAGTGCTCGCATATGTATTATTGAAGGCAGGGGTTGCCATAGCAAGTATATATTTTAACTGGATGGAAGACTAAAGAGGCAAGTGAAGCCCATAGGTCATTTGTGGCTCACACAATAGTTTTTGGCCCACATTTGCAGGCTGAAGTAATGTGTGTGTTCTTCTTTAAAGCAGGACAGTCTGAGATTTTATTATTTTCTCAAATTTATTTAAACAAAATTTTTCTGTGAACTTAGTGCTCATGAAAGGTGCCAGTTCCATAGACTGGTGTGCTCTCTTCAACCAGTGCATAGGTACAGAATGGGAAGCAGTAGTGTAAACTTACCATAGACTGTCCTCTGTAAATATGACTCACGGATGGATCACTTCATCCTTGGCCTGTCCACTGAGGCTACGCATTGTGAGGGTGGTGTTTTGTGCTGTAGATACCTGTCTGCCAGGAACTGGACTGAAACCACCAAAACAGACACTAGCAACAGCTTAATCAGCTGGCATAAATCGGGGTAGCTCCATTGACTGACTTCTGGTCTAGATGATTTGAAACAGTGATTTAGAGGAGAAAGCTCATAATTACCAAACCCTCTCTGCTGTTCAGCCCTCTGACTGTATTTTAAAGTCATATCATTTAATAAAATCAATGTCCTGCCCATCTCAAACCTTTTGGAGGCTGAGCGGAGTTGTGTGCCAATGGAAAGTATTAACTGAAGATCAAAAGGATTTTACCATACAGTCTCCCAAAGTTTCAAGTGGACCATAATTTGTATTTAGTGTTAAATATGTAATAATTTAATGGTCCCAAAAACATGCAATAAAACTGCCTTAATTCTTTTGTTCTTAAATACATCACTTTTTTGTTCTTTTTGTCTTTTTTTTATGGAGGAGGTGAGGGAATTTCAGTAAAATGTAAATTAAAAACAAGAACACATCACAGCTAGGGAAGGGTGAACTAGTTTTTTGGGGGGGGCGAGGGAGAGGGAGAATAAAATTTTAGTCTAGGTTCTTGAACCAGGTCAAATCTGGACCCTTTATAAGGTTTGAACAAAATGTTTTTATCTATCTTTTTCTTCTACACTTGCACTTTTCCACTTGTCTATCTCTGGATAGGAAGCAGAAAGACAAACTTTACATGTTTCTCCAATACCTGTGAGAAATGTCACAAGAAATGCTATTTTCACGAAGTTTCTAAACTTGTTTCCAGAGAAAATTTCTAAATAACCCCTCACATTTTTTGAATGATTCTTCATATAAACATGGACTCCACCTGCAAAATTTGGATCTGAATCCATGTTTCCAATTGCCACAAGTTTGAGGTAAGGGCTTGAGATCTGTGGCATTGATTTGGGATCATCTCTAATCTGAACCACACCAAGCCTTTAACGCCAAGTTCTCTAGTGATATATATGAGTGAAATGTTAATGAAATCATCAAGCTAAATCCATTTACTTTAGCAGAAGACTTGTCTCACAGTGTTTTACTCATCACTACTCACAGCTTTATTATGAGATGAGGTCAGTTTGATCTTAGAACTTTGTATACAGCCCCATGAGCCAGACTTCGCCCATGTAGAGAGCAAAAAGATGCTCTGTGAAACACAACCAAGTATTCTTCCCATGGGAAAAAAAAAGCCCTTCCCATTTTTTGCTGGGCAAATTATGAGACTCATATGGACATGTAGTTGAACTTCTTTTTGAAGGAGATCAACCTGGCTTCTACTAGTCCCTCTAACGGAACAAAGATATCATAGACTCATGGAAGATTAGGGTTGGAAGAGACCTCAGGAGCTCATCTAGTCCAACCTTCTGCTCAAAGCAGAACCAACCCAACTAAATCATCCCAGCCAGGGCTTTTCAAGCCAGGTCTTAAAAATCTGAAAAAGCATAAAAGCATGTAAAAAATATGCAAAAGCATATTCCTTTGTGCTGTTACCAAATGGAGAATTATCATAAATAAAGGAACAAATTGCCAAAAAAACAAAAACCTTAATATCTGCTGATGGATTTCCTTCTCTTCTGTGAAATTCTCTGTTTACATTTCAAATGGGGGTATAAATAAGATTATATTTTTAAAAGGCCTGAGGCCTGTGATTAAGTGTAATAGGAGAGCTCTGAATTGTCTCCTGCAAAACACACCTGAAAGAAACTAATTTTTCAATGTGTTGACATTATTTGAATTCCTGTCTTACAGAAATATAGCCAAAGCTGAAGCTCTAGCCTCCAGAAGGTAAACAATTGTTTAATAATGTGATGGGTAAATGCATCCAGAAATGTCACAAAATAAATCTGAGATTAATTAAACAAAACTGACTTTCTTTCTTATGTCAGATGCCTCTAATTTTGGCAGTTTGGGGAAACAAAGAGAAGAAAGAAAACACTGACGGAAATGTCTGAGCTGCAACAAAGAAGAGGAACACATGGTGTCCAAAACTGCAACAATTACAACAATCTACAACATATGGGCTAGGACAGCGTTTCTCAAACTGGGGTTGCTGCTTGTGTAGGGAAAGCCCCTGGTGGGCCGGGCCCCTTTGTTTACCTGCCCCGTCCGCAGGTCCATCCAATCGCGGCTCCCACTGGCTGTGGTTCGCCACTGCAGGCCAATGGGAGCTGCTGGAGGAGGCAGCCAGTATGTCCCTTGGCCCACGCTGCTTCCAGCAGCTCCCATTGGCCCGGAGCAGTGAACCATGGCCAGTGGGAGCCGTGATTGGCCGGACCTGCAGATGGGGCAGGTAAACAAACTGGCTCGGCCTGCCAGAGGCTTTCCCTGAACAAGCGGCGACTCCAATTTGAGAAACACTGGGCTAGGACCTGAAGCTGCTCCCTACACAGAACTCCCATTGACTTCAATCAGAAGCAGATCTTCCCCACTTAAAATATTTACAGCTCTGGTGAGGAAACGTGCCGGATTGGAGGAATCTAGAAAATTTACTCATCCATCCTATACATGCTAACCATTACACCATTCCTAGACATGCATACAACTGTTTCCTACAAAACATCTGTTCAAAGAACAGAATGTCAGGGGAGGTGAGTGACTTCCATCAACACCAGATGTGTGGAGCTAGGGATCTAGGAAGCCATTAAAGCAGTGGTAAACTTGATTCAGTAGTGCTAGCCACAGATGATTGGTAATCAAGTCTTATACAGGATGTGGATATCTAGCCTTAAGTTAAAACAGAGTAACATAATATTTAGTGAATATGTTTTCTATATAAGATGGAAAGTTAATTTTGGACTAAGGCAAAAAAAAAAAAACAGGAATAAGGAGACTTGCATTCTGTTCCCAGCAACTCTATTAAGTTCCTCTGTGACCTTGGACAAGACAATGAAGACAAAATTTTCAAAAGTGTCCACTAATTTTGGGTGCCCATAAGACCTGATTTTAATAGGTGAGCTCCCATTGACTCCAGCTGGAGTGATGGGTGTTCAGCAACTCTGAAAACTATGCGGTGAAGCAACTAAAATAAAGGTGCACCAAAGCAGCAGACATTTGAAAATGTGAACATAGCCTTAACCCTTCTCTACCGCAGTTCCCCATATGTAAAAGGGGGGAAATAATCTTTCCCTGCCTCACAAGGTGATGAGAGGCATAAGGCATTAATTCAGGGATGGATACATAGCCTTTTTCTGCTAAAGCGACTCTGCTATGTCCCCTGTTCCCATGCCCCAGTGTAGCAGCTATCTTACTTTCACTCCAGGTTCTCTCTATGTTACCTTTTTCTTTTCTCTGTCATTTTTTCTCCCAAATTTGTGTTCTTTAGTTTTTGGTGGCTCACCTTCCCTGTTCCCTTTGAGCAGAGCTACATGCTACTTGGGATGGGGGTGTTGGTGGTTCTGTAGGGATGGATCACACATAATTTTCCAGAAGAACTGAATGCCATGGGAGCAGAGATGAGAAGGTGCCTACCTGAGCCCAGAGCTATTTATGTATGAGCTGCACATTTGATTCAGTAGACACTGATAGTAGGAAAACAATTATCTCTGCATGTGGCTGAGGTCTTTAGATCTTACTAGGAGACAGATGATCAATTGCAGTCAAAAATATTTCGTAGATTAACTATGAAATTTGCCTATCTTTGTGGATAGTGCAGATTTTCTGGAGCTCTCCCTTTGGACATCATAAGGTTACCTACTTATGCACCACTCTAACCTGGCTCACTGCTCTGGACAGAAGCTTCATTTCTTTATACTACTAGATGTTGCTCTGATAGGAAAGTCACCTGTGCTTGGGACTGAGCCATCCAAAATGATGCTTTGTGGGTGGAGTTTGAAAAGTTGCTGTCTGGGAACATGGAAGCTAAAACAGGGAATTAAAGGAACCTATCCCTCGGCACTGACCACAGTGAAGAAATAAATTTGTCAAGTGAGCCTTTACTCCATGAGAGACGTAATACATTGGGCTGATTTATTTAGTGACGTACAATTACCTGTTTCCTTATGAATAATGTGATTTTTTTTTAAATGAGCCTTTTCCCTTCTTACCACTCTGTTGTATGTGTGCCTCTATCCTTCATGCCCCTTTAGGCATGGTGCTGACTACCAAGGAGATAATACCTACTGCAGCCCCAGGGCACTGTTGGATAATTTCATCAACTTGAAAGCAGCCAACCAGCTGGCACTTTTTCAGGCACTAAGTGATTCACGTTCCCCAACTACTGATGGTTCATCTGATGAGCAGCCCCAATGGAAAGGATATTTGAGCCCCGGCTCTAATTTAAAGGATAAGATTTACTCATCACAGGTACTTTAAAAACACCCACTTGTGTGACAGGAGTGATGAGATATGCTGCACTACATTGATGATGAGTAAGAGTTTGCTATTTCCAACAGCCCTTTCTCATTCCGAGACATCCTCTGGGAAAGAATGTCAAAAGCAAGGAAGTTACCCCAACCAGTAGAGAAAATAAACACATCACAGAAATGTGCTTTGCTGTCACAGAGCACCTTCCCTCAGCCCATCTCCAATGGCTTTATTCACATTGAAGAACAAAGTCTCACAACAGCCTTGGAGGAAGTAATATTTCTGGGATGGGAGAAACTAGAGAGGGAAACCGAGGAGCAGAGAGTGACTTTCTCCAGATCTTATAGGGAGTCTGTGGAAGAGCCAGACACAGAATGCAGCTGCCTAACCTACCTGTGATCTGGTCCACATTTTCTTGGTGAGCTACAAGTATAGTTTGCAAGCAGGAGAAGGGAAGATAAGGAAAGGGCTTGTTGCTCTAACAGGAGATTCTATGGGAGCAGGCCCTGGGGAGAGGGGAGCACTGAAGTTCTGAAGAAACCATGCTCAAATAAATCAATTGGTCTTTAAGGTGCCACCAGACTCCTTGTTGTTTTTGTGGCTACAGACTAACATGGCTACCCCTCTGATACTTGAAGTTCTGAAGGAATCCTCGGAGAGTCAGTTATTCTGTCAAAGGGGCAAGATACCAATCTGAAAACATTCAGCTCAACCCCAGATTCTCATTTTTGTGCAATAATCTCAGCCAACTGAGCACCCAGCTTCTGCCGCCTGTGCAGGGTGTTGTAATTTACTGAGCAGAGCGTGCTTACAAAGGGCACTAGGTGCGTTTTGCTATCTATCTCTCTCCATTGTTTGTTTACTCAAAGCTCAAAAGCTTGTCCTTTCCGTGGGCAGAAGTTCATCCCATAAAAGATATCACCTCACCCACCATGTCTCTCTTATTTACTCACAGGCAGACAGGGTTCATGAGCTTTCAGAACACAACTTAAAGCCTTAACTCTCATCAGAGGGAACGATTTCACCTCATGCTGAGATGTCCTGTTCTTTGGTTTCCGTATTTCCTCCAGGCCTAACCCCTATAAGGTAGAAGAATACAAATCGTTTAGCCATTCTAAAACAAAGGCCTGGAAGCCAGGCATTCCTGGGTTCTAACTGGCCCCCGTGCTATCCCATTGGACAAGTCACAGAAATTCCATGCCTCAGTTTGCCCACCTGAAACCATTGCTCACCAGCCTCAGAGCATTGTAAAGATTAATTAGTACAGCACTTGGAGAATGAAAAATGTTGTTGTTTTTCTGTGTAGTTTGGAAGTTGCTCTGTATATTGTACGCAATGCCTGTTGCTTGAAACTGAACTGAAATAAGGAAATTCCCCCTTCCTTTCTCAGCTGAGAAATGGCTCCTACAGCACTACATACTTAAGCAGTGCAGCCCATATTGGCTCATATTCCTAGAAATGCCTCATTCAACTTATTTTGAATTGGGCGGGGGGGGGGCAGGCGGAGAGAAGGGATTTTTAGCACAAGTCCCAGTCGTGAGAAAACCAGAGTGACCTGCATTCACTTAACAAAAACTAGCACACGGATCCATTTTTTCCAGATACGTTCCCCCTCCCCCCAAAAAAACCAAAACGAGGGGAGTTGTTGACCCGAATGCGTGTTTGAAACCCAGCCAAGGGCAGGGGAGAAAGCGCAGCGTTCGCCCCCAGAGCCACAACCTCCCGCTCGCACGGCTACAAGGCGGCTCGCAAACGCGCCGCGCAGCCCGCGCTCGGCCTGACTGCGGTGTTTTCCTTCCCTGCTCAGCAGGGTGACCTCATCCCGGTCCTGCTCGCGCAGAATCCCACTGCTGCTGCCTCAGCTGCAGAGCCGCGAGACAAAGGAAGGTTACAGACACGCTAATCGATAGGTTTGATCTAATTTCTTTGCGTCAAGATACAGGGGAACAAGGTGCCGTGTCTGCAACGGAAGGCTGGGAAGAGCGGGGCTTTGTGGGAATCGATACCCAGTGGAATAGCTGACAAGGTCATCCTGTCTGGAAAGCCAATAAAAGTTCCTCTTATTATCTAGGTGTTTGTATTTTTAAATGCGATGACTTAGTGTCTGAAAGAAAAAAGAAAATCTTGGCTTCGTTTCATAGCCACTGTGGTTTCAGAACTCTTTCAGGCACTGGGCAGCCCAGTGCGTTTTCTCCGGTTTTTATTATGGGGGACAAGTTGCACTTTTTCTGTCACTTAATTAGCCAGTAACTCAGTAGTTTTGCCTTGTATTTCACTGGCAGCTCCCAAGCAGGTAATTCATGTTTGACAGAACACTGGAGCTCAGCTAGGGAAAGTCAATGCAGCTGCGCCAATTTATTTAGCTGAGGATCTGAGCCACTAAGCCGAACTGTCCCCACCCCCCTAAACTCTAGCTAATTTATTTAAAAAAAAACCCACACAAAACACATTGTCTCCAATTAGTAAAGTGTGGGTGTCAAATTCCAACCTTCTGGGTGGTAGCGAACATCTACAGTTAGAAGTTTCCTGGAGAGTCAACCGTTCCATTTGGAGGTGGAAAGCGGTCTGAGTCCAGAGGAACTTAATCCCTCTTAGGTTGTGTTTCCTTGGAAAATGGAAGTGGCATTGTAAAAGGTGCACTTCCCTTTTAGGTCCACGAATATAAAATTACCCTCGACCAACGTGCAAAGCAACGCTGAGTATAACTCACTTCCACCAAGTTCAGCAGAAAAGGATTCCCATTCCTCCACCCACCCTTTAGTAATGTCCCTAGCGATTCTTCTGCCTAGACTATCACTGCCACACTCAGACCTCAGCACATCCCTTTTGTAATGTTCCTGTGGGGAATTAATGAATTCTCTACGGCTGGCTCAGCTCTGCTACTCTGCACTGAGGGCAAGCAGCTGTGCTCCTTCAGCTAACCCCAAGGAGAAATAATTTGCCCTTTCCCTGCCAATTTATGGACCAGCTCAGTGTGCTTCCTCACATGGGTCATCACTTTGCCCTAAAATACCAAGGTGAGACTTTCACAGTCTGTGTTGCCTTACATCTCTGGTTGACATTATAATAATATCTCCATAGGCTTCCACGTAAAGGATTGGGAAATCATGGGTGTGAAAAGTAGCTAAAACTGATCAATTTTAGCCTGGAGCAAAATATTGGTTTTACCAAATTATATTATTTAATATATAACTATTTGTAATTAGTATGGTTAGCCCATTTATAGCATCTGCAAACTGTGGTATTAACATAAACCAGTACATTAATCCATTTTAAATTGTTGCCTGCAGTTGCATTTTGGAGTGTTTTGAAGTGATTAGAATGCAGGGATTGGGATCTGGAGCTACTCTCCTCTGTTCTTAGTTCTGCCACTGATTCAGTGTATAACTTTGGATGTGCATGGATCTATTTAATCCATCTATAAAACAGGGATACCAACACTTACCTGCTGGTCCAAGATATTGCGAGAATTAGTTAGTATTTATTCAGTACTTTGAGATCATAAGCACTATAAAAGCATAGTTGGGTTTTTTTGGTTTGATTGATTGGTTTGAGGTTTTTCTTTTGTTTGAAGAATTTAGCAATAAAAAAAATTCTCTGAAACTGATTCAAAATTATGGACTTGCTGCTGAATGATGGAATAAACAACCTTTTTTTTTCTCTGTAGGTTTATTGCTAGCCAAGCTTCCAAATTCAAATTTCAGCCTAATGTAATTTGAAAAAGTCAGACACCAAACTGCGAACATGGATCTCACTTCTGCCAGCCTTACTCATCTTGTTTTCAACAAGACTACTCACAAAGAGTTTGGTACTCGTTTATGTAAATGTAAGGGTGGTAGAATAAAAACCCTGTCTGAACTATGGTGAAGCTGTAGGCACTGCTTTAAGACATATCTTTGTGTGGTTGTTTATCTTTGTGTGTTTTAAAGTCATCGCAGCAGAATATCAGTACTTATCCAAGGTGAAGTGCCAACATCATATTGACATTCAACAGGGTTTCCTTGCTTAGTTCTCAGAAGTCTGAATGAACTTCAGTAAAAATTATTCACCGCCAGAGGGTTGAATTCACATACAAGACTTGTGTCAAGGCTTTTGCCTGTGGAGCTTCCATGATTTTACAACTATGGAGCTGCTTTTTAATGTAGGAGAGGAGCCCAAATCTTTTTCCTGATTTATCATGGATGACACAAAATTGCAGGTTAAAGATTAAGTAGATGGACTAGGTGGATTAGGTAGATGGACAAGAACATTAGGTTTCTATTGCTAACATCTGTGATTGTATAAGAGAACCAATTTGTCTAGTGGTTGGAGCAGGGAGCCTGACTCAACAGAGCTATTCTCTGTTCTGCCGTTGACTTTGTCTATGACCTGAAGCAAAATGTAAAAAATCAAGTCATGTTTACCCTGCTTTGTGCAGGAGGTCAGACTAGATGATCATGTTGGTCCCTTCTGACCTATGAGGCGATGAGTCTATGAGCCATGATGCCATTTGGTACTTGGTATTGAGGAGCTTAATTGTTTTCTTGGCTTGGCAGCCAGTGCTGACACGATACTGCTCAGGATGTCTCTCTTTGGGTATGTCTATGCTAGCAACTGTACATGTGTCCAAGTGCACGGTTGCACCATAACCCCCCTATTGTCCACGTCTAAACCCAGGAACGGATGTTTGAAAGTGAACAGTGGGTGAGTAAGCAGGCACACCTGAGGGGTGTGGGTAAGCACATGCCTCAGGCTGTGGCAAGACTCCGTACCCATGTCAGTTTGCAGCATGGATGGAGGTAAGGGGCATGTACCAGGTCTCAAGTTTCAATAATCCTCTGCCCTCGACCCTATAATGTAGTGAATCCTTTTCTTCTGGACCCTTGCCCAGTCTATAAAGGTCCCTGTCCCCTGTCTTCATTAGCGGTAGCGAGCCATACTGACCACATCAGAACAACTTTCCACTGCATTCTTTTGAGCAATACAGCTGGTGGCCATGGCTCCTGCTCCAAGAGCAGTCGCTTGGTCTGCCAACTACTCCCAGCTGCTGATCAATGTGCATTAAGTGGACTCCAGCTCCATGCCAGGAACATATAAAGCACTTAAGGCTCCAGTACGGGAGGGCAAAAGACTTGAAAGTCGCTCTGGGAGGGCTTGTTATACATGCCTCTTCTACAATGGGCTGGACTGGGTGCTGTCATGGGCTCCCAGTACAGAGCCTGAAGTGTCTCATGACCCCCTCCTCAAGCCAGCCTGCCTCATTGTTCGACAGGATGTTGTGGAAGGTCAGGGGAAGAAGGCAGCCCCAGAAGATGAAGAACATGTGATTTTTTGCACCTCTACTTGAAGGAACTGGTTGAGGAGGATGTCAAGCCACTGAAGCGGACCTCAGGGGTAGTAAGTTACAATGGACCTCCATCTTCCCTGCCAATATCTCCTCTTGCTTTGGTGTGACATTCTTGATTTTAAGCTCATCCTGAAAAGACTCCAAACAAAATATGGCTACAAATCAATGACTGTATTGATTTCTGATGAATCACTGTTATGCATTTGGTTGAATCTATGGCTCAAAAACAGATGTATTAACAACAACAAAAAAATCATTGTGCCCCTGTGTCTGTGCATTTCTCTGCCGACACACAGGAAGTGATGGTTCCGGCTTCTTGCAGACCAGCGGAAGTGATGGGGGGGTTGAAAAGGTACCAGCTGGGGATAGGATGAACACTTATAGTTGTTTGGCTAAAGTTAGTAACAGCTGTCTTTTGTCCCTTGGAAAATTACAGTTACGGTGCTTCTGCCCCTCTCTTCCCCGTCTTACCATCCCCATACCAATGGGAGCTGTGTGGAATCAGGGGATAGAGGCGGGGAAGGGAACACCTTTGTTATCTGAGGAAGTTAGTCACAGCAGTCCTTTCTCCCTTGGAAGATTATAAAATGTTTACCCTCTCTGTCCCTTGTGTCTGGCCTCTCCCCCAGGGAGATATACACAATGCTGTGTTCCTTCATAGTCAAGAGGTGAGGGGCTTGTGGTGCTGATTTGAAATGTTGGGGACCCAAGTAAACTGGTGGTGTGCGAATGGGACAGTCGTGCAAGAGATTCCCACTACATCAAGGAAGATTGGCCACTCCGACAGTCGTTGAAGCCTGGGAGGAAAAGTGTTCAGCATCCACTGGTTGAATCAAGGAAGATTTTGTTACCACCCTTACACATCAAGCTGGTTCTGATGAAGAACTTTGTCAAGGCCATTGACAAAACACAAGCAGCTTTCAAGTACTTCCATGGAAAATTTCCAAGGTTAAGTGAAGCTAAGATAAAGGAAGGTGTCTTTGTTGGTCCTCAGATTCGTGAACTTCTTTGAGATGATGCATTTGACCATGCACTGCGTGGCAAGGAAAAGACGGCATGGAAAGCCTTCCAGTTAGTGGCAATAAATTTTCTCGGAAACAACAAGGCAGACAACTACAGGTTGTTGGTGGAAAACCTCCTCAAGGCATACAAAAGCCTTGGTTGCAACATGTCACTAAAGATACATTTTTTGCACTCTCATCTAGATTTTTTTCCACCGAACTGCGGAGCAGTGAGCGACGAGCACGGCGAGCGATTTCACCAGGACATTGCAACAATGGAGAAATGCTATCAGGGCAAATGGAGCCCATCAATGCTTGCAGACTATTGCTGGACAGTGACAAGAGATGCTCCATTTAATGAATACAAGAGACAAGCCAAGAAGCGCCGAGTAGACACTGAATAGGACTAAACTATGTACATAATAGTTTTTTGCCTTTTGTTTCATAATAAATTTTATTTATATAACCCTTTTGCTGATTTTTAAAGTGTTACATAAACAGGACAGGTGAAATATTATCATGTAAAGCAACCATAAACACATGAAAAGACCTAGGTTTACAATTTATGATTAAAACTCTACTATCTACACAATATACATAGACATAAAATGTAAAAACTTAAATATCTTAGAAACAGTAGCCAATCAGTTGTTTTAATTGTCATATTTGAATTCAGCACATCAAAATACATAATAAATACCATATTTTATCTCTGAAGCAGACGACTTCTCAAAAATTGTAGACCAGTGTAACCACAACTGTTACATTAGATAGTTTAGTAGTTGGATGAGCATTTAAATTGTTTAAAGGGCTGGGATTAGATGGAAACTTGCCTATGGGACAGGTTATTCTAGAACTGTCCACTCTGATGCTTCTTGCACCTTCCTCTGAAGAATCTGGCCACTGTTCGAGACAAGCGACTGGACTAGTCTGGTGCAGGAAGGCAATGTCTATATAACTATGTTTATGTTTCTATGTATCTGAACCAGCTGAGACTGATGAACAAAAAATAATGGGTGTCTCTCAGCCTAAGACAATATCTATGGGAGGAAGATGATTTCTACAAGCTGCAGAGTTCACTGTGGAATGCACAACCTCAGCTCCAATCAAAGTGAAATGAATGGGACCTAAGGAGTACTGTGCATGGCCATTCATTTTCTCTTCTAAGTCTTTAATTTTTGCATTTTGTTCAACAGGGAGGTTTTTAAGTGGGTTTTTTTTTTTTTTTTTTTTTTTGTTTCAGACCAGTGGGCTGCAGCATGGGGCTGAGGCAATGAAATTTCACCAACACCCAACAAACAGAAAATGAGTAAAAAATTGCAATGCCATGGCCAAGGTTATTGGCCTGAGTTATTGTTGCTCTTGTTGACATAGATTTATCTTGGTTGTTTAAGTCCTATGGGTAACTATGATGTGATGAAGTGCACCATGTTCCCAAGGTGTCTAGACAGAATTTTCAAAAGGCTAAAAAAATTTCTCTCACTGATGCTTCATCCAGTATCAGGTGAAAAAGAACTGAAATCCATCCCCAAAGGGCTTAGGTGATATACCTAGAGGTAGTTTTGTTGCCCCACTGTTGCTCTCTTACCATTACTTCTTGAGCTGTATACGCAGTACCACCAGCTGAGATCAGTAAATGCACTTGAGCTTGTTCTTTGGTTTAACATGCTGGGGGCTGCTGGCAGAGTATTCTCACTCAGACCCCTCTGCCTCTGGGTTTCCTCCTTTATTCTAACAGAGTCTAAGCACACTGCCTTCCAGTCTTTCAAACAATGGGCTGAGCTAACAAGGGGGTAACTGAGATAAAGGGGAGGGAATATCTTCATCCTGATGATTTGAAAAAGTGAGATGAGTTCATAACTTATTTGTGTAGAAGTTGGGGAGGTTGTTTGGGTTTTCTTTTTCGGGGGGCGGGGGTTTGAGATGTGTTGTTGCTTGTATTCTACATATGCCTAGAAGCAAGGATAGAGAAAACAGCTATAATAAAACGGACTTGGGAATCTACTGAGTGGTGAACACTCAACACCCACTGCAGGTCTCAGTAAATCCCATGCTATTGCTACTGCTATGTGCCCAGAGTATTCCAATTGTAAGTGTAACAAGGTCCACGACCCATCCTTCTTCTTGGGGCCCACTTGCTGCCCCAGTAAGGCTCAGAGAGGCTTCAGGGTTGTGCAACACCCATGTCTTTATTTGCTTACAGTTATTCCACCACCAGTGTCTGTCTATTTACAAGACTATTCAACCTCTTTTACAGGCAGAATCAGCCTTCAGCTAGGCAGCCTCCAGTTCCCTCCCTCCCTCCCTGACTGACTTCTCCCTGGCTGCCCCCAGATCTCTGGTTCCTTCCCAGTCTTTGTAGCCCTTGGCTTGTCAGGCCAGCATGTGTTGCCAATCCTCAAGCCAGCATCAGGCCTTTTCCATCAGCCCCAATCTGTTTCCCCTGATTGGAGCTGACTGGGGAGGGGCTAATTAGGTGCTTTTGTCCCAAGATCCTGCTACACTAAGCATCCCTGGAAAAGATGAATTTATATATATAATCCCTTTGCATCTCTCTGGGACTGCATAAATAATAAATCATATTGATATAGGATTACAGACTCAATGTGTACATTATCTAGGCCTGAGCAGTAAAATGCAAAAGCACCCCCTCCCTCCAAAAAGCAGTGTTTGGATCCAATGTTTTGTTTGGTCCATTACTGAGACAAAAGCCAGATGTACAATGCAGATCTGGGTTCTGATTCTCATTTCTTCTCTCCAAGGTTCTGAGATGTTTGGATCAAGCACTTGGTTGACACCCATCTCTATGATGTCGGTGAATATACAGGGAGACATCTGAGTTGAGGGATAAGGATGGGATACTTTGCAGTGAATTCCACACATCATGTCTGCAAGTATATGACATGCATGCTCAGGAAGCCTGAACGTTAGACAAACATTTCAGAAACAAAACAAAAGAGTCTCCCCTTTATTGTATTTTCTATTTTGTGTTCATGCTATATGACTTTGCTATTAGTTGATGTGGCTTGTGGTACCATGAAGTCTATGTTAAACTTTGACAATAACTTCAAGAAACCAACCCAGAACCAAACTAATAATCATAATACAAAGTTAGGAAAACCCCTTGTAAAACTTTTTAATTTCTTCCTCCTGCATCCACTCGAGTTGTCCCAAGCACTGAGAAATCCCTCCCCCCGACACCCTCTAAGTGTTGTCCTGAGGTGATGGGGAAAATTTTGATTTTTTTTAAAAAGAAAGTTTTAATCACACCAACCCTTCCCATTATTGTTGAATTTTGCGAACTGGAATTGTTGAAATTTCTGCTTCCTCCACGTAGGCACTGCAACCACAATGCTTCTTGTATGTGTCACAGTTGGTGACACATTGAAATTGACACCTGTAGTGCAAGATGTCACATTATTAATTGCTTTTATATTATTTGTAGTACCATAGTGCCCAGGGCCGGCTTTAGCAAGTGTTTCGACAGGACCCCAGCAGGGATGACTGAAAAAAACCCCACACGCATAAAAAAACACGTGGGGCTTGTACTCACTGGGCAGCGCTCCTAGTCTTCGGAGGCGGGTCCTTCACTCGCTCAGGGTCTTCGACGGCACTGAAGGACCCGCCACCGAAGTGCTGCCAAAGACCCGGAGCACCGCCGGGTGAGTAAAAATTAAAAAAGAGCCTCTAGCCAGGGAAGGGATTCTCGGCCACTTGACCCCCTGTCGGCCCTGCCACTGGGCACGGGGCCCTCTTAGGCATGGGGCCCAATTTGGGGGAATTGGTGGAATTGGCCTAAAGCCGGCCCTGATAGTGCCGAGTATATTACTAGGATCCCCAGTCATAGACCAGGACCCTATTGTGGTAGGCATTATACAGATTCAGAACAAACAAGACAACCCCTGCTCCAAAGAGCTTTCAACCTGAGTAATGGAGGATGTGAATTCCTCTAACTCAGACCAGCTGGATACTCCAGTACTCAGAAACCCTTTCTTGATTGCTCAAGTCCATTTCTAGTCCTCACTAGGTGATATCTAACCTCCATTCAAAGCCTGAGACAATGAAACTCTGCTCTGGGGAACTAAACAGGGACTGGAACATCCCTTCTCAGTCCTGAGGAAGGCTGTGGGGAATGCAGTGCTCTGTGCCTCTCTGTAACTACTGATCCAGTCTGTGGCCTGGAATAGCCACACTGCCCCTCCATGCACAATATTCATAGTATGGATCCAGTGACTCTACCCCCAAATCTTCCTTTCTGCTTCACTTTCAGAGCTGGTGAAGAAACCATCTTCCCAGCATACAGCATATACGGACGTGCCCTCATCCCAGCATGGCCAGTCTTCTGCTACCCCACTCCAGGGAACCTATTGCACAGGGACAGGGAATGTGTTCGGTAACTGGTGCCCCCATGATCTGTGTATTTGTGCGGACAGGAATCTGGTGGAGCTTGGACGACCTCTCCCAACCTGTGGATCTAGAACCCAAAGAGACCCATGGAGCTCTACAGGATAAGCAGAAAGAAGGGAACAGCCTCTTTCTGCACCCCTATAGCCAGAATCCACAGGCACAGGTTCCCCTCTGTTTGGAGACATACAAAGAGGCATTTGTGCCTATGCAACTGACATCACTGGGAATGCGAGCAGGCCCACGGTACACACAGCTGGGACCAAATTTTGCCAGGATTTATATCATGTGGATTTGCACTGGAGCTGCTGGAGTTGCAGGGTGTTATTAGTGGGGAGAGTGTTTGGCTCACTGTATGTATTCTTATTGTGTGTGGTTCTGTCTACCTAGCACTTGCATGATTATAAAAGGACAAGCCAGCTATTCATCATTATTTTTCAGAAAACATTCCTTTTGTTCAAATGCACAGCTGACTTTATAAAACAACTTCTGCAGAACAAGGTAAACCAAAGACACTCTCAGTGTAGGAGTGGCTAGAATTCTGTAATGTTGCACTACATTTGCTTACAGATTTTTTTTTTTTTGCATTTTCCCTGCTCCCCTTCAGAATAGTATACTTGTGGGCTTTACAAATCTGAAAATACATTTAAGGTAAGATTTAAAAAAATCTATATTCCAGGTTTGAATTATACAAATTTGTTACAACTTTTGCTGGAGTTAGTTCACATTGGGAAATAACAGTGTGGGTTGTTACAGATTTGGGGTCAAAATCAAATGAACTATGCCTGTGAGGAAGGTTAAAAGGGTTTGGATCAAATATGCTTCCCTTTCTTACAAGTGTTGAAGTACCAGGGAATGTAAATACTCTTTGCTTCAATTGTGAGTGTAACCAGGGCCGGCTCCAGGCCACAGCGCGCCAAGTGTGTGCTTGGGGCGGCATGCCACGGGGGGCGGGGGGCTCTGCTGGTTGCCTGGAGGGCGGCAGGCGGCTTCGGTGGACCAGAGCCATGGGACCACCGGACCCTCCACAGGGATGCCTGTGGAAGGTCCACTGGAGCTGCGGGAACAGCGAACGGCAGAGCACCCCCCGTGGCGTGCCGCCGTGCTTGGGGCAGTGAAATGGCTAGAGCTGGCCCTGAGTGTAACACATTTAGGGAAAATAGCTATATCTTAATGCTAAAGAAGTAGCAATTATAAGGGCCTAATCTTGCAAGCTGCTACACATTGCAGTCAGTGGGAGTTGAGGGTGCTCAGTAGACTGCAGGATTCAGCTTTAATTGTCTTGAAGCTAATAAAATTCACAACAATTAAAAAAAAAAGACAGAGCAGGATTCTGCAAAGCTAGCACCCTAATTCTAGGTCTTGCATGTCATTTTATATCACTGGATCATGGCCAGTTTATGATTTGTTCAACTGGGCCCTGAGCTAAAGCCCACTGAAAACAAGGGACAGAATCTCAGAGACTTCACTGGCCTTTGAATCAGATCCCTAGAAAAGAACTGACATGATGTCCTGTGAGATATGTTGCTGGCCTGGAGCCCATGTCCAAGACATTATGGAAGGGTTGTCGAGGCTCATATGTCCCTCTGACCACTACCCCATGCTGCTCAGCCACATGGGCACTAATGATATTGTCAGGTCTGACCCTGAGCAGATCAGCAGTTACTACAGGGCTCTGGGATCTAGGGTGAAGGAGTCAGAGGCACAGGTTATATTCTCGTCGTTCCTTCCAGTTGAGGATCAGAGCCTAGGCAGGGACACACATATCCTGAAGATGAATGTATGGCTGGCTGCACAAGTGGTATCAATAGAAGGACTTCCATTTTCTAAACCATTGGATGCTGTTCTGAGAAGAAAGTCTGCTGAGAAGAGGTGGGGAGAACATGACCAAGAAGGAGAAGAGCGTCTTCACACACTGATTTACCAATCTCATGAGGAGGGCTTTAAACTAGGTTCAAAGGGGGCAGATGACAAAAGTTCTTAAAAACTTTAGGAGCAAGAGAAAGATGAAGGAAAGTATAGGTTCACTACGTACCAGGGAAGGAGAGCTAATAACCGATGATATCAAGTAAGCTGAGGTGTTTAATGCTTAATTTTGCTTCAGTCTTTACTAAAAATGTAATGGTGACCAGATACTTAACACAATATTAACGAAGGAAAAGGAATGAACACAAAAATCAGGAAAGGACAGATTCAAGAATATTTAGATAAATTAAATATATTCAAGTCAGCATAGCCTGATGAACTTCAACTTAGGGTGCTTAAGAAATTAGATGAAACAATCTCAGAACCATTGGCAATTATCTTAGAGAACTCCTGATGAACAGTTGAGGTTCCAGAAGACTGGAGAAGGGCAAACATAGTACCTATCTTTAAAAAGGTGAACAAAGAGGGCCCAGGAAATTATAGACCAGTCAGCCTAACTTCAATAGCTTGAAAGAAACTAGAACAAATTATTAAATAATCTATTTGTAAGCCCCTGAAGAATAACAGTGTTATAAGAAATAGCCAGCATGGATTTGTTAAGAACATGTCATGCCAAACCAACCTGATGTCCTTCTTTGACAGGGTTACTGGCCTAGTGGTTGGGGGGAAGCCGTAGATGTGATATATCTTGACTTTTAAGGCTTTTGACACAGCCCCATGTGACATTTTCGTAAGCAAACTAGAGAAAGGTGGTCTAGATCAGAGATTCTCACCTAGGGGTACCCAGGGAGTTTGTGGAATCCCCATTATTGGAGGTTTCTAAAAACAGGTTGGACAACTCCCTGTCAGGGATGGTGTAAGTTTAGTTGGTCCTGCCACAAGGAAGGGGCGGGGTCTTGATGACTTTGAGGTCCCTTCCAGTCTTACAGTTCTACGATTTGATGGAATCTCTGATTCTACCTCTTCTCTCCTTTTAGCTGTCCTTAAATAATTGAAAATTATTTCTCTTTAAATAGGCATTAACAGCAGTTGTCTTTTCTTTTTACTTTGCTTATCCTGAATATTTAGGACCCAACTGAAGGTTGTTAAGCTTATCTTTAACTATGTGTGTAGTCCCATTGACATCAGTGAGATTGCTCATGTGCTTAAAGTTAGTCATGTGCTTAAGTACCCTGTAGAAGAGAGGCCCTGAAATAGCTCCCTTATATGGAAAATCTAATTTAGGTTAACAACAAATGTGATTTGCCTTGTGGGAGCCTTTGTCTCAGTTCCATGACTGAGGGCAAACCACAATGTAGTAATGGACAGATAATGCACTTAACTCAGTTTTTAAACAATATTTTATTGATTTAACAGAAAATCTCTAGTCTGTGGATTTACTCTTTATAATGTCAGCCAATGAATGTGTTAAAGGAAAAAGAAGGAAAGGAAAAAATATACTGCAGTCTGAATTTTAACCCTTTCTAGATTTATTGGTTTTAAAGGTCTGTTGTCTCAAATAGATGGTGTGAAACCAAACTAGCAGCGTTGCTTTGGCAGACCAATTGGAAGAAGAAACAGAGAAGAAAGGCAAACAAGGACAGCCCAATTTGTGTCACAGCTCAATACATTAGAGTAGGTCTGTGCCCTGAATCTTTTCTCTGTTCATGCCAGCACTCCTTTGATGATTACTTTATCTGAGGAAGATAAGACATTGCAAATTTGATTATGGCATCACTCCATGTGGTTTGACAGGGCCTCAAGCACATTGGTAAATTGCTGTCTGAGCAGTTCCATTATTATTACATAGCCCTTAACTCTCGGCTGTGCTAAGCTGGAATAAATAGAGAATTTTTTTAAAAAAAGATAAGTCACTCTTAGCCTTTAAAGAAATTACTCTTTTAAAGTTACAGTGTCTTCTCATTACTTGCAATGTCATTCAGTTAAACATTAATAATTGCTGGAGCATGTATTACCTACAAGCTCAAAGCAATCTCAGCTTCACAAACCTGGAATGTCATTTTTGTCCACCTTTATAGAATTTAATCAGTACTTACACAGTAAAGGTCTGACAAGGAGAACCGTTGATGGTAGTTGCTTTGAGACCGAGCATATAATTTTCAAGTTGAATTTTATGACTATGCAGTATTTTAACAAGGAGGACACTACAGGGACCATAATTTTAACAAGAAGAGGCTTTTACAACACATTCTCTCTCTCTTAAGTCTGGGACTAAATGCACTTAATAGTCTCTCAGTTTAAGGACCTTTGATTTGGTACAAATGAGGTAGGACATCTGAAGAGAAAGAGTTTATATTCTCCCATGACCATTGTAAGTTTGGAAAACTGATGACTATCATCATTATAAACAACCATACATTTTTACAATGCTTTAAAAAATGTAGGGCCGTACCCAGAGCTCAGCCTAAGACAGTCCGAGTTGGTGTAGTTTACACCTCCTTCTGGCCCCTTCTCTCTGTGAGGACTGCAGCAGAAGGGAAGAAAGAAAAGGAGGGCTCTTGGAAGGACTGACTGGTTTTAAGGGGAAACAAGAAAGCTCTTTGTGGGCAAGGAGAGGTGAAGCAGGAAGAAGCATGAGTGAATCTGTGACCAGAGCTACAAGACGAGAAGGCTGGGAGAGCAAGAAGCGAATGTGAAAATGGGGATAAGGCTATGTAGGGTCGTGTAAGTGAGGAAGAGAAGCTAGAATTTGCTGAGGTAAGAGACAGGCATCCAGTGAAGGGATTCATGGAAGGGGCGACTGCCACCTTCTCTGCAATAAGAAGGAGATACTTGAATCTAAATCTATGGCCCAACTCCTTTAATCAGGCAAAAGATCCATGGATATCAATGGGGATTTGCTTAAGAAAGGCTATGTTCAAAACCTCAGTATGTGGCCCGCTGTGTTGAGATGTGGTATTACTATGGGCTATGTCAGTCTTAGCTGAAGGGGTCAGGACTATGCATTTTTATTGGATGGTTACTCAGATGACAGGCTGTATAGAAGTAAAGAATCTGGACAAGCAGCCAATCAAATAACACAATATTCAAAAAGCTAAACTGATTCAGAAAACGACCCTAATGGAGGAAACACGCACAATGGGTGAGAGCTACAGAGTGTACATAGGCGGGTTAACAATTCAATGTGTGTCGCTCTCTCTTTTACCTTCCTATTAATGTTGAGGGAGTGGGAGGGGTACTGAAAAGCTGACTCCCGTGTTTGGGACCTCGATTGCCCTATTGTCCTGCCACAAAGTTCAAGTAACTCCCATCGATGTCAGTAGGTAGGGTGACCTATGAGTGATAATCAGTGCTACTCTATTTCTACTTTCTCAGTTTCACAGTATTATTTTGTGACCAAAAGGTACAGTAAGTTCCTGCAAAGGATCCAGTCCTGCAAAGCGTCCCTTATACAAATAGCCCTTACTCATGCAAGCAGCTCTATGCAGTTTTTTGGGACTGCTTACATAAATGAGAGTTGCAAAATCCAAGCCGTATGCTCTACAGACCAGTGTCACTCCTATTTCCTCCTTAACTGACACGGTGTGCATTAAGCTGAAGCAAAGAGGGGCCCCTGCTTTGATGTGCTGTGCTAGAATCCAAGAAAAGTGTATATTGAGTATTTTAATAATTAAGAATTATGGGTTTGAAAGCAAAGCTGTTAGCGTTGCCAAGCTCAACCAGGGTCTTTGGAAAGTACTCAGTTGAAATGAGTTTCTAAGAAGAAATTATGTTATAAATTATTTTTATGGAATGTTCAAATGTTAAATGAATATTTAGGCTGCAGTTCATGAAAGCCTCCCTCTTCTGAAAAAATGTTTTCATTTGACAGTTTTCTCTTTGTCAGCATTTCTAACAGTAAAAATGACAAACTTTCATGGGTAAATGCCAATGGAGACAGCTGTATTTTATTATTGAATACTTCTGGTGCTTAGTTTGGCACCAGTCCTGTTTATATTGCTAGTAAGATTTCATGCAAGCCTTTGCAAGGTCGTGTGTTCAAACTTAAATGTCCGATATGGTTTGTAATTTATTCCATCCCCCTCTCCTTCTCAGTCCAGTTTGCAAAAGAGAATTTATCACTGAGGAACGCAACCCTCCCATGTTGCAAACTCAAAGACAAAAAATTCCATAGCAAAACTCTTAAAAACCTCTGCTTCTATTATGATTCTCTTTCACTGTAGGGGAATGTGTCAGTTCCTGCTGTTACTGCCCTGGGATTCTTATTTTTTTCATATGTTTGGATTAATTAACTTTTCTCAGCATTAAATCAAACCAACCCATGTGTCCCACATCTTAATACCAAACATCCAGCTATTGGCTGCACCGCCAGGTTCCTTCTTTTTCCACTACTTTGTTCAACATCCTCTAGGTCTGATTTACTCTCATTCACTTCTATTGCTGTGCTTGGCAATTTACTGCATACTTGAACTGGAGCTGGGCAAATATCACCAAATATCTTTCCAAGTCAGGCGGGGGAGGGGACATTTGAACTGAAAAAGGAATTAGCTTTGTACTTTTATGCCCACGTTCTGCATACATTTGAACCAGCAAGTCTTATTTGGGGGAAAGTTAGCAGGAAAGTAATGGTAGATTTGCCCAGTCATATGTTTGCACTGGCAAGTGTCTGTGTTATATGGGATGGATTAGTGGTTGGACAGCAGGGGAAGAGAGATCCCAAAACTCCTCACCAGAGCCCTGTCACAGAGACAAGTAAATGATCCATAATCATTTCATCCTGGCTGACAAATGGGGAATCCCATGGACACTGAATTCACTATCTAACTTGGCAATGTAATGTTCTCCCATTAGGGCACTCCGTGAAAAGGCTGAGGACTATCTGCCCTATGCACTCCCTTATGTCATCACACCTCCTTCTACTGTTACCATGTCTCCCTCTCCATCCTTGTTTATGTGTTTATTCATCTGTTGTGTATAGTCTAAACCCTAGATTGTGAGCTCCGAGGCAAAGATGGTCTTTGTGTTATTTGTTTGTGTGATGGCTAATACAATAAGGCCCAGAATCCCTGTCTGAGATCCAAAGGCTGCCATAATCAAAATAGTAATTATGAAGATGTGCCACATTTTGGTAGCATTCTGTCATTGTTATATAAGACCATGCATTAAATTTCACACTATTTAAAATGAAGTCTCACTGTTACCTCATTTTATATCAAAATAGCTTCCCCAAAACACATTCCCTACACATTGCTACTAAATATTTTATAGAGAGATAAAGTGGGTTATTCACAGTCACCTCAGGTTTCCCTCTTGCTCTGTATTCTGCACTGTGCTGCTGTTAAACTATAAAGGTACCTTACCTCATTACTTTACATTTGCCAACAGTGAATGGCATGTGCAGCTTATCTTCACATAACAAATTTCTCCACATCCACACCTGAAATGGCAATGAATTTGTTTAAGAAAATAAGTACTGTATAGGAACACTAAGATTTCTACCCCTACAAATATCTAGACACTTATTGCAGCAATAAAACTATGGATATAGCTGGACAAGGTGTTGAGAGAGTTTTTTTTCTTGGAGGGGCGATTTCAAAGGAAAATGAAAGAGTACATGGTAGAGTTCAATCTGGAGAAAAGGTTATATCTGCATGTCATGCAGATATCACTGGTGACAGAATTACTACAAATATCATATGCTAGTAACTCTCACTAAGAGCTCCAAAATGCTGTTAATCCCTCTCTCCCGGGGTGCACAGGCAGTGGTGCATCAGTAAATTGGCAGCAGAGTCTAATTAGTGCTCTCACTCCATCCCCTCACTAGAAAGAAGTGGCAAGGGGAAAAAAGATAATATTCAATAAGCAAAGGTGCAGACAGATCTGGATTAATATAGCTGGCAGATCCAAAGATCTCAGGAGAATACAAAGCACAAGCTAAAAGTTTACCCAACTAATAATCTCAATTGAATTGAGAAATTGGAAATGGAAAAAGAAACTTTACAGACCTGTAGTCTCGTAAGCATCACAGATCCTTGTATTGCTACCATCGAGGGGTAGCCAAATGAGCTCATGTGTCTTCTGAATGATTGGGGGCCCTTCTTCCTATGGGGAGGAAAGAGCAGGGCTCAGCAGATTCATCCTGGAACTACAGCAGGGCAAATAACAGAGGTTTTGAAATATCAGGGAAAAAATTGTTTCAGGACAAACAAAATGTTTTGATTTTACCACTTTTAAATGCTTTTGAATTCTTGAAATCAAATGAAAGGAAACCTTGACGCATAAAGTCATTCCATATGAAAAAACTGAAGCATTTTGTTTTGGCATTTTCAAAACAAAATGTTTTAATTTTTTTTTAAATTTTGGTTGGATTTCCCCCCCCTGAAATAAACAATGTGTGGCAAAGCTGACACAAATTCAAGAAATCTCGCAGAATCTGCATTTTTCTCTGAAAGACGAGGCAACAAATTTCACTCAGCTCTACTTGTAACCCATTCTGAGTCTTCGGTATATATCCAGTAGAAGGAAATTACAGAGTCTAACTCTTTCTCAGAATTTCCCACATCCAGCTCTCAGAAGCAGGCTCTGAGTCTGGAGGTAGTGTCGCCTTAAATATCACACAGAAGTCGACTTGCAGCCAGTACAAGGTAAACAGCACAGAAGTAATTAGGTTCTCCTCCACTTAGAAGGTGGGTATCTTCATTCCGATTATGCCATCAAGGTTCTTGCTAGGTACAAAGCACTGTGACAGTCATGCCTACAGGTAGATAACAGTGGTCAGTTAGCATCTGAGAAAAAAGGGTGTTATCTTTTGGCTAGCTGCAGATGAAACATAAGTTTTTCTGGACCGTGATGCAATATGACAGGCAAGGATCAGTGATGAATCTAATAAGCCCCTAAGACTTCACA
Organism: Chelonoidis abingdonii; assembly: GCF_003597395.2. NCBI lineage: Eukaryota > Metazoa > Chordata > Testudines > Testudinidae > Chelonoidis > Chelonoidis abingdonii. The sequence continues at coordinate 12,024,964 of NC_133782.1, read as the reverse complement.
ATAAACAGGTAAATTGAGAGAACACTAAACAAATATATCTTTAAATAGAATCTTTACCAATATCAGGCAGGTAGCGAGCTCTCTTTCCAAAATGACGATCCATTTGATTTAATGAGAACAATCATCAGAACTGGAGTGTCCATTTGAGATTGACTCTGTCTATGCCTCAATGCCTTCTGTTTAAAGAAAAAATTAACAAAACTGCAATACTATACTGTGTTGGGAGAGACTCTTGCTAATAATATCTGGGGGAAGCCCCACCAGAAATCATAGTTCTTCTTCGAGTGCTTGCTCATATCCATTCCAGTTAGGTGTGTGCGGGCCGCGTGCACATTCGTCGGAAGATTTTTACCCTAGCAACACTTGGTGGGTCGGCTGGGCGCCCCCTGGAGTGGCGCCGCTATGGCGCTGGATATATACCACTGCCGACCCAACCGCCCTTCAGTTCCTTCTTACCGCCCATGTCAGTCGTTGGAACAGTGGAGCACAGCTTAGCTGACCTCCACTTTCCTAGCTACTCGTAGTTCTCGTGTATATAGTTATATAGTTATAATCCTTTTATATATATATATATTTATATACTTTTACATTTTTTCTTTACTAGCATAGTTAGTTTAGTAATAGTTAGCGGGGTTCGGGGAATAGCCCCTGCCCCGCAACCGGTGCCAGAACCCATGCCCGGCTCACTGGTTATTAAACCGTGATCGGTCTGCCACAAGCCGATGCCGACAGGAGATCTGCACGACTCCTGTTTGAGGTGCCTCGGGGAATCGCACTGCACAGCTAAGTGCCCCATTTGCAAGGCTTTTAAGCTGAGAATAAAATGGAGCGGGACTTTCACTTACTCTCCACCTTCGGCACCAAGCGCTGGTCACTCGGCGGGCAGAAGCGCCTCCCCGGCACCGGACCCCGCCAGCACTGCCAAGGCCCTCGACACCGGCCGGCACCGGCACCGAAGTCGACTCGGCACCGCTCCCTCTCTCCGAGGTCGAGAAAGCCCACGACTCCTCCTGCCAGTGCCTGACAGCTCCCCGGCACGCGCCGTGGTTAAGCTTCCTGCTCCTGCTGCTTCCGTGCCAACTGCACTGCAGCCAGAGAGCTCGTCTAAGTTGGATCGCCCGGCACTGACACCTGCAGAGGCACCGATGACGTCAGCACCGTTGATTCCAGTCCCACAAGGGCCGTCGAATCCAGTGCCTGACTGTTCCCCGGCACACACCGTGGTTGAGCTTCCTGCTCCTGCTGCTTCCGTGCCAACTGTACTGCAGCCAGAGAGCTCGTCTAAGTCGGATCGCCCAGCACCGACACCTGCAGAGGCACCGACGACATCAGCACCGTCGATCCCGGTCCCACAAGGGCTGTTGAATCCAGTGCCTGACTGCTCCCCACTGTACTCCATGGTTGAGCTCCCTGCTCCTGCTGCTTCCATGCAAATTGCACCGCAGCCAGAGAGCCTGTCTAAGTCAGATTGCCTGGCACCGACACCTGCCGAGGCACTGACGACGTCGGCACTGTCGATCCCGGTCCCACGAGGGCC
>NC_133782.1:11965927-12023402 GCF_003597395.2 Chelonoidis abingdonii | reverse complement strand
ACAGCAGGGCCATCGTTCGGTGCTCTGACAACTCCCCAGTACACGCTGTTCCCTCCACACCGAGGACATTCCACAAAGCGAGGATCCTCATGCCATCGACGATAGATTGCGTCTGAAAACCTGCACCTTTGGCGGGTTAATAAATCTCTTGGCAGCCTCCCTTGATACGATCACTCACTCCTCGACAGCAAGTGCCACGTTCAGATCACGGACGTAGACGCTCCATCCCGTCAGCACTTCCGTCCCGACGCCACTTCAGTCCCGATCTGTTCTACTCGTCTAGGTCGCATCCCGCATCCGGTCGGTCCCTCCCGACCCCTAATCTTGCACCTTCATGCTCTGGCACCGCTACAGCACCATGATCCGTTCGTCCATTCGCCGCGCGAAGTTCTAGGTCGACTCCGGCACCGCTCTGGGTTTGCAGCCAGATCTCGTATCAATAACCGTACGGCCTTCCGTACCAGCTCCCCTCTTGAAGTTTTGGCAAGGTCCAGTAGAAGCAAGACTCTCCACCGGATGATTTCTCCACCCCAGCCATCGGACACGCATCAGGTCCTCCCATGCGAAAGCTTTATGTCGGACCCTCTATTGCCACGCAACAACCTGAACCCATAGACCTTCTAAGGCTCGGTAGCAAGCGACAATTTGGATCGCTCCAGGGCAGTGGGAAGGGACCCGGGATACGACCATAGATCTCGAGCATACGGGAGATCGGGACCCAAGTGTACATTCTATCTCGCACTTGACCCCACTAGAGAGGAAATGGCTACGGGAGTCATCCTACGGTGCTTTATTCGACCATCTCCGATACCGTGTCCAAGGCAGCGAAATATATCTCGGTGTGGAGCCGAAGAACGTTTACTTACCGGCATGGTCCGTATCCGTCGCGAACGTCGACTCACTACGTACGTCCAGCGTCCGTAAGGAATAGCGACGTATGACAGCAGAGTCGACCAGTCCCCTGAAAACGACGGCGCAGTAGATACCTAGCTCAACCGCAAGTAGTGTACATTCTGCACAGGAGGCATTATAGATCTGAGTGAAGCAGCAATACTTGATACTCAAACAGAAGCTATTGGTCTTAGCCCCTATAATTATTCACAACCTGGTGACAGTGGATTAAGTTTATGGAGCTTCTCCATCAGACACCGCCAAGTTCACCCTCTTGGCAGAAGGAAAAAGTGCCAAGTTCCTCCGGCCTCGTTGCCTTGCAGGAGGCATCTTCATGGCTTCAGTTTCAACCTCCCAAGTGCATGTATACACATCACTGACCTACCATTCGGATGTCAGGTTTAAAGCCTCTTTGGCGCGGAGAAGTAGCTACAGACGCCAGACTGCAAGCGTCCTACAAGGACAACACGTTCCATCACTCTCCGGGCGGTGGCATACGCCGACGATCCATCAGGGTCACGCGTTGTATGCTTGGCACCAACGGCTCGCCACTCCTTGCTCTGTGGTTCGACGGAGGCCCACAGACTAGACTGGTTGCCGATGAACCAGCTTCGAAGGTGCCGAGGGACTTTGCCAGTTGGGTACGACGCACTGGTCATTACCCGCACCAAATGGTGCCGCAGTCCGGATTTCAACCCCCTCAATGAGGCTACCTACTAGTGATGGGCATTTTCCTCGCAATGCAAACCATCTCGAGATGCACCCTCAGAAGACCGATACGCTTATCGTAGAGGGAATGTTTGCCTTCCCCGGAGCGGGTGTGGAGGGAACAGGTGTTAACTGGGCGCTGTCAGCACCTGGACTTGTCAGTTATAGCAGGCTGCACATCTCGAATTCCTACTTCCTCTTGCTGGTCCCATATACTCCAGTTCACGACTACAATTGTGGAGTACCATGGGGTTATTTATCCTCAATTGCCTAGAACATGTCCCTTTTCCAGGGAGCTACCCTTCAAGATTCCAATTCCTCGTTTTGCCCATGACAGAGGCGCTAGAACCGGTCATAGGGGTGACGTCCAGAGCAGCAAGGGTTTATCCTGTATTACCGCTATGTCAACTCGGTTGACCGCAGGCTTCATTCCGTGAACTTCACATTCAGTGACTCCTTCATCGCTGCAGGACGGCGATCCCCGCAAGTTGTTTAATGCAGTTTTGAAGGGTCCGGCATAGCAGGCGTATATGCGCAGTCGAGGGCGACAACTTTCCCAAATCCAGGCGAGTTACCAGTGGTCGACGCAGTCATTGGCACGTGAGGTTCAACAGCCCTTGTGGGGGACCTGGGAATCGACGGTGGCTGGATTGTCGTCCGGTGCCTCCATGCGCCCGCCGATATATCGCCGGTGCTTGAGCTTCAATCCCATTTCCCCCGCAACTATAGTGATACTTGCCGACCTTCTCTTCTCGGTAGCTTCAAGTGAACAACCTATCCCACCGGAGTACTTCCGCGGTTAGCCAGAGTCGTCTGAGGTCTAGGGGCCAATGCACTACGGACCCCCCACGGGCGAGTGTGTGCCTTGAACCCAAAGGTTATCGGCGAACCATATCATCCGCACTCGGATTTCGCACCGGCGCTCCTTCGTGGGAGAGCCTGGATATCCGACTTAATGCGGTTCTACCGGTACACTTCGCATATGGTGGCTATTCCCGAGGGCCTCTGCGAACTCCGCAAGGGTCCAGTTCACTCCAAGGTGCATCGGGGCGGCGATCCAAACGTACGCCGTAGCTCTTACATGCCTTGTCCACGTGCCGGTTGCGACTATAGTCATAATCGAGGAAAGCAGGCCACTATTATTTAACCACCACAGCAGGTGCGCGCTTGCCGCATCTGGTCAGAGCTACTAGGCTCGCTGGACTGCAAATCCTCACCGGAGCCTGTGCTTTTCTCGACCCTCGAGGCAGCGAGCGGAGCGGTTTCAGCGCCGAGTCCGGACTTTCAGTCTATCCGCCATCCTGACTTATGTTATATCGCACTCGGTCTCCCGTCCCATGTGCTGCCTGCAGTTTGCAACCAACACACGCAAGCTCCTGCCTCTGTCCTCTCCAAGTTCTGCCAAATCGTGTCGATTGAGCCCTCCTGGACGAGCACCAATGTAACTTCATCTTCGACATTCCGCCGAGCACGGCGATCCACTTCCCTTAGGATATGTGCAACTCGCCCTGTGTGGCAGCTGCCAGTTCATCCCTCCGCCCCCTCATCCTTGTCCCTTAATGACGGACGGCATCTTTTCGACTCGGTGCTCACCCCCAGCCTGGGGGGAGTGCGCATATCTGCCCCGTCCGTCAAGGCCTTGTTGCTTCACCTGCTTGGGTGGCTAGCAGAACAACTGTCGAAAAAAGAGAGTAAGACCAGTGAATCAGTCCCCTGCCTCCCACAGTTTATTCCTCACCCGCTTCAAACCATACGCGCATTAGCAAATGGGGCGCCTTAGCTGGTAAGTTTTGCAGTGCTGAGTTTACCCCGAGGCACCTCAAACCGGAGTTCTGTGGGCAAACTGATCTGTCCTGTTCCTTTTTTCTAAGTGGTTACATCGGCTTGTGGACAGCATAGGGCCCAACCGATACCACCACAGGATCTGCTAATAGATCCCAGCTAGATTGCACAGGCATGCCAGGTTCTGCACGCACGGGAAACATGTTCACCGGCCTTTGTGCTTCTATGTTGCGCAGCGACTGGCATCTTGACTTGGGCGCGATCGCACTCGCATAAAGCCTTCAAAGTGGAGGGTCCGCTGGGCTCCAGGGTCGGTGTGGCGGGGCGCGCGCTTGCCGTTTCTGGATTCCCTTACGCTCCCGTACACCCGCACTGCGTATACTATTACGTGTAACTATTTTACTCTACCCTGCCTAAGTAAAGAACAAATACTTGTAGATGACGGTAACTTTATAAAGGGTTATTCTACTATACTATTAGTACTAATGTACAGATTCTTACTATCCCTATCCATAACTATATTTTACGCGGAGAACTACGAGTTAGCTAGGAAAGTGGAGGTCAGCGTAAGCTGATGCTAACCAAGAGCATGTTCTTAGTCTTCCAACCTGACCTGACCTCATGCAAGGAGCTCTTTTCCCCCGATAAGCGTTACAGAAGGAAGCTGAGAAGCTTGTTTTTCGTCAGTCGCGTTTGGAAAGAGTCCAGGTTATATAGCCAGCGCCATTTTTATTGCCGCCAGCGCGCCTCACCCTCCTCACCGCTTCCGGTGGGCGCCCGGCGCCGAAACTTTCCCGCACGGACAAGCTGATTGCTATAGATGCATTACAAAATCTTTCCGCATCGACAGCGTAGCTGCTGAAACCCGCCCGCACTTACACTAATTCAACCCTAGGCGGCATTAATGGATCCCATTGGAGCATAAGCAACGCTCAGAACCAAGAAGAACCTGATGATCACTATGGAAACATCCACTCTGGTTCCCACACAGAGGTTAGACTTCCTAGGAGCTATCCTGGACTCCAACCTAGCCGGAGCCTGCTTACCACAGCCGCGGTTTCAGGCGATGGCAACAATCATCCGAGGTCTGCAGACTTTCCTAACGACCTCGACTCGGTCTCCTGGGTCCCATGGCTGCCTGCAAGTTTGTAACCAAACACGCCAAGCTCCGCCTCTGTCCTCTCCAAGTTTGGCTCAAATCGGCGTACCGCCTGGACAGGGACCCAATGGTCACGATAGTCACCATTCCCTCGAGCACGCTAGGCTCCCTAGAATGGTGGCTAACTCCCTCCCTGGTGTGGGCAGGGATGCCGTTCCATCCGCTCCAGCCCTCACTGTCCCTGATGACGGACGCATCTTCTCTCGGCTCGGGTGCTCACCTCGGTCACCTTAGAGTTTAAGGCCTTTGGTCTTCTCAGGAGCTGGTGTTCCACATCAATGTCAAAAAATGAGAGCAGTCCACCTGGTGTGCCAGGGGTTCCAGCAGCAGCTGCGAGGCTGTAGTGTCTCAGTGTTTACAGCCAACACAACGGCCATGTGCTACATAAACAACCAGGGAGGGACATGGTTCTCCTCCTTTTGTCAGGAGGCCATCCATCTCTGGGACTTTTGCATAGCCCACTCGATAAATCTGGTAGCGTCCTTTCTCCCAGGCGTTCGGAACGCCTTGCCGCTTCGACTCAGCAGGTCTTTCCTGTCTCACGAGTGGTCGTTCTGCCCGATGTGATGCATTCTGTTGCCAGAAGTGGGGTTTTTTTCCACACATAGACCTGTTCGCTTACCGCGAGAACAGGAAATGTCTGAGGTTCTGCTCCTTCCAAGATCTCTCCCCGGGATTGATCTCGGATGCTTTCCTCATGCCGTGGAAAGGCCAGCTCCTTTATGCCTTCACACCATTCCCCCTGGCTCATTGGGTCCTGCTCAAACTTCTCAGGGGCAGGGCACACATCATCATCATGATCACTGCAGCGTGGTCCAGGCAGCACTGATACACCATGTTGCTTGACCTGTCAATAGCCAACCCAATTACCCTGCGGGCTTCGCCACACGGACCTGCAGTCTCTTCACCTCACAGTGTGGCTGCTGTGTGACTAAATCGGGGTAGCAGGAAGCCTTCCACCTGATCAACGTACCTGGCCAAGTGGAAGCGTTTCTCCTACAGGTGCGAAACGCTTGATCTTATTCCTGCTGAGGTCTCGATCCCCTCTATTTTGGACTACCCTCTGGCCTACAACAGCAGGCCCTAGCAGTGTCATCGCTGAAAGTACACTTGGCAGCCATCTCTACCTTCCACCCAGGCTAAGATGGTCGTTCCGTGTTCTCGCACTTTACAATTTTGAGGTTCCTCAAGGGCTTGGGGCGCTTACACCCTCAGGTACGCCGCCCAGCCCCAACCTGGGACCTCAACCTGGTTTTAACTTATGTCTCCCCCATTCGAGCCGCTAGAGACCCACTCGCTGCTATACCTGTCTTGGAAGACAGCTTTCCTTGTAGCCATTACATCGGCCAGACGAGTCTCCGAGCTCAGGGCTCTTACGGTGGTTCCGCCATACACTATATTCACAAAGACAAGGTGCAGTTACGACCACACCCGGCTTTCCTCCCTAAGGTGGTTTTGGCCTTTCCTGTTAATCACACTCAATGCAATGGGGACAACAATTACACTCCCTGGACGTCTGTAGAGCGCTCGCATTTATATTGAGCGGACAAAACCATTTTGTAAAACGCCCCAACTCTTGGTCGCAGTAGCAGACCGAAGGAAAGGCCTACCTGTTTCCTCTCAGAGGATCTCATCTTGGGTGATGACGTGCACCTGTACTTGTTATGATTTGGCTCGCATTTCCCCAAGCCACATCACCATGCATTCTACCAGGGCTCAGGCTTCATCTGCCGCCTTGCTGGCTCATGTACCTACCCACGACATCTATCGCGCAGCTCCATAGTCCTCGGTCCATACCCTTGCTTCGCATTATGCTCTGGTTCAACAGTCAAGAGATGCTGCAGCCTCTGGCTCAGCAGTTTTACATTCTGCCACATCTCACTCCGACTCCACAGACTAGGTAAGGCTTGTGAATTATCTAACTGGAATGGATATGAGCAAGCACTCGAAGAAGAAAAGACGGTTACTGACCTTTGTAACTGTTGTTCTTCGAGATGTGTTGCTCATATCCATTCCAAACCCACCCTCCTTTCCCTCTGTCGGAGTAGCCGGCAAGAAGGAACTGAGGAGCGGTTGGGTCAGCAGGGGTATATATCCAGCGCCATGGCGGCGCCACTCCAGGGGGAGCCCAGCCAACCCACCAAGTGTTGCTAGGGTAAAAATCTTCCGACAAACGTGCACGGAGCGCGTGCACACCTAACTGGAATGGATATGAGCAACACATCTCGAAGAACAACAGTTACAAAGGTGAGTAACTGTCTTTTTCTGAGTCACAAAAAAAAAGAGAGAGAATTTTCCCCCAATTTTCACTGGAGTAATCCTAAGGGAGGAGGATACCAGAAGGAATAATTTACTTACAGTGTGGCTCTGCCTTTAAAAACAGATTGCAAAAATAGCACTAGGGTTCCCTAGTCATGGGGTCTCCTTCTCCATATGATTAGTCATTTACACCACCACAAAGTGAATACAAAAAATTAAGGGTGAAATCCTGGCTCTGTTGAAGTCAATGGGAGGTTTGCCACTGACTTCAGCGGGGCTAAGATTTCCCTCTAAGATTCTTATCTGATGGTGTTTTATACCCACTTTATGCATGTGTAAATGACTAGGCAAGATCCAGGACAATGGAAAATCAGACCCATTATGTTTCACAGTGATTGTTCTAACCAGTAGCCCCACAAAGTCAGCCTGGATTCAGTCTGGCCTGGTTCTTTTCATCTATCCCATAATCAGCAATAAAAAAAGGGTCTGCAGGACAAATTATGTTACTCATTATTTAAATTTGTATTATACCAGTGGGACTGTGCAAAGATACAACGAATAACAATGCATCAGAGAATGCTCTCAGATTCACTGATACAATCCCATTGTTTTTTGGTTTTGCTCATAGTGCTGCTTCCAGTAGCCTTTACGTGTGTGCTGCTGGCAGTTAGAAAAAACATTGTTTTAGTTGTAAACTGAGAACAGTAGGTATGGAATTACTTTTGAGGTTTTGAGCAAAAAACACCCATACGATGTTCTCTCCCAGTCTGTTTTGACCAACTCCCAATCAAAAAACTATAATATGTCCCACAACATTAAAAGGCACAGCAATTACAAACACTGATACTCAGCAGATGTGCTCCCTTTATTAGAACAGCAGCATGTAAGAACAACGCTTTTCTTTTAGTCCAAGGAATATCTGTCCTCTACCTGGTTGCAGATCTCCAAAGCCTCCCAAATATATTTGAAATTTCAACTTTTTTTTTTTGGCATCTTGGCGGGGGAAAGGGTACTATCCGCTTACTAGTCAAAATGCCATCATGTATGAGTGAGTATGGGATGGAAATATAGCTACAAGTTCCAGTAATTCAACCATCAAGGAAAGGAAGCTATGGATAGAATGACTGCAATAGATTTAATCCCCCCAACCCTGCCATGTAAAAGAGACTTGAAAGATGCCAATGCAACTGAAATTCTAACCACTTCTGGAGACATTCTGTTACATCATGTACGTTCTTAAAACGTACTAGACAAAATTCAACTCACAGATACCACTGGAGCTATAGTAGGGATGTATTTGCCCCACTGTGTCTTATAAAAAAGAGCCAAGAGAAGATTTACGCTATCTGCTTCTGTGGATAAGGCTAACCCCCCGTACAACAGCAAAAGCATTCATATTTAAAGCCCTAGCTTATCTACACTGAGTTATCACAGGTTTTCCCAAAAGCCTTCTCATCTCAAATGTAACTAGTGGACTGCTCAGTAGGACAGGCAAATGGTTCCTACTCAAGTCAGTACTCCGTAGTTCACAAGGTCCATTAAGAACAGATCAGAACTGGGCAATACAATTTGACCTTTTGGATATGTACAGCAGTCTATGGGTGATCAGATCTATTACTTCCATGTAAGGGTTGGGGTAGGAGTTGGTCATGCTGTTTTTATTATGCTTTACCTGCTCCCATTAAAATCAATATAAAAAATCCTAGTTGGATCAAGATAGGACCTCAGTCTTTAAGACGAGAAAATAAGAATTAGAACTAAACTAGATTTAAATCCCATTGAAGTCACTGAAAAGACTCAGATGGACTTTGGATCAGGTCTTAAACATGGAGAACCAGCTGAGATAAAATAAGAATCGACCAAAACTTTTGCCAGGACTTGAACCAAATATTTGAAATGACTCAAGCTGCCTCTAAAGCATTTTTCTTTCTCTCACCTTTTTGCACTTCTCAGAATCTTAACCCTGATAAAGCTATTGTTAAATTTCTTTTTAAAAAAATCTTCTATTGTTGTTTGAAGTTTAGTTGTAGCCATGTTGGTCCCAGAAGATGAGCGAGACAAGATGAGTGAGATTGGACCAACCTTTCCTGGTGCAAGTGACAAGCTTTCGAGCTTCACAAAGTTCTAAAAAGGGAACTTGTCTTGCCTAAAAAAAAAATCTACTCCTGAACTAAGATCAGAGGTTCCAGCCTGGAATTAGTACTTAGGAGCAGCTTTAAGCCCTGGAAAATAGTGTTTTTAATGAAAAGGCTGACAGACCCTTTATAATGAGTCCTCATGAATAAGGATTCAACTAATCTGTGAAAGAAGTTCACAAAAGTGGTGCATTTCAGCAGAATGCACCACAGAACAGGCAGCATTGCCATCCATTGGGTCTCTTTAAAAAAAACTGAGCAACTTTAATAATCCAAGGAGAAATTGTTCCATGCCCTGGAATTAGTGTCCAATTCCCACTTACACCAATGGGAAATTGTTCCTGCAGAACCCATTATGTTGAGATAAGAAGATCACTTTTAATGTTCATTCAAATAATGCTGCTTCAGAAAGCTTGGGGCAGTTTTCATATTTGACTTACTTTGGGCATTATAGAATTTTAAAAGATTCCAGAATTGTTCATATTCACTGGAATTTACAGCTCAGATTGATAGGCATTTCAAAGCCAACATGATTTCTTATCCTTCCATTGGGAGTAAATGCAACAGTATTCTTCACCTTATATGCTACTCTCTCCACCCCATCCTATTACTTCTGAGTGATTTACTGCACCAATGACAGAAGTTTTCAGAATCCTTTGTGCACAGCATAAAAGCTATAAAGCCTCTTAATTCTTTCGGTAAAGCCCATTAAGACTTTGTGAATGCCCCTGGGAGGCATTCAGCAGGGGTGAAAGATTGGAGGACAACAAGAAGTTACCATGTGGTGTTCTGTTGTTGAGGATACAAAACTGTTCTCTTCTGCAATGAGGGACGATGGCTTTATAGTTAAAAGCATCGGCCAGGGAGTCAGGAATCCTGAGTTCTATTCTTGATTCTGCCACAGACTTTCTGTGCAACTTTGGGCAAGACTTACAGCTGCTCCTACAAGATGCTGGGATTCAGCAAGAGTTGAAGACACCTGGCCTATTACAGGGTGAGGATTTTAACCACATAGTGCTTCATTTTCCATAAATGCTCATAGTGTTGCCAGCCTTCTTCAAGATCAACATTGATCCCTTCACCTACTCTGAATGGCACTGCCTAGCATGTTCTCATAGTGTCCTAGACACAGACATGTGTAGGTGGCTTGCCTTTCACCACATATGCTTTAATCTTCCATTACAAAGCTGTTACAGAGGGAACAACAGCAGAAGGCAATATCCATACAATTTTCTCTCTTCTTCCCAGCCCACTCTCTGAACCCCCACCCTTACTTCCTCCCAAATATATCCTCCCAATTACTGAGCCAATTGCCTCATTAGCCCAGCAGCTGCCACCCAAGTGTTAGTAAACACCAACAGAAACTGGCGAATTAACTTCAATTAAGCCTGCAACCTTCCCAGGGCAGCAGCAACCTCATTGATCAGGGTTCTCCAGGTCATGCCCTGTCACAAGGTCATTGTATGATCCAGCCAACCAACTTGCAGGTGTTACCATTGCAATGAGATAGGCCAAACCAGCAACATGTATGTGAACCCTTTCAAATTCTGACATGCTCTGGAGTCAAATCCTAGGACTGCACCCAGCCATAGAGTTTTGGTTCTGGATAAATTATAAATCTGAGAGGAGATTTACTTTCATATGTGTCCAAAATCTTTCAGATGGCAGCTGATTTTACAGCTATAACTCAAGAGATTGGCTGAGTTTGCAAGATTTCATCCGAGAATGAAATTTTATGAAAAAAAGCCCAAATCTGAATGCAAACCCTAGCTCTTATTCAACACTGAATCTATGCCTAAACCATGAGCCTGGGAAGTGAAATCCAAGAAATTATTCTTATTCCTGGACTCGCCAAACCCTCAGCACACAATCCATGCCACCAAGGCACTGGTAAGGCATATTTATTTAATCTACACTATACGATCAATTTATAGTATATAGTGCATTTCAGTATTTGTTCAAAATGCTACCAAAACCAATCACTTATAGGACGCTGCACAATTCCTGAAAAGCATCTCCATCCAGCCTGATTCTTGTATGCATACCAGTGGGAATTTCTGGAGACATTGTGCTTCCAATAAAGAAACATTTTCATTGGCTGCTTGAGAAATACAGGGTGACCTAGCATCTCCCAGCTAGCTGTCTCTCCAGTCTAATCTGCCTGGATATTTTAAAATTTGTGGAGAATGAAAAACAGCTCAAAATGAAAAGATAATGCCAGCGTTTGGCCCAGGATGTAAACAAACTTTAATTTCCCTAGCATGCTGAAGCAGAGCCTTGGATTTTAACTTCCCTGTTTCATCCCTTCATTAAGCCCAAAGAAATCTCCTTAGGTTTATGAAGCTATATTAATTAAGAAAGTGCAAGATTTTGTGTCTATGGGTAAGTGTAGAATCATAGAGTTGAAGAGGAAGTTTGATCAGGTTATTGCTTTTGCTAGACACAGAATACTAAAGGCTAAATTGATATATAACTTCCCTGTTACCAACCCTGAACTTAGCCACCTTGAGCACAGACACTGATGCAGAAAGGAATTAGAGGTGTTCTAATTGTGAGCTTTACGCTTACATTACCAGTGCTTCAGGCACTTGCAAAGTCTTCAGAGCCTGATGGGACATGAAGGATAATAAAGGTTTCTTCAGAGTATGACAAAATAGAATTGTTAATATGAAAAATCCAGGGGACAAAACTCACTTATTAAAAAGACACATGCTGCCATATTTACTTCAGCAAACTTCCTCGAGAGAAAGAACATATGACTTCAAGTCTGAGGGATCTAAAAAAGAGCAGCCTGTCCACACTAGCATGTTCAAAGATCAACTCTGTGCAGGCAGGTTAATTATTCCAGTCCTATTCAGGAAGTTTGACTTGTCTGAGTGGGTACCTATCTATTATTCTTACAACTGCAATATACAGGCCACAGACACAACCCATCAGCAGGGGGAGGGGGGCTTGGAGATCAGTAAAGCAACCTGCTTAAAAAAGAAAAACACGGAAAGAGTTAGAGACTAAAGCATTTCTAAAGAAACCCTTCCATCCCACAGAGAGGGAAGAAACTGCTCCATTTCTTTCTAAATTTCTACAGTTTCCAAGAAATATAGAAGTCAAGCCATCCCCAATCTCTTGGAATGTGCAGTAACAGAAGTTACAACTCCTTGTGCTTTAACAATAGCAGTGTGCAAGATAAAAATAGAATTAAAATATTCCAAAGCTCTGTACAAACTAGAGATGAGCTACTAAGTATCCACAGGAAACTAAGCAGCCATCTCTTGGACAGAATTCCAGTCTAGACAGAGTCCTTAGTCAAATAGATCATGTGGTCTCAATCCTTACTAGACAGAAGACTGCCTCATATGTCACCTTGAATAGTTCTATAAAATTGGTGTGATTCATGTTCATCTTTCAGAGACATGATGGAGACTGAACTGTCTTCTTTCTGCAAACAAAACGCCCTCTACAAGGAGTTCCTCAAGGTCATCTCTAGGGAAGTGCAGATGGGTATTCACTGAGGCTGTGTATATCAGAAAGGAACTGACAGTACTGAAAAGTGAAGCCCGTTAGTCAACAGAAAATTTGGTTTCTCATTATTGCCAGTTCTTGAGCCTTTGCAAACACAAATATTCACGGCAGGAAAAAAGCTCATGAAAGAAAGATACTGTGATCAGCTCAAAGCTGGCACGTCCATAAAATTGCAGTGGAAGTCATCTCTATGCCTTTCCCTTGTGTAACAGTGGTTGGGTTTTGATACCCAAATGCCCATATGTGTTCCATAGAAATTCTGTTTTTAATCACTACCTATGATATGATGTATAAACCCTGCACCAATCAGGAATGGGTTAAGGAGTTGTTCTGAGCTGGAGTGGCCCCGCCCCATCACACCTGTAAGTCATGATAAGAATGGAGATGGGGTTCAAGAGTGGGAAAGCTCAGTTCAGTAGCAGGCTGTTCTGGGAGGTGAGCAGGATGCTGAGCTTCCCAGCTCCCTGGGAGAGGCTGGCAGAGGGCAGAGCCTAATCCCTTGCCTAAAAGAGGCACATGTCACCTTGAGGTGAAGAGGGCTGTATCCTGTTCCTTCTGCTGGTGAACCAGTGAACTTTAAACCAGACCATGGCCCACTGCAGGCCCATCTGAAGGAAGACAGGTCAGTGGCCCAGTAGGGATTGGTTGATTATTTCCTTTTCCTTCATTTATTATCTTGCTTATAAGATGTTAGTTCCATCAAAACCCCAGAAGGGATGAGCATCCAGAGAAACTCATCTGGACAGCTGAGACTCCTTCCCCTTCAGATTGCTACTAAGTATCCCACCTGAGCAATTGGACCTGGAGTGAGTGTACAAAACCATCAGAACCCAAAGGGGTGCTGCTGAAGGACCAGAACCCTGCCATGGCCACTTCATGTTAATTGCAACCCTTGCAATTACAGAGCAATTTACTTGTTTTACGGTAGATGCAGCAGAAATACTTCTCTTGAGATGAATCAATAGTGGAATATGCCTGCAGAGAGATAATATTTTACAGTGGAGAGCTGACTAATACATTTTTTTTATTTGCTGTCTAACAGAGAGCCATTAACTTTCTCTCTGGGCAGTTCTAATATTAAGTGTATATGTGTGTGGTGGGTGGTCAGGAGAGACAACAATTGATTATTACATAGACCTATCTGCCAAAACTCATAATAAGATAATTAAAAAGTCCATCACAATGGATATTGAACTGCACACATGGATTATGAAGTCTCTCTGGAATGTTTCTTTGAAATGAATGCCACCCTGTCGGAAAGGAGAGAATGGAGAACTGACATGGACAGTGGCAGTGCAATTCTCTTCACACCTCATCAGTGTTTTGTCTGCCTGTTTTATCTACACAAAACATCTATACCACTTAGTTAGAGGCAGTGTTGCATGAGTAAAATCTATAGCTTAGGCCCACAATCCTTTCCTGGAGGAACCGACTCAAAAGAACGAAAGAATAGTTCAGATTCCATGAGCAGCTAGTTTCTGCTGAGACTGTCCACGGGGGGATGGGTGGGGGGGGAAGGGGGGAATAGCTGTAGTGAATTTTGTGATGTGTAGTGAATTTTGAGCCCTAAGAACATGATCTGGTGCCTACTGGAGTCAGTGGAAAGGCTGACATTGACTTCACTAGATAAGCTCTTAAGAATGAGACAGAGACCAAGAAACACATTTCACGTGGTTATGATGTTCTAACACTACTGACCTGGGCTATATTTGAACCAGTGAGGCTCCCTTTTCCATTACTAATCTCCTAGCCATCCAGTATACCAGGCTCTTTGGAAATCATTTCAAAATGTGCGTCACTAAGTTAGTGAAATCATAGCCAGCATTGTCAAAAGGTCAAGATTGAAAAGATTTTTTTCATGTCTCCCATTCCCTACTTCATTTTCTATACAGGTTATTTAATTCCACCTGCATTCAGAGTCTGCCCAATATCACGGCTGTGGTAAAGTGTAAACATAAAAGGGCATATTCCAATTTATACTAATGATAATTACCTGGGATGGTAGCTGATCTGTCTCTTTGAAGAAAATATCTGTTTCTTTGCTGAAAGGTAAAAGGCTGGACATAAACCCTTCGTATACCTTACAGAGCCAAAAATGCCCTCTTTCTACTTATGGTCTGATCCTCCAAGATGCTCCATATGTCCTGATAGCTCCAAACACCTTCAATTCCCATTGACTTAGACAAGAGTTGAAGCTCCCTCCCCACTCACAGGAGGATCAGGATCAGAACAGTACTTCACTGAGTTCCCACCTTAGCCCAAAGAGAGTTAATTTACCAAATTCTAGACTATGACATCAGCAATTTCGTCCTCAAAAGGATACCTATAAACATAGAAAACTATACTTCCATGGAACAGACCAGGCTCACGATTTATGAATACTAAGATCAAGGCTCCCAAATGAAAACACTTAACTCATCAGGAACCATCCAGATAGATACCATATTTAAGAATCTCATATTAGAAGCCCTGACCATCACTGAACAGAAAGCACAGCAATTTTGTCCAGGCCATTACCCGGATCCTGGGGAATAGCTTGACAAAAGGACCTAGCAGGCTAAAATGAAACTTGCAATGGGTAAAAATCTGGGAATTAGGAAACCTGGCTTCTATTTAGGACTCTGCCAATGGCCAACTATGTAAACTTGGGCACAGGCAAGTCTCTTGGGCACAGATCCTCAAAAGTATTTAGGCATCTAACGCCCATTAATTTCAATAGGAGTTAGGCACCTACATTTCTTTGAGTTTCTGGACTTTCGGCGAGAATTTGCACATGAGGGTGCCTAAAGTTAAGGTGCTAAATCTGTTTTCCAAACTTTAGGTATTCCCATTTGAAACATTCAGTCTCATCTCCTCTATGCCTTTACATAATGGACAAGTTGTGAAGCTGTATAAATCAATGTTTGTTAGAGCTAGTGAAGAACCTTCCATCAAAACATTTATTTCAGTGGAAGCTGGTTTTTCAACACTGTGGAAACTGTCATGGAAAAATGTCATTCTTCTTTTAAAATGATATTCCATTTAACTGCATTACTAACTGAGTGTAAATAAACATACTCTTCTTCAAATAACTTTACAAACAGTGATAAGCTAAACCGAGTGACACTTTTTGAGGTAGGAGTTATAATTAGTGCCATTTTACAGATGAGAAAACTGAGTAAAAGTGCCCAAGGACAGAATTAATGTCTCTGTCAAAGCCAATATTAGAATGCTGGAATTCCTAATCCTCTTTGTGCTTAGAAAACCCTTTGTGCTCGAATAAATCAACTTTAAATGGATGTGCAATGTATTAAGTTTAAATTCTGCTGCCCTTTCTCTTGCAAAACTCCCATGGAGGCCATTTTGCATAAGCAAAAGCTGCAGGACTTGGCACAATATTACAAACGATTATTTGGGCCTGGTTTATGAAGTGATGACCTGACAACATACTAGTCAAGAAATACCAGCTGGTGAAACTCAATACAATGTTTATACAACACTAAGACAAGCAACTGAATATTCATTAATAGGGCAGCTTTTTTGTAACACATTGTCTAAATCCATGCCCTTGGGAGAGAAATACAACTGAAAAGGTTTAAATAAATGTGTAATATTTAGTTACCAATATTTCACCTATAGGGGACATTCTTCTTTTAAAATGATACTCCATTTAACTGCATTACTAATCGAGTGTAAATAATCACACTCTTCTTCAAAGCACTTTACAAACCATGATAAGTTAAACCAGATGACTCTTCCTGCCATTTTACAGATGGGGAAACTGCGTAAAAGTGCCTAAGCATAGACACAATGTCTCTGTCAAAGCCAATGTTAGAACTCTGGAATTCCTAATTCTCTGTTTCTGTGCTTAGAAATCCCTTTGTTCTCAAATAAATCAACTTTAATAGTATATGCAATGTATTAAGTTTAAAAGTTTGATTCAAATTCTTAGGATTACTTTTCATTTTTTAAAACACTAGTGCCTCAGTTTAGCAAAACATTTAAATATTTGTGTAAGTCCATCATTATTCAGCAAAGCCCTTAAGCACACACTTTGATTGCAAAAACATACTCAAGTCACTTTGAAGTCAATAGGACCTAAGCGAGGGGGCCCCAACGCGGTGCCCGTGGGTGCCATGGTGCCTGAGAGGGCATCTAAATGCACCCACTTACTAACTGGCAGTCGAGCATCCGCCGAAATGCCACTGAATGTTGGCGGCATTTGAGCGGCGACGCCTCTTGATGATGTCACTTGTCAGCCGCAAGCGGAGTCATCAAGAGGCGTTGCCTCCGAATTTCTGCGGCATTTCGGTGGTGACACCTCTCGATGACGCCGCTTGCCACCGACAAGTGACATCATCGAGAGGTGTCGCCGCCGAAATGCTGTAGAAATTCGGCAGCATTTCGGCAGATGCTCCACCACCACCACAGTCCTTTGTCTGGCACCCGCCAGACGAAAAGTTTGGGGACCACTGACCTAAGCACATGCGTAAAGTTAAGCATGTTCTTAAAATGCATTGATTAATAGGGATAGAATCAGAGTATAGACTGGGACTTCCAGTGTCACTTTTCATTACAAACTGAAAGATTTCACAATGTCCCTTTGATTTAGTGCTTATCACATATTAAACTATTTTAAAAATATATAGTCTGCAAAGAAACAATAGTCTACTAACAAGTTCTTCCCATTTACAGAAAGGTGAAATCCAGGAATGATTAATGAGGTGGCTCAGGAGGCGAACAGACTCCAAAGCAGATGAGGAAAAAATGCAACCTGTAGATCAATCCATCCTCAGTCAGGGCATAGCAAACATTGTGGTCTTCAGCCTGTAATTCACTAGATTCAATATTAGGTCATTTAAGAATCCCTGTGTGACACAAATAGAAAAACAAAGTAGCAGCAGAAATATAATGATTAATTTTACATGGCGTAACTAGATCTGCATGGCAATTCCACTCCTCGGAAGTCGTTTGACGGCAGCTTTTTTTTTTTCTTCTAGTCTATAATTGACACAGTGTTCCTGAGGACATGAAATCAGGTTGGTCAGGGTGGGAGGGGAATGAATATCATTTTTATAAAGAGATTTCACTGCAGTTGGGCACTGTACCATCAGCGACTTTGTCCGCAAAAGAGTGAATGAAATGACTGATCTATTTCGTGTTGGTGAAGAAATACAGTACATATAAACACAAGAGCATTCCACTAAATGACCTCTTTATCACGGCACTAAAACTGATGTAGTCCAAGCATCTGCATATTTATTATTTGCCAACCTAAATTAGCGTGGGATTCAACAGATACATTTAATTTAAAAAAAACAGTACTGATTTGTTCCCTTTCAGTTGCAAGAATGAAAATACAAAACACATTCTCAATACATTCTCTATGATAATACTATTAGGTATTGTCACAGCTGTAGAATTGTAGGACTAATTACCAGTTTTATGACTGATGAGCAGTAGAAACACACAACTTATTGAATTACATTATAACGAGCTTACACTGAATACTTGCAGATACAACTCATGAATAACAATGTGAGCTCAATCCTGCACCCAGAATCCTACCTGAAAGTAATAGCAAAACCACCATTGATTTCAATGAGAACAGGATTGGATCCATTAAATATTATACCATTCTCCCATTAGCATCAATGGGCTGGGAACTGCAGAGGCGGGGGAGGAGAGGGTTCACACTGTATAATCACTTTTGGGGGAAAGAGAATGAGTGTGCTGTCTTGGGTGAAAGTTCAGACATGTTCTTACTTGACCCAGACTGGTTTCCAATCCTTCAAAAGGCCTTGGCATACAGAGAGCAAACTTCCAAGACTAGGTAAGTCTCCTGCACTAGAGTCAGCAAGCATTTGGAGACCATAGGAATAGGTGGACATTTGCTTCTGAAGAAGTGATGGTATCACTTATAAGAGGTGAGCCCTTTCCCTCACAAAGACAACAAAAGAGAAGAAGTTCTGATGAAAGTAGAGCCCTCACAAAGAAATAACAGGACTGAGAACATAATAGGAGATACAAACTATACGGTTAACCCCTGGGGGAACCTTTAGACTTAGTAATATTTGCTCAAACATGTCCCACAAATATACCTATAAATTAGGTCTAGAATATAGCCCAAACTATAGGACTAATGGAGTGAGTGCAATATATTTATATGTGCGGTTACAAGTATACCAATCTCCCTTGCGTACAGGATGTCAGACCTGGTCAGATGTGCTGCTCTCAAGTGGCTGAGTAACAGACTCTACAGGCCCTAATGTTGCTACAGTTAATAGAAAATTATTTATTTATTATTGTATCACAGTAAAGCCAACAGGCCAGTGGCCCATTTGTAAGAACATGCTTTAGCTCAAGAGGGTGAGATTTGCGTTTTTGTGTGGCGCAGAAGGTCTGGAGTTTTATTCCAGGCAATGAACATGACATCTCTGCAGGCAGTGTGTGGAATAATCAGCACATATAAAGTCCTGTGCAACTACCAAATTGTTAGATGATGGAGGATGGTTCTCTGATGTTTCTGAATGGGATCAATTTGAATTAAAAGCTGTCAATATTTTCCCTGAGCTCATGTAGTTGTCTGAGATACCAGTTAAGTAGGTTAACTGGTAGAACATAAGAATGGTCATATTGTGTCAGACCAATGGTCCATCTAGTCCAAAATCCTGTCTTCTAACAGTGGCCAATGCCAGATGTTTCTGAGGGAGTGAACAGAACAGGGTAATTATCACATGATCCATCTCATGTCATCCAGTCCCAGGATCTAGCAGTCAGAGGTTTAGGGGCACCTCGGAGCATGGGGTTATATCCCTGACCATCTTGGCTAATAGCCATTGATGGACCCATCCTCCATCAACTGATCTATTTATTTTCTGAACTCAGTTATATTTTTGGCCTTTACAACATCCCCTGGAAACAAGCTCTCCAGGTTGACTGCACTGTGAAAAGAAGTACTTCCTTAAGTTTGTTTATTAATTTCATCGGGTGACCTCTGGGTTGTGTGTTATGTGGATTGTGCTATGTTCAGCTGGATGTGCTGGACATCTGGAGCCACTCTTTTAAAATGCACCTGTGTTTTAATTATCCAAGACTTAAAAGGTCAGTGGAAGTTTAAAGAAGGACATTATTTTCTGAAAAGTATACGTACTAGACCAATGGTTCTCAAAGTCGGTCCGCCGCTTGTTCGGGGAAAGCCCCTGGCGGGCTGGGCTGGTGTTAACCTGCCGCATCCACAGGTTCAGCCGATCGTGGCTCCCACTGGCTGCGGTTCACCATTTCAGGCCAATGGGGGCAGCAGGAAGCAGTGGCCAGCACATCCCTCGGCCCGCACCGCTTCCTGCAGCCCCCATTGGCTTGAAGCAGAGAACCTCAGCCAGTGGAAGCTGCGATTGGCCGAACCTGCAGATGCGGCAGGTAAACAAACTGGCCCGGCCCGCCAGGAGCTTTCCCTGAACAAGCAGTGGACCGGCTTTGAGAATCACTCTACTAGACTAAATCATGGTGCTCACTAGTGTGAAACATCTTAGGGGCACTTACAGAGAAGATAGGTGGGCTAGAGCTAAGAGGGGGGAGCAAAGGCCAAGCAGCTGATAGAGAGAGCCAAACAACTGAGAGGTTAAAGACTTGGGATCCTAGAGACAAAGTGTGTGGGAAGAACTGGAAAATAATCCATTGTTACAGTAGGCCAAACAGCAATCCTGGATCCAAACTTCTCAGGAGATAAGAGATGAGACCCGTGAAAGTAAAAATCAAACAGCATCACACCAAGAGATCCAGTTCCCAAATCTCTGCAAACTGAACTGACTGAAAGAGAGGGCTCCGTCCTGCAAGGTGTTGAGAGCCTTTTGACATAGAGAGTTGAAGACGCTCGTTGCCGTGCAGACTTGGGCATGAAAGAGGAAGAATGATCCCAGGTTGTAAACAATATCGACACATTCCAGTTACTTATTTCACCATAGCAGGAGAATTAATTATTAAGCAATTACAGTTTAGAGTGTGGACAAAAAATCCAATGTAAGGCTCATCAGCTAGAGAATTTATAATGATCCATAGCTACAAAAATATCCTCTCTAGGACCATATAATAGTTAAAGAGCTTTAGCCATTTTATGGTGGTTCTATGGAGCTCCTCAAAGCTTTTTGCAGTTACTGCAGCTTGCAGCAAGGAAATGAAAAATCTCAGCCCAAGTCTAATGCTAGTTGCTGTAGACACCTGTTGTTGAACCACAGGGAAATACAGTCAGAAAAGCTCACAACATTCAGAGCTGTGTCCAGGGAACAATAATAACAATTCATAAAAAAAACAACCTGAACCACAGTGGATTTTAATAACATTTTCTAAAGGTTTTTAATACATTTTCTGCATTCTTTCCTTTTCCATCTTCCCCAGCCTCAGCCGAACCCTCTCTGCCCTGGCCATCAGTAATTTCAGTTACTAGGAGGCTTGTGAGAACAGGGAACCTCTGGGAATTCCTAGCTTCACAATACACTGTTTGGACACCTTAGGTAGCAGAGTGAGGCATAGGCGGTCAGCAGCAGAAAGGTGTTTGTGATCCTCCAAGAGGCAGGCAGACCTTTCTCCAGAAGATATCAGTGATGAGATGGTACAAGTAGAAGAGAAACAGGCCTGCTTAGCTGGTCCCACAAAGATGTCAGATGTGGTTAACTGCCCCAATCTGCCATGTGCTGGAGATCCAAAAGAAGGAGATTGCACTACAGGCCACAACGCCTCCCATTTCTCCTAGGAGAGGCCTCAAGTAATGAAGGAGTGGCTTAACAAGTTTCACAGTGCCCCTCGTTTGAGAGTCAGTGGGGGCCAGGTTTCAGGCTAATGTGCATCCAAAATCCAAAGAGAATCTTACAATCCCAGGCAAACTGAATCCAGTAGCATCTGTTCAGCTACCATTCTGACTCAGAGGGAAAGATGCCCAACATGTCCAGAAGCCCTCACCACATAGAGTTTGAAAACTTGGAAGTTAAAAACTAGATTGTGTGACAAAGTTCCTCCTCTACCTTGGTGGGTCCTGCACTTCTTGGCAGATTTGCTCACCTCAGTGATCTTCCCCACAGTCTGGGTCAACTCCTCCTGTGTCCTGATCCAGGAGTTGGAGGTTTGGGGGACCCCAGGCCCGCCCTCACTCCAGGTTCCAGCCCAGGGCCCTGTGGATTGCAGCTGTCTATAGTACTCCTGCACAGCTGCATGACAGCTACAACTCCCTGGGCTACTTCCCCATGGCCTCCTCCAACACCTTCTTTATCCTCACCACAGGATCTTCCTCCTGATGTCTGATAATGCTTGTCTCCTAATCCTCCAGCAGTACACTCTCTCACTCTCAGCTTCTTGCTCCCAGCTCCTCACTCGCACTCCTTCTCTTCTGGCTCCTCCCTGCTGACTGGGGTGAGCTCTCTTTTTAAACCCAGGTGCCCTGATTAGCCTGCCCTGATTGGCTACAGGTGTTCTATTAAAGAAGCTATCTCCACTGCCTTCTAGAAAGGTCTTAATTGGCTCCAGTCCTTGTTTTAACCTGGAGCAACTGCCATTTGGTTACCATGGTCCTAGGGATTTGTTTAGCCTGGGGCTAACATACCTGTTTCTCAGTACTTTACTGTAGCCATCTGGCCTTGCCCCCATCACAATTGCTTCGCCTCATCAAAAGGCCTGCAAGAAATAAAGTAGATGTGGTCAGAGTCCTAGGAAAGAGGTGCTCCACAAACACATCCCCCTGTCTATGCAGGTAAAAGTCCATGTGAAAATGGAAGATTATTGAATGCTCCTGGAAATGGTGTTAACATATCCTCTGGGACCAATGCACCCTTACCCCATCACCAGGGTCAGAGAGGGCAGTAAGGAGTCAAAGGCAGTATACCCAACAAAATTCTTGTGTTGCATTGCTATGCTAGGGAATAAGGGACGTAAAGTAGCATGGAAGGAGAAAAACACCACATCTGGCCAAGGATAAGCAGAGGAAAGACCTATTTTTTTCTTCTGATCCTTAGCTTTTGATCTCTTCAGCAGCTACGTGCCACACCATTGCCACATTCTCACCAAGGGCTTGATCCAAAGACCAGTGAAGTTAATAGGAGATTTTCCACTGACTTCAATGGGCTTTGGATCAAGCCTTAAATCCACAGCGTTGTTGGTGACTCTATAGTCCAAGTGCTTCACATTCAAAGCCACCAAAGTCTCTGTCTAATTCGCTCCTCCCTGTGCAACTTTACATGGACAATGAACACATGGGCCTGATGAAATAAAGCAAGTTATTCACTCATTTTTTTTTAAATATTGTTTCTAATGAGTTCAAATCAAAATGGAAATGAAACAAGATGAATGTGTGTTTCCTCTTCCTTTTGGCTTCGAATAATGGATTTCTTCTATATTTTCTGAACCTGTTTCTCCTGAGATTGCATCTGAGTTCTATCAGTCTATTTCAGTTAATCTTTCTGAAGGTAAATACTTTCTGGTATCATCCTAAATTTAAGTCTGCAGCTTCCAGAGGAGCCCTGAATCCCCCTAAAGACAGCTCACTTTAATTTATAATCTCCACCTTCTTTTATAAAATAAATGTCAAGATGATGGAAAGCTGCCTTTCTAGGTCAAACATTTGGAGAAAAGTTGGGAAGGGGAGGGGGAAATTCCCTATTAAATCAAGAAAGTTCTCTAATGATTTGTAAAAATCTTAATTGCTTTAGCACAATCTACAGGCTTCACTTTCATGTCTCAGGCAGGACATATAACTCAGCCTAATATTTGAGAATTAGCAACTTGCTGAAGTAACCAGACTATAATCGTCCTACTCATGGGTTAGACTTTCTGAGGTCTCATCAGCACACCACAGCCTCTTTCTTTAAGTGATTTGTGTAACTGCAGGCTTATCTTCAAAGAACAGATGTATGAACTATCATTTTTGATTAAACCCATCCAGTCGGAATAAAAAAAAATCATCTGTTCACTGCAGCTAGAATCATCTATTTTAAATATATTTACATATCCCCTTAGCTGTCCAACCATTCCCCCCTCCCCCTTTCTGCAGCTTGGAATCCTGCCACATTTATATTTTGTGCTAAATACTCAGGGTCCTAATTAACAGAAATGGGATGTCAGCAGGGTACCAGTCAGCAAGGAATGATTTTTGCTTCACTGGGATGCAGTGCAGCATGGAGCAAATACTTCACATCCCATGCAGAGGAGCTGGATGGAGCACATTGCAGAGCAAGTGAAATGGGAGGATTTGGGCATTTTGAAAATTTTGTGAAATGGCCAAAAAAAAAATCTCAGTGTTCCAGTGGCAGTTTTGCAAGTTTTAGGGGTTTTTGCCAGTATAACTCTACAATTATTTAAAGTTGAGCATCTGACTTATTCCAAAAGAGGGCACATTTTCAGGGTCTGATCCCACAATCCTTCTGCTCCCGTTAACATCGACCCAGTTCTGGGCACAGACCAGGAGCTTTGTATGCTCAGCATAGGCTTGATCCAAAGCTCACTGAAGTGAAGGGGATTCTTTGCACTGACTTCAATGGCCTTTGTGTAAGGGCCAGTCAGTAGTAAACAAAGAGGAAATTTAGAGAAGACTAAACCTATTTCATAGATTATAATCTGCTGGGGGCAGGAGCAGTGTCCCTTAGGTGCTGGGTGTTGTTGGTGGCCTTTGATATACAGGAGGTCAGACCAGATGGTCTGGGAGTCCCTTCTAGCCTTAAACTCTATATGACTCTAATGTCCCACACATCACCAAAACTAATGCTTGGGACGTTAGCCCAAAATATAGCCAAACCTTATTCCGTTAGCTGGGGTTGGCAGAGCAGACCAAAGGGCCTGACACAAAGCCACAGACATGAGAAAATTCAAAATGAAGGCTATGGTCTGTTCTTAACTCACTTCATTTTATCTAGGGAAATCACCTCCCAGCACATAATCCACCCGGAGTACGAATAAAGGGCTGCTTCTGAGCCGACTTGGATCAAGCATCACCTTGAGAGCACTTAGGGCCCTAGTATTGATACAAAATACAATATTTTTGCTACACTAAAATCCCATTGAAATAAATAGGCCAACTGGTTCCATTTACAGCAGTGAGAAGGGGTTCTATGCAGCAAGAATGGTAGCTGGCATGGTGGACAGGGTAGGAGAAAAGTGAGGCAAGCCAGAAGACGAAGCAGTGAAAGAGACACACAAAAACTGAAAGTAGGAGACAGAGACAGGGACAGAGCATTGGGAACCGAGGCACAGAGAACAGCCCTTATGGAAAAGACCAGGGAAGAAAGGATGGTGACAGAGGAAACAAAGAAAGGACAAGAGAGAAAAACTAAATAGTTCTTATAACCTGGATGCAAACTTTTGTGCTTATTTTTAGCCCGTTTGTAATAGCCCCGATGTTTACCATCCACATCCACCACACACGCAGAGCCAAACACAAGTGGTGTTTAAAGGGAAAACCCTCGCTGACCCTCAACTAGCGTATAGCTGGGCACTAATGGTCATGCTATTGCCATAATTAATTAGTTTAAATCTGCTCTATGCAAAAATCCAAAAGGAGAATCAAGAGAAAATGATTTACGCCTCTGAAGCACAAGCCAGACTCTCTCAAGCTCTGTGTGTTTCTGTCTGTCTCTCTTGCCAGAAATAATCTGTTTCTGAAAACAGCCAAGGATGCACAAGCAACAAAAAAACTTGGATTTTAAGGTCAGATTGATCTGAGCACTGATCTGTCTTTTCTACAAATCTTTGAAACCCTCACCTTCTGTAGCTCTGGTTCTTTTCATCAGACAGTTATAATAACGATTACCGCTCATATCTGGACAGGTAACTAACAGAAATAATTTTAGATGCACACTGAGATTTAGAATGGACTACACTTAGGCATTTTCCATTACTGATATCATGCTTTTTCACTCCCCACTTTTTATAACAAGCCCTTCAAGCTAAAATGTGTTCCCTCTCCAGAATTTCTTTCACCTCCATCTCTTGTTAGTTTGTTCTTGTAGGAACTAATGAGTACATGGCTGTTTTTAAATCAAAGAAATGCTAGAATAGGTTCTGATTGTTTGGGAAGGCAAATTAAAACATGGCATGGATGTACATAATAACAACAACCCAGATCCTTTCCAGTGTCTAAGTCGAGCTCAGCACACTCAAGAACAGGTGGGGGTCAAAGTAGTTTTGAACCACTTTCAAGTATCCCTCAAACAGGGGATGTCTGGCTGCTGATACAGTCACTAGCACAGGGGTTGGCAACCTTTCAGAAGTGCTGTGCCGAGTCTTCATTTATTCATTCTAATTTAAGGTTTCGCGTGCCAGTAATACATTTTAACGTTTTTAGAAGGTCTCTTTCTATAAGTCTATAATATATAACTAAACTATTGTTGTATGTAAGTAAATAAGGTTTTTAAAATGTTTAAGAAGCTTCATTTAAAATTAAATTAAAATGCAGAGTCCCCCAGACCGGTGGCCAGGACCCGGGCAGCGTGAGTGCCACTGAAAATCAGCTCGCGTGCCGCCTTCAGCACCCGTGCCATAGGTTGCCTACCCCTGCACTAGCATAAAGTAGATCAGTCACAAGGCTGCTCTACATAGTGCCCGCTACTAATGCCCCCTATGCCACCCATAATCCCTATGCTCCAGCCAGCTCTCTGCAGAAGCATAAAATAATGAAGCTTCCTTTATGCCCTGTAGAGACAAAATGGAGACAGTGTAGAAGTCAATGGAACACCTCTATCCCAGATGATGATTGCCCCAGGTAGAATGGGCTGTGTCTCCATGTTCACAGATTCTTTAGGCCTGGTGTACATGAAAGGCAGGACAGAAGCAGACATTTTAGAGGTAACCAAACCTTTGCAGCTTCTCTTTAAGGTAAGGCCTAGACAAAGTCAATACACGTGGAAACCCATTCAATACATACAGGTTTTGTCTGATCTCAGTCAAACCAGTGTAACGGCATTGCAGTTAATAGAATTCTGCAGAAGCCAAGGCGGTGGGAATTGATGGTTCTCAACACCATGCAGGATCCAACCAAAGTTACCTCTAGCACCAGGAGACAATTTATTCAATGAATTTAACTATTGTCCTGTTCACAGATTCAGTTGTCACAGTTTGTTCACTTCCTGGAATTACATGTCAAATGGCTTATTCCAGCACATTTCAGCCTATGTGAAGCATGTGAATTATCCTCTGTTGCTATTATTTTGAGTATCCACCAGTTATAGTGGACTATTCATCCTGTGTTCATGGTCACAAGGTGTCCTCACTACTCAGTCAATGCATGACTAAAACTTCTATCAACATGCGGCTCGCTGGCCCACAAGTAGAAATATTTGTGCCCAAACATATTGACATACGTATTCTGAAGGCTTCCTCTTCACACAAACATTCCTATGAGTATAAAACTGTATAAATATCCATGGAATGGAAATAAATGAACACTTGTGAATATTTTCCTTTCATTATCCCCACCAGCTCATCTCTCTCACGAGCCATAAGAGGCCTTTTGTAGTTAAAGACATTTCTTTGGCAGGATATTGTATAAGAGCATGCAATATGTCTGCGTGCACAGCAGTTGGCCTATGGATAAATAGAAAGCTACAGGCTTGTAGTGATTCCAGATCTTTGATCATTGTTAAAACGATAGGAAAATATGCTGCAGAAAAACACCAAAAAGCTCAAAGGAAAATTAAAGAAAGAAATGAGATAGCTCCTTTTTATAGCTATGAAAGAAGCTATGCATATTCATCTTCATCTAACTCTGAATCAAATCCCTAGACAATCGGCAGTTATTTTGATTAGACATATTAAATATATGATAGAACAATTAATTAGATTTTGAGTTCTTTGGGCCAGGGACCATCTTTTTTGTGGTCTGTTTGCACAGCCCCTAGGCCAATGCTCCATGACTGGCATGCCTGTGAGCTATCATAATAAATAAATAAATAATAGATAAATAATGACTTAACACTGGTGACACAATAATAGATTTTTAATAGATTGTTGGAACAAGGTTTGAAACACCAGGAAAAAAAACAATTATGAGCAAAACCAAATATATAGCAGGGAAATTTAAATGGAAAATTTCCAGCCCAGTTTTTGCTCCTATAGGATATTCATAGATTTAGAAGCTAGAAGGAATCACTATGATCAAGTAGTCTGAGCTTCTGCTTCACACAGGCCATAGAATTTCAACCAGTAATTCTTGCATCAAGCCTACAACTTCTGGCTGAGCTAGAGCAAATCTTTTAGAAAGAGCTCCACTCTTGATATAAGGTCTTCAAGAGCTGGAGAATCCACTACAGTTTTAGGTAGGTTGTGTCAGTGGTCAATTGCCTTCATGTTACACGTAGATTAAGATTAAAGCAGTCCAAGGCATTTAGACACTTGTTTTTCATTAATTTTAATGGAATATAGCTGGGTAAATCCAGTAGGTTGCTTTGAAATCTCAAGCACATCTCTCAGTGGCTTCAGTGGAAATTGCTCATATATAGCAAAAGGGAAATCAGGCCCTGGAGTTGGAAGACTAGTACTTGGAAGTTATTAGTGTGGCACATTCTATGACTTTCAACAGGAATGTTCAACCCAGTCCCCTACACCACTTTACATGCTAATAAAACATGAGTTATGATGATGGCTGTTGACAATTATTAATATGCCAACTGTATATTCCAGTATTAAAATACTACCCAGGTGCTGGAAGGCAGCAGCAGGTGCTGGAATGGAGAGAAATAATTTTAATCACTGGTGATGTCTTTTTATTATGTCAGACTCCAGTGAGAAAGGAGAGAGAGAGGAGCACACTGTAGGAATGAGATGAAGGACATACTGAGGTAAATAATATACAGAAGTCTCCTCTTGGTTACTTACAGTTAAAAACAGATCTCAGCTGAAGAGTGGGCAAACAAACATGGGGCCCAGTGATGGGAGTTATGCTATCAGTTCTCATGGGCCAGTTCTTACGATGCTGTATCCTTATTCGGGCCAACTCCCATTGATTTCAAAGGGGCTGAAGGATTTGACCAACTGGTTCTAAAGAACTGTATTTACCATACGCCTCCATGGACATTTCTGCTGGAAATTCCCAACAGGTCCAGAAGATGCTGCTGCATTCACTGACTCTTAAGAGCCTTCAGAAGCAAAAATGTTTTAATTAAAACTCATGGATAATTTCAAAGCCAAGCTGTACTTTCCTGAAACATAGACATTACTCAGTAGAAAGGGTTTATTTACTAATAATATTAACATTCTTGGTTTTGTTTACTTTATTAGCTCCTGTTTGCTGTCATGTTAAGAAGATATTACCACAGCCATGCACAATATATCGCGCCATAAGCTCCTGCATACGAAACACTTACACTGGGCATCCAGTGGATACTCCCTACTATCCTTGATTGCAAAAATAATAAGACAGGTGAATCAGAGAGTACATTCTGCAGGCTCTTTATGATCCTCTCCACAGTAACTAGAATGGCGTAAGGAGTGGGTTATAAAGGTTTCTCTAATTAGAGGCATGAATATTCCAACCAATTTGTAGCTGCTAGGCAGAAGTTTTTTTATCTGCACAGAGGAATGTGGAGATTTGTTCACAGCAGTGAATAATCTCAGCCAACCTCCCCATTTTCAGAGCACTTTGTAGGAGGTTAGATACTATTATACTGTCATCATACTCTGCATTACAGTACAACTGAAATCTCTTGTGACTTTCTTCCTGAAAAGTTACTCAGTGGCAATGAAAGCATGTTGAAGTAGTCTTTCGATGTGCAGATGAGTCCTATGAATGAGTAATGTCCGAGATAGGGTAAATGCATGCACAGCCACATAAACAGAGATTTCAAAGTCATAAATGCCATTCTCTTTTTAGTTAGGGACTGGACTATGACAGCAAACCATAGGCATATGCCTGCTGCCAATAAAAACAATAGCAAAGCTTCCACCGACACTGACGGAAGCAAGATTAAGCCTCAAACATGGGCTAAATACAATGGGATTTCTCACAGGAGTAAACTGTTGGATTTAGTCATAAAGATCTAAGACCTTGTTTACACAGGGGAAATTGACGGGCATAACTGTTCTAGAATAACTCATCCGTGTGGGTACTCTATCCCGCAATAAAAATGATTTTATTTTGGAATCATTACTCTGCTTTGTGAGCAGAGTAATTATTCCTGAATAAAGGCACTTTTATTCTGGAATAGTATACACATGGGGAGTTATTGCAGAATAGTTATTCCAGAATAGTTATGCAGGTCAATTTCTCTTTATAGACAAGACCGAAAACAGCTTGAGGGGGAAGAGAGAAAGGCTGTGGGATAACTATATGCTGTTGTTTTCCTTTCATGTGAGAAGTAAAAATCCTGGCATCCAACCTCCAATGTGCTGCACCCTCTCCTTCCAATGAAGTCCAAGATAATTGAAGGCAATCAGTACTTTGTAAGAAGCATTCAGCCTTTTGCAAGGCTGATCCCTCTCCCAGGGCCCTGTTCTCCTGCCCAGCGATATGAGTAGCTCTCACTGAAGTTAATGGGAGTTCTTGATTCCTGTGATAGGAAGATAGGAAACTGATAGACCTCAGTCATCTTCCTCATCCCTTACATTGAACTGCTGCAGATACAGATACCCAGTATTATCTTAGCAGGCATTTTAATATTGTATGTCAGAGATTAGTCCAGTGTTTCTCAAACAGAGGTCATTGCTTGTGTAGGGAAAACCCCTGGCAGGCCAGGCCAGTGTGTTTGCCTGCCTCATCCGCAGGTCCGGCCGATCGCGGCTCCTACTGGCTGCGGATCACTGCTCCAGGCCAATGGGAGCTGCTGGAAGTGGCAGCCAGTAAGTCCCTCAGCCCACGCCACTTCCAGCAGCTCCCATTGGCCTGGAGCAGTGAACCGCAGTCAGTGGGAGCCGCAAGCGGCCGGACCTGCGGATGGGGCAGGTAAACACACCATCCCATCCTGCCAGGGGCTTTCCCTACACAAGCTGCCACCCCGTTTGAGAAACCCTGGATTAGTCTAATTAGCCCAGTGCAATGCTAGCACATTAACTACACTACAACAGACTGAATGCCTTCATTTTGGAGAGGACTCCCACAGAAAATCTTTGAATTTTTACAATAAATTCTTGCCCATACTTTGCAGAGCAATAATAATGTAATGTCACACTCTCTTCTCAGATAGCTGCAGGGTCCCTTTTAAATGAATTGGAACAAATAAACTATCCAACTAAATCCAGAAACATGACCCTTTTCAAAGGCAGAATCAAACAATACCCCAAACCAATCCACGTTGAAAAAAAGAACAAACTTTTTTGTGTGCTTCCGAAGATTTACTCAGCAGGTAGTTGGCATTCAGAAAATTCAGCACCACTAACAAAAATGGCTTCGTGTTTGAAGAGGGTTTTTTTTTAGTGCTATTATTGCACTTATTTCACAAACAGCATCATAGAAAACACTTCAGAAATATTACAGTTGGTAACATTCAATGCAGCCTACCATTGTATGCTGTTCTTCAAGCAAAGTTTTTAATATGTCTGTCCTGAGTGGTTTGTTTTTAAATTTTGAACTTTTTTCAAAACTTTCAGCCAGCCAGTGGTAGCTCTTGTTCAGTATTTAATATTTAATCAATAATGTGTGTTTTTTTAATTCAAATATATTCATCGAAGGTTGGTTTGTTGTGACTGGGACTCAAAAAATGTGGATTCATTTCCCATTTCTGTAGCACACTTCCAGTGTGTCCTTGGGGTAATCATTTCATCTCTCCATGACTTATTTCCCCTCAGTCAAATGGAAGTAATGATACTCCCTGCCCTCCCTTTGTTTGTCTACTTACACTGGAAGCTCTTTGGGACAGGGACTGTCTCTTACTAATGTGTTTGTCCGTTGTCATCAATGGGAAGACAACTGAAACATTAGAAGACTTCACATCATGCTTAAAGATGGTTGAGAATTTGCCATCAAAATGTTTTTCAATGGAAAATGCAGTTTCTGCTTTGTTGAAATTTTTCATGGGAAAATTTTTATTTTGCAAAAAGTTTTCAATTTTCCATTGGGAAAATAAAAATGAAATAGTTTGGTTTTGCTTAAATTGGCATTAATCTGTATCCATCTGAGCTGCTCCAGCGTCTCATTGGAGCTGTAATCTGGGTGCCTCGTGCCTCAGTGCTCCTCTGTGAGTCTGGCTCCCTGGCTGGACTACATCTCTTATAATACACTCATGTCACCATTCTGCGTGAATCACCACAGAGCATCATGGGAGTCATATGATCATGGTGCATTCTTTTTGTGATTCTTTACCAGTGTTGCATCTCACAGTGTAACTCTACTCCCACCCTATTCACCTCTGCAATCCACCAGAGCCTGAATTTGTTGATCATTCAGGCATGATGCAAAACTATCTTCTTTCTGAGGCACTCCGGTGTGGGGATGAGTTGATGGAGTGAGAATATAGAGGCCTTGATTTGGTATGCTTATTCTATTGTGGGTAGATTGTTTGTTGGTTCTGAGCATGTCTGAATGTAAGTCATGGTGTATACATTTTCTATATGAATACTCTTGGTTTTAAATCCTGCAGTGCCTAGGGTTCTAGATTATTCCTACAGAAATTGGAGTCAGTTAGTGATACAGTGTTTATGTCTGATTCTATAATTCTGACAACAAATCACTTTAGAGCAGTTGAGGGCAAATTTCTTGTTCAACACACAGCAGTAGAATGGCAAATGTAAAGACTTACTTAGTTTATAACTGAAGCACTTCATTTAGGTTACAAGAAATTTCCACTCTCAATTCTAGGCTGAGGGATCGAAAGAGAGACTTCTTCCCGTTTAGACGGGATAAACGAAAAACTGATTTGACAAGACCTAATTGCTGGTTGGGCTTAAACTGAATGTGTGGCCTAAACATCTTCTACAACACAGATAAATAACCTCTAATTCCTATTCTTTCTATGGCATTGCCCATTTCTCCACTTTACCAACAAGCAGTTGAGACTCAGAGCCTGGCACACTTGAGCGATGAAAATATACCACATTTTGGAAACATGGGGCACCAGCCCAATACCCTGATGACAGAGTCATGCACAGCACAAATTTATATCACATTTGAGCCATTAAGGTCTGGGTACGCCATGAAGACATGTGCTTGACCTTGGTAGGAAGGAAAATCTCACAATGATACTCTCTGCAGCAACACCAGAAGCTTAAGTAATGGCAGTGACAGATTCCAAATAGTTTCCCAACCAATTATTCACAGTTGGAGTCTTCAGAAGGACTGAAAGGTCAATTGAGCTGTCAAGTCTCACACATATGTCCTGAGACACACTCACTTATTTAGGATTCATTTAAAAGTTTTTCTTAAAGTCTCTCATGCCTGTAAGGAAGGATTTTGAAATATCACAACTCAGGACCCCTCAAGCATGTGAGGGAGGGGGTGAGATAGAGAGGTACTAATCAGAACTTTATGAAGATGCTGTGTTTTCGTCTCACAATAGAAAAGAAACTCCATTAGTGTCACATGTTATTTGCCCACTTTCCAGGATGTAACGAGGTATCCCTAATCCAAAAATTGTGAACAAAGCACGAGAAAACATGCCACGGGGAACAATCCTACACTGCAGACAGAAGCATTAGATAATGTAAAAGCCTGTTCCATCTCTAAGTTCATGATAATGTGAGTTGCTACCTAATTTAATTATCGTTGTTTCCAGTGGAACCATTTTACAGTTACCATATCACTGCTGCACAAGAACATGTGATAACCATACAGTTAACGTGCAACATGGATATCAAAGAGAAAACACAGCTAACATCCTGTATAGTCAGGAACCCATCATTACATTTGTACCCAAACATAGAATGGCTGGTAATTGGCACTATCACTATCAACAGACTGATGATGCTCAGTGACACTGCTTCCAATCCTTTAAACAATCATGTCTATGCTATAACCTTTCTAAAGCATCATAATAATCATGTAGTAATCTTAATATTTATTAGAGATGGTCTCCCATATTGGCAAAAAGGAATTCTGGGCATGATTCTGTTCTTACTTATGCTACTTTCACTCCGTTGTACGTCCACTGATTTGCATAGTTACCCCTGCCTTACCTTAGGGTGAGAGCAGAATCAGGCTCTGTTAGTTTATAGGTGTGATAGTTATTTCTATCTCCCCTAAGGTGCAATATTTTAGCTGGGCTGGATGAAAAATATAAGCTGAAACTTTTCATGTGCAAGGGGTTGAGTTGCTGCAGCTATTCAAAAAGAAACATGAGAAACCAAGTCACTCTATCTTACAGAAAGAAAGAAAATCCCAAACTAACACTGCAGGAACTGTAATAGATTGTATCTATGTCCACTAGCATGGCAAGAGAACGACCAACTATCCAGTGCCTATGTCAAGTGAAATCATATTGTTGCTTTACAAGTCATTCATATACAAACCGCATTTAAACAGACTACAAAGAAATATGCTACGATCTCTGAGCGGTTACCCCAAGAGCTATGTTCACATTCGGGAAGAGCTACCATAGCTAGTGAATGTCAGTCATATTAAAACTCAGGCTGTGGGCACTCGGATGCAGTTGGTGCAGTCAAGTAACCCTTTGCTGAGCCTGTCATAGAATGCAGAAACAGACAGTGATCCTGCTTCTACCATCAGCCCCACTGAGCTGACACTACGGAGCTCACTCAGAAAGAAGTCCCACGGCATTAAAGAACTGCACAGCGTCAAACAGGAGACAACAAGTGAAGCAAGCCTGGCTGTTTCAATACAGATAGAGAAATGAAACTAATTATTGATGCCGGTCTCTTGGGGATTAAGCACCATGCTTTAGAAAGAGACAAATGAGAGAGATCCAAGGAACACCTCCCTGCCACGTGCATACAGACCACACCAGCAGAGGCTTGGGGAACATGCTGCCACAAGCATGACCATTAGCTGTAGCACAGAGCTGTGGACATTACCCCTGCAGAAAGGCAATCCTTCCTCCACACTAATAGTGATCATGAGATTCTTTCCCTGGAACACAGCAGGCATTTCAGGTGTCATTCTCAGAACCATGTACAAGCATGAGAATCATCAACAGCCATTGTTGCTAGCTCTTTAGCTGATTACCTAGTCGAAAAGGAAGGCCAAGACTCCGGTGCAATTACTGGCCCTGGGTTTTGTTAACCAGCATTGACACTACACACTTCTTTCAATATATGAACTCAGTTTCCTTTTGCTATACGGCCCCCACTCCAGCCCCTATTTACCACTAATTTCCTCAGCACAGGAGCAATGTACGGTAGGATGTATATGGTCCTATGCAATTCCCCAATTGCAGCCTCTTCCATAATGATGTGCTAAGGGCAGGCCCAGCAGGTGGAGGAATGGTCACAGCATATTGCATTACAACTAACCTAGTGGCAGAGTAGACAATGGCAACCATAGATGGATTGGTGGGGACTCAGATACTGTGGTGACAAGGGCAGAATAAGAACTTATACGGAATGGAATAAGCTTCCATAAGGTAGTGCAGGTCCCTGGGCTGCTCTAATTTACAAACCCTGTCAAACTCAAAATCCAGGAAGCACAAATTGGCTTGAAACCACCAATGCCCCCTTCCCACACCACTCAGACCGGGCTGTACCTTTATGGCCTGTGGCACCGTAGAGGCACAGCATGTACTCAGAGCCATAGTACCCCAGCAATGCTGTAGGGATGAGAAGAAGGAGCAGCGTATGTCTCTCTAGCTCAAGTCTGCCTGATGAAACAGGAGGGTCTGGGGCTTCTGTGAAGTGAAATCCAAAGGCAGGGCTGGCTCTAGGCACCAGCGTTCCAATCATGTTCTTGGGGTGGCACTTCTCAAGGGGTGGCATTCCAATCTGTTGGGGGTGGCTCTTTTCAAGGTGTAGCAGCAGCACTCCATTTTGTTTTGATTTTGATTTTTTTTTGCTTCGGCGACAGCACTCTGACTTTTTTTTGTTGTTGCTTAGTGGCGGCAAAAAACCTGGAACCAGCCCGGCCCAAAGGTGAGACAACAACTAATTTTTCCTGGCACAGTTTTACCCCTTTTCATTCTACTTAATGTTTCCAGACCTGAGCCTAAATCCTGACTATTGGCCTTTGAGCCATGAGCTCATGAGAAGAAGCAGCTATAGGAGAGCCTGGAAATGTGCTCGACGCTTGCATTGGCATTGCGGGTGATGGTTTAGCTGGGATTGCTTTTGATGGAGTGATGTTAACTTAGGCCCTGATCCTATGACTGCTGGGGGTGCTCAGGACTTAGTTGAAGGTGCTCAGTACTGGCAGGATCAAGTCATTTGTTCGCATTTGTACCAGGCCAGGTAACAAAGAGGAAACTTTTCCTTATTAACTGGCTGAAACAGCATGACTTTCATATTAGTCCCAGTGCCCCCTTAATTCAAAGTGGTTAGCTCTGAAGACTGTAGAACTGCCACAAATAACAACCCAAAGAAACTCCATTTTCCAGAACACTTTAAAGCCAGTAAAATCCCAGCAGCGAGTTGTAAGTGAAGATATATGAAGTGAAAAATGTTTGCCCTTCTAGCCTGAGTTCTCAGTGCACCATAAACACACCATGAGGTTTGCTGTTGTATTCAGCACAGAAGCAGATGCCAACTGCATGCTTGTCAGGTGCTCAGGTATACATACAGTGGATATATTACAAGTTACAGATCTACATTTCAAATGGGTAGAGAAGCTGGGTTTTGGAACAGCCATTAAAAAGATCCCATTTGGACTGCTCTAAAATCTAAAGATAACAGGAGTTAGGCTCAGGTTTAAGGATGACCTGAGTTGACATTGTGCATGTTGTTTAACTTATGTTCTATGGAAATAGCCATCGAGCCAGTGACAACACATTCTTAGGACATTCATGAGAACAGATGCAATATGCAGTAGTTCTGTGGAAAGAGATGACTATGTCAAAGTTTGGTTTGCAGTCAGAGGGTACTTGGGTAATGTGAATGTGTTCATGTAACAGGAAATAATATAGTTTGTTGCTCTATGGATACCAGTTGCCCAATGGCCCTTCTGAAAGCTGTTCATGTGGAATGAATATAACATTATGAAGTGAGTAGAATTTATAATAAGCCATGGCCTGGTTTCATCAATGACTTTTACAGCTTTTCACTTCTCAGATGCCATTTCTGCATTCAGAGGTTAGGCTATAATGGGATGCGCAGATGCACAGATATTTTCCTCTTCTTTCAACAGATTGATTTGAAGAATATGAACCACAAGCTCTGTGCCGTGAATGGGAAAGGCAAATCTACTAGCTTTCCAGAGAGCCTGTTTAAATTATTTGTTTCAGCAGCAGATTTTTTTGCAATATTTATGTTTACGGAAGAAAAAGTCCAATATAATCTTTCCAACAGACCTACAGACATTGAAAAGTTTATCTTCCTTCCCCCCCTCCCCCACCATCAGACATGGCTACAATATTTGCTAAATGTGCAGTGGGGATAGAGTAAACTATCAGAATCTCGCAAGAAGGCCACCAATTAAATCATCCTTCTCCATATTGAACAAGACAAAAGCAGACTAGTAGTTGGGAATGAGAGGACCTCAGGGGACCTTCTTTCAGGGTGATCTTCTTTTTCGGTAAAAAAAATGCATATTAAAGCATTTAGTTAGTATTTGGGGCGGGGGAGAGGGGGAGAGGTCCATCTGTTTAAGCAGCTGAAGAGAAAGCACAGACAATGCTGATGGAGTCTTCCAATATCTCCGTGATTTTTATTTTGTTTCTCTTAGCACAGCACAATCCTGTTTATTCAAAGGTCACTGTGCTGAAAGCAATATCTGCAGAGCATAAGAACACTGACAACATAATCACACGGGGTAGAATAGTACAAGTTCCTTAGCCCTCCATCCCCTATACCTTTTGGGTCTGTTTATCGTTTTTACACACGTT
Source organism: Chelonoidis abingdonii (assembly GCF_003597395.2). Lineage (NCBI taxonomy): Eukaryota > Metazoa > Chordata > Testudines > Testudinidae > Chelonoidis > Chelonoidis abingdonii. The sequence goes on along the minus strand of NC_133782.1, from coordinate 11,986,086 downwards.
AATGAAGAAAATTCTATTGTCTTGAGTTGCCTGTCCAAAATAAAGCAAGTTCAATCCTTTGTTCTCACTCCATAAAAAATAATAGGCTTGACTCACCAATAGAGAGAGCAAGCCTGGAGTTTTGTTAACCATTTCATGCTTCAGACATGTTCAGGATACCCCATGTCCATCCTATAGAGAGATAAAAAATTATAAAGCTATTGTTGAAAGGGTAACAGAGGGCTATTGTTGAAAAGATAACTAATTAACCTCTGAGGACAGAAAGAAATAGCCTCCCATGGGATGGTGAAGAAAAATTAGCTGCATTAAGGGAGGTTTAAATCCCCCCCTAAAGCATTATGCACTGGCCACTGTTGTAGACAGAATTTCAGCTTAGATGAAACATCGGACTGTTTAGTTATGGCAATTCCTAAAAACAGCTGTTTTCATTTCAATGTAGAGCTAAGCTGAACAAAAAAATCAAATCTCTTCATAGCTCAGGATAGCCACTGATGCCATCCCAGGAAGTACCTCAGAGGGTACTTCCAGGAGTGCTATCACTGTATTAATTAAATGACAAAGTAATGATTGTAATCCTTAAGGGAAGATCGTAGAGGAAAGATGATATCTCCTTAGGTCCTGGCCCTAAATTGTTGCTTTTGAAGTTCTGGAATATGGCTTATATATTTTTTATCCAATCAGTTTCTCCGCTAACTATTTTTTCTTTGGGCCTAATCCTGCTCCGACTTTAAAAAATTGTGATTTCACTGGGTGCAGAATTAGGGTGACCAGATATCAAATGTGAAAAAGCAGGACAGGGGGTAATAGGAACCTGTATAAGAAAAAGACCCCAAAATCGGGACTGTCTCTATAAAATCGGGACATCTGGTCACCCTATGCAGAATCAGGGTCTTTATTGTTAACTCCAATGGCAGTGTTTCCTGCGCTGCTAGCCAACAGACTAGTAGAACACTAGAGACATATTTTACCCTGTAACATCCCATAAATGTTTTTCTTTTTTTAAGACAAAGGGAAAAAAAGCACAACGCCAGAAAATGGAAGAAGAAATTTGAAATTAATATTCTGCTTGTGAATCTCTGGTACAAAAGCCAGGAAGTATGAGGTTAAGGAGGACAGAACATCAGCTCACTCTGCAATGCCACTTTCTCCTTCCAAACAGCAGGCACTGAAGGCCAGCGCATCAGTCCCAATTTTGAATTTCTTGCCTTTTGTTCGAGTCTGCTCCTGTTGCCACTGACGTCAATGGGCATTTTGCTACTGACTTCTCTGAAAGCCAGATTCAGGCCTTGATATGCATCAACACTTCCAGATTCATTTGATTATAGTGGTTTGGTTTGATTTTGTTATTGAAGCATAAATAAAAATGAATCCTCAAATTTAAGAGATCCATCTTCTAAGCTGAGGTTGGGGAGCACTGCCTTAGATAAATTGGAGCCATTTTCACAGCTTACCAGAGCAGGAATGGGAAGAGACATGCACAAAACCATGCACAGGTGCAATAAGAAGAGAGCTGGACTGGGATTTATTAGCCTTAAACAAACAAAACAAAAAAGGATATTCCAGGGCTGATCTGAAGCTCAGTGACGAAGAAAAGACTTTTATTGACTTCAAGATCCAGTGGACTCTGGAGCAGGCCTTAAATGCAATACAAAGTATAGGATGTTAAGTGTCAAGTTACTTATGTCCTGGTCATTCCCTGACTGTACCTAATGAAGCCCATCAAGCTCTCTGTTCACTAGGTATGAGATTCACCCGATATAGAGGGCCAGCCCATTGCCTTTGCACCACTTCATTCTCATTTAAGCCCTCAAAATAGCACTTAAGTGTTGCTAGCACTGATGGCTTTGTGCTGGTCCTTTGCAAGGGGTCGATTTCCCTCCAAGGGTCAGAAAAGTTTTGTTCGCATTGCTGGCCAGTGGGTTCATTTATCTGCACTACACGGCAAGCACTGTCCAGAGCACTAGCACTTTGGCTCTCCACACTTCCCCGCTTCTTTCAGCAGGGCTTGACTGAATAGGCAACAAGCCAGTTCAAATTTGGATCTTAATAATGTTCTTTTAAAAGACAGAGTTTTGTACTTAACAGATAAATATTCAATGGCTGGATGAGCACGTTTGCGTAGTGATACAGTTTACGCAGCACACCCTGTGTTTTATTATGTGTCATTTATAAAATACAAGGATGTGTGGTTAAGGGCTCATAAACTACTGCAAATGGAGCCACTTTCATGCGTTGAATAAGCAATTCTCAAAAGCAACCATTGTTCTTTTTCTTTCCTGCACCTTGGCTGGCAATGGGGAGGTGATGTAAGCAGAGACGAAAGTACAGCAAACAGAATGACTTTCCTGAGCCTAGGGAAGGAAGCAGAAGGTGCTGAGTTAAGCAAACATCTGCCTTGGCGAAGAGTAAACAATGTGTTTCTCTAGTAAACTGAGCAAACAGGACTTAGAAGTCACAGAGAGAGGAGGATAAGACAGAGCAAGCCAAGATGGCCATTTTGCCAAATGACTTTTTTATTCATGCTCCAGCACTCAGTGCTATAATTACAAGAATCTCTGGGGACCCAAGGAGTCTGACGTTTCCTTGCTTTAGAGTGTTGCCAATAAGATATAAAAATTGCTAATGCAGCGAAAGCATTTCTATGCAGTGGAGTTGGTAATTTTTTTTAAACCAGCACAATTACTACTATGCAAATAAATAAAAATCTATTATAGTCTCTCTTATTATATGAGTTTAGTGCTCAACAAAAGAGCCAGGTTAACGGTGCCAGGAATTAACGGCTGGTGATTATCCGCAGAATCGGCATGGACAATGGTAGAGCCAGCTTTCCTACTAACGTGCCTCAAATCTGCCACGAAAAGACAATTTCTAGGTGTAAGAGGGTAAGCCAGTCTCCATGGACTATTTAGCCTCTCTATGTTGAACCTGTCACCCAGGGTGACCATCAAGGTAATTGCATGTGCAAATTAGGCATTTTGTTATGAGCCTAAAGCCCTTGAAAGCCTAACTTGGTATTTTTGCAGTGACCGTAATATAAATCATGGATGCACAAATTTCTGAACATATAGAGAAATCAATTAATGAAATCGTATAAACTATACTAAAAAAATCCATGGGCCAAGTTCTGCCTTTAGTTGGCCTTGCACAGAACATATGAATGGGTTGGATGGGGACAGTGGTGGGTGTGCATAAATGTAAATGAGGCAAAATTTGCCATAGTCCCTTATCCCTCAAGGTGGACAGGTGTCTGGACACTCAGAATTACTCTTGGCACTCAATAAATAGGTTCGATGCTCCTACATAGTCCCTTAACTGTGAACATACAAATCTATGAACTCTGGTGACATTGTATTCACCAATTTAATTATATATCACAATGTCAAAGCTTTAGCCAGACAGCCCATAGAGCGCAGCAAGGACCTTCTTTTCCAACTGACGTCTGTCCTTTCTCAACAGCACTGCTATGTGGTGTCCCTTCCATTGCCAACCAATGCAAGACTTTTTTTTTTTTTTTCCTTCAGAGCATAAAAAATGGAGTTTAGAGGAAGGCCTTTGACCCAGGTAGTCAGTGGATGACTACACTTGGAATTCCTAGTCTTTATTTTTTTTCTCCAATTTTTGCCTGACCATTATTTTTCCATCATTTTTATATTAGATCATTTATCTTCACACTGAGAACAAGGCAAGCCCATCAACCACTGTTCTTGTTCGTGTCCTTCCTCGACAGACAGGAATATGTGTATTTTATTGTGACAATGAAATTAGTTAACTATCAAAATGTACATAATTCTTTTCCAAACACTGTAAATGCTATCACTGTTGTAACCTTCAATGGTAATTGACAATAACTCAGCTGGTACTTCCTTTGACTTTAATGACTACAATAGCTTCTGTAATCATTTCGTTGGTATGCTCAAACAATTTGAATTTATAGTATGCAGGGGTATACTTCTCTGTTCTCCTGCTTCAGAAAGACACTGCAGGCACCAAGTGGAAAAAAGATTTTGCAAAATTGTTGGGGTGGGGGATGGATGAGGGACCAGCAGAAGTAGTCAGTGGATAGCTTACGATATTCTAGTCACATAGACTTTGGAGGCACATACCCCAAAACATAGTAACAAAGGGAGAATTTCATTTTGTTTTTGAAATGCTATTATTACATTCAGGAAATTTGCAATGGCACCTTGACAGAATATGATCAAATACCTGAACTTACAGTGCAACAACATTTACTTAGCAAATGACATTTTAATGTAGAAAGTCAAATTTGCATACTAATTAGATTTTTCCTTTAAAACATTTAGACTTTTGGCCTTTCCTCCTACCCACTGTGACAGAGATTAAAAGATTTTTTTATTATGTCCTGTCAAACAAAACACACTTTTGTAAAGTGCTACAGTCACTAAGTAGCACTTTTTACTTATTTTCTCCTTGTATGGAATTCAGGCAGCTCGCGTTCCACATGCTTCCTGACCTCAGGAGGGCATCTGATGGAAAGCAAATGGAAAAGATTGGGTTTTGTCTCTCTGTTAATTTACAATGTATGGGAAAATATTGTGGCTGATATTATCAGAGCTGCCTCTGGGATGAGAACAGCATCCAAATCCTCAAGGCAGCCATCAAAACTCAGCCTGCACATTTTAAATATCATGATTGGAAATAAGCTGAGTTGCATCATACAAATATGGGTATCTCCAACTATGGGGATTTGAGATGCTGGGAGTTCCCATCCTTACTTGCATCCTCGTCCACACCATATCCATTATCTGGATCACCTACTTTGGGCTCCTTTGCCTCATGGTCTCTGCAGGCAGCCATTTTGGGTTCTGACTGTGAAACAGACATGTATACCACAGGAGAAAAATCCCATTGCTTTGGCCTAAACCCTCTCTTGGAGCCTGAACACAGGATGGTGTGCTGGGTAATGCTAGGAAAGGATAAAGTCTTCTATAGCTGCTCTTCCAGCTAACAGACCTGAATCGGCTCCTCTAGCTGTCCAAGTCCCCCATGTCCTCAGCCACTAGCTCTCCTTGATAAATGGGAATGCTACCCTCTCTTCCCACCTCTGCTAACTTATTTTGGCTTTTTTTCAGTGAAATAGAGGCTTATTTTCAAGCAAAAGAAAATCTGCCATTAGGAGCAAAATTGCCTATGTGAAGTTTCCTGACTGAGCAGTGACTTGCTGTGAAATGACCATTTCTGTGTCTTTTCATGGAACACAAATATTGCAGGAGGATCAAAATGAGTGAAAAAACAGACTCACTACAACAATTTTTCCCATCTTTTCTCTGTACCTGCCATAAGACTTGACAAACTTGCTTGTTCCCAGCAATAACCACCTCCCCACGCACCACCAGCACTAGTCTATGAATAGGAGCCCTCCCATGAGGTTACATCAGTGTGTATTTGCAGGGCTGGGCTCTGAGCACTCCATCCTGCACCCATTGAAGTACATGGCAAAACTCCCATTGATCTCAGGGATGCAGGAATAGACCGGGAGTCCCCAAGCTTAAAAAGAAAAATAGCATTAACTTTCTGGACCTGGTTGTCATTTACACTTAGATCACTTTCCACTCTGCCACTGCTCTGGCCCAGTAAAGAGGCCTTTAAATGGGAGTAAATTGCACTTACTTTACAGCCCCTTTATATTGCTAGAGGACACAAAGTGGGTTATGGCTTCTCTACACTAGAAAGTTGTACTGCTTTAACTATATTGGCACAGTTAAGTGGTACAGCCTCCCTAGTGCGGACTCCATTGCATCGGTGCTCTGTACCAGGATAGCTATTCCTGTACAGGAAGGGGAATTGCTATAATGGTATAATGCCCTAAAATACTTGTATAACCGGATCAACATCAGGGCTTTTGCCAGTATAACTGTTCAATGGCCTTTTTAAAATAGGAATCAGATCTGTCCCTAATGAGTGCTTTGTTGAAGTGCTAGCTCCTGTGCAACTGTTATTCTATTATTCTCCAGAGTAGGGTCCACAACTGGTTTTCACTAAGAACTTAGGATCTGATCCTGCAAAGTGCTAAGCACCTCATCTGGGGTACTGAGTGCCCTCACTGACACCACCTACTCAAGTGCTTGAATAGATTAATTGGAAAGCATGTGACCCTTTTTTTCTCTATTATTTTGCTTCAAAGCATAAAAAGAATCTTCCCAGTCCAACCCTCCATTTTATTTTACTTTTCCTTCCTACAGCTCAGAAACCCACAAACGATATTTCTCTCTCCCCAACCCTTCCCACCACAACCTCCCCATAAAATTGAACAACGCAACATGCGCCTCAGATTTTCTGGACCAGTTTTCAGGCTGCAGGGGAATGTAACAGCTCATTTTAATTTAGAGAGAGAGGAAGTGTTGACTCCTCTTTGGCTGTAGAGTTATCCTGAGGAACAACAGAATCATGCTCAGTGCATCAGAATATTATCTTTTTCATCTTTTTAAAAGAGCCCTCTTTGTCTTAGGAAAAAAAACCTTTGCAAATGCGTTTAACATTGGCACATTATTCCACGTAGTGTAATGTTGGTAACTTTGCTGCCTCCTGAGGGACTCAAACATCAAGATCTCAGTGTCTGATGACGTCAGTTGCAGCTAGGCATACAGAACACTTGGGCCTCAGATCTTAATTATATCTGCTATTGTTTACAGATTATAATTATTGATGTTAATTTACTGAGTGATGTTACACTTCTAGCCTCAAGTTATCTTTTTGGCATGTTAATCCAGTTGCACACAGACTATTGCATCTGACAGTACAGGCTGAAATTAAGGGGGATTTTTCACCTTAACTTGGTTTGGATGTTCCTTGGTGTATGTAATTTAAAAAAACATAATGTGAATATTTGTAGTAATCTAATAAATATTATTTGAATCATACATAATGTCTTGACACAAGGCGAGAAAAACGTTTGCTCAACTGCGCTACATAAAGCATGTTTTTATCATGTGTTTCAGGGGACAGGTTAAAGCACTAGAGGGTAGATGGCTAAAATGTCATCTCATGGACACCTTGGGTGTGTTGTCTTTGTGAGCTATCACCAGAGGTGAAGGTAAGCCAGTACGCTCCCGTACAGCATACCAGCAAGAGCTGGTGCACTGTACCGGGGTAGATCGGCTTTCCCTGGCAGCAATTTAAAGGGCCCGGGGCTCTGAGCAGCAGCCCTGCTGCCGGAGCCTTGGGGAAGCAGAGACGGGGCTCGGGTGGCCATTTAAAGGGCCAGGGGTCCTGCCACAGCTACTGCCCCCAGCCCTTTAAATTGTACCCGGATCCCTGGGGTAGCAGTGGCGGGGCTCTGGCAGCTACTTAAAGGGACTGAGGCGCCAGCTGCCGGTACCTCCCCAGGCCCTTTAACTAGCCACCAGAGACTCCCCGCCACCTCCCCAGGGTTCCGGCAGCAGGGCTCTGGGGACGATTTAAAGGGCCCAGGGTGGTAGCGGCAGCCAGTGTCCCATGCCCTTTAAATCACTGCCAGAGCCCCTGGCTGCTGCTGCTATCCCAGGGCTCCAGCAGCAGGGCTCAGGTGTGGTTTAAAGGGCCTGGGGCTCCCACTGTCACTACCCCCTGGGGCCCTTTAAATCACCACCCAAGCCCCACTGCTGGAGCCCTGGGGTAGCGGTGGCAGGGCTCTGGTGGTGATTTAAAGGGCATGGGGCTTCTGGCTTCTGCTACTGCGATGGTGATTTAAAGTGCCCAGGGCTCCGCTACAGTAGCAGCAGCTGGAGCGCTGGGCCCTTTAAATCACCCCAGTAGCTCCAGGGGTGATTTAAAGGACCCAGGGTTCCCAGCTGCTGCTACTGCAGCCCAGCCCCAGGCCCTTTAAATCCTGATTTAAAAGGCCCAGGGCTTTAAAGGCCCTGCCTCTTCCGGTAGAAGCCATGCCTCTTCTGGTTGAGGCCCTGCCCCCTCCTAAGGACTCTGGAGTACCGGTAAGTCCTTTAAGTTACTTTCACATCTGGCTATCAGACAGCAATAGACTGAATGTCTCTAGAATTTGACCACATCCCTTTATACCATGGAGTATATTTATTGTAGTTGTAAGAGGTTTTATTTTAATATTTTGGGTGATGAAGTCCAACCTGTGGCTCATAACTTACAGACTTTACAAACTAATCCGATTCCTCTTTTCCACTCCAACACCTTTTTAAACCAGCCAGATAAAACAGAAGGAAGTGTGTATGTATTAGGAAATTGGACATCATGAAAGACTGGAAAATTCCATTATGAAAAGGATTCAATAAAGATAAAACCATTTGGTTATTTAAGAACTTTACTAGCTTTCTATAGAAATTAAAATCTATAGCACTTAACAGAGAATGGATCCCTTTGTAGGTGTTTTTGACTCCTTCACTAGAATTTGATAGCAGGGATATAATTTTATTCTAGAGGATGATCCATAACTCCTATCAGAAGTTTAGCATTTTCTCTTTGAGTTAGATCAGAAACTTTATTTATCAACCTTAAATTGCATAAGTTTTGTTTTTACATTTCATTCCAAATAGTTATCTGTGGGCAAACCCCAGCTAGGTATGTGTGTGCTAAGCACTGATGCACATGTTTAGCTTTAAGCAGGGGAATAGTCACATTTAGTATTCAGTACGATTACGATCACATCCTTGCATTAAGTACATGCTTAAGTGCTTTCCTGGAGTGGGGTCATACATTGGAAGTTGGGATACATACAAGTCTTGTGTATGCATAATTGCATGAGTACTTTTCAAGATTTTCAAACAAATATTCTTTACACTAACTTTTAAAAATTACATTTGAATTAAACAAGGATTACTGCAAAGTGCTGCTGCCGATTTACTCTCTCCTAATTGCTTTGATTAAAGTGAAGACCTAGTTACATACATCTCCTTTGGGAGCTTTGATTTATTTGACATTACTAAGGGCCTGATAAAGCAAGGTACTTAAGCACATTCCTAACTGTAAACACATGGATAGGACCATAGAAGTCAGTGAGACTTCTCCCATGCTCAAAGTTAAACGCGATATGTCTGTACAGCACCAGACTGCTAGCTGGTAAGAGTAGGAACCACGTCTACTTTAGGATTTGTACAGCTCCCATCCCAGAAGGACCTGATGCTAATTGGGGCTTCTGGAGAGAACAATGGGCATGAAATTAGCTCTGTTTTAGAAAGATAAAATAGCACATTTTTAATATACACTGCATCATTGTATAGTAGGAAGTATCATTTCATAGTATAGACACCCAGGGCTGGATCCCATGACCCCTTTTCATCATTGGCTGCTGACACAATGGTAGATTAGGTAGAATCTGGGACAGTTCAGTCAACTGGTCTTCCTGACCCGGTTGGTTGCCTGTGTATGAAGTCCTTAACGATAGGCAATTAAAAGTGGAAACAGTTAAAACAAAATGCAAGGAAAAATGATAAAACCTCTGACATCTGAATTTAACTTGCTATCAGAGATATTGAAAAGTGTACAGTTTGTTTCTGTAAACATTAGCATTTCAAAAGCCCAGAAGACCCTTCTTGGTATAGATTATGCTATTGTGTTTCAGATTAGATTACGTTCAGATTGCTGCAATTCCAGTGCTGCAGGCTCATAGACACTAATCTCTACCTGCTGTCATAAATGGGAATTTATTCAAGAAATAATTTTCCCATTAGTGTATAAAAAATTATACTTAATTTTGCTGTATGATCTATAGACCTCATAACATAATTAAAAATTGGGTAAAAACATATTTCTAGAGGAAAGATTTAGTAATAAGGGGAACACAGTGATTCCATGTTAACGAATTAAGGCCCAAAATGAATGTCAAGTTTAGACTCCAATTCTAATATCCTTGCTTATGTACTAACTTCAGTAGAAGTTCAGTCTGCATAAGGTGAGTAGGATCAGGCCCTTCACTCCTTATTTCAGAGAGTTTTTGACAGTTGTCTGGCTAAATCTTGATTCTGGATTTCGAAAACAAGTGAAGTTACAAATGAGTCTCTCGATCAGAATGTAAAATTAATGATTTTCAGCACCAAAACCAATATCTTCTTGCTGATTTTATTGAAATGAAAAACCTGCATTAGACCGCTTGATTGTACTTATTGTGATCCTGACTTCAGTGGAAACAACAAGGAGTCCTTGCAGCTCCTTAGAGACTAACACATTTATTTGGGCATAAGCTTTCATGGGCTAAAACCCACTTCATCTGATGCATCTGATGAAGTGAGTTTTAGCCCACAAAAGCTTATGCCCAAATAAATGTGGTAGTCTCTAAGGTTCCACAAGGACTCATCATTGTTTTTGCCGATACAGACTAACACGGCAAACCGGACAGTCTCTTCGCAAAAGAATAAATGGACACAAATCTGACATCAGGAATCATAACATTCAAAAACCAGTGGGAGAACACTTCAACCTCTCTAACCACTCAGTGACAGACTTGAAGGTGGCAATTTTGCAACAAAAAAACTTCAAAAACAGACTCCAAAGAGAGACTGCTGAACTCGAATTAATATGCAAATTAGATACAATTAACTCAGGCTTAAACAGAGACTGGGAATGGTTGGGTCATTACACTAATTGAATCTATTTCCCTATGTTAAGTTCTCCTCACACCTTCTATGGGTCATCTTAATTATCACTTCAAAAGTTTTTTTTCTCCTGCTGATGATAGCTCATCTCAATTGATTAGACTCTTCCTGTTGGTATGCATACTTCCATCTTTTCATGTTCTCTGTATGTATAAATATCTCCTGTCTGTGTGTTCCATTCTGTGCATCTGAAGAAGTGAGCTGTAGCTCATGAAAGCTCATGCTGAAATAAATTTGTTAGTCTCTAAGGTGCCACAAGTACTCCTGTTCTTTTTGCGGATACAGACTAACACGGCTGCTACTCTGAACTCTAAAACCTGACTTCAGTGGAGTAATTCCAAGGTTTACATTGGTTTGGCATGAAAATCTGATCCATAAAGTACTGTTGCTTGAATATGACTGATAAAGGCCTTTTCTGCTCACAGTCTTGAATGCTTTTTTAAGCTCAATGAAGACAACATACAGTTCAATGCTTTCTTCCTGAATCTATCTCAAAATGAAAATCACATCTGTAGTGCTCTGACATGATCCAAATCCACATTCGGACTCTGGTAGAAGCTTCTCCGATACTGTTTTGACAACCCCATTGAGCAAAATGCAAGCAATGATTTTACCACCTACAGATAGCAGGGCAGTACACCAGTAGTTGCCGCATTCAGCTTTGTGGCCTTTAGTTTTGGATAGTGTAACTATAATTGCATCTTTGAAATCCTGAGGAATCTTCTCAGTTTCCCAGATAGCCTTAATAATTTTGTCTAGACAACTGACAGCTTTGTGGATTATACGTTGATAGATTTCTGCTGGTATTCTGTCTTTGCCTGGTGATTTGCCTGACTTCATTTGTTTGATAGCTTTTTGCACTTCCTCATTTGTAGTAACTGGGTGATTTCTCCATCCATGGGGTGCTGGATTAGTTCCTCTAGCATCTGAGGGTTGACAGTAGAGGGATGGTTTAATAGCTTGGTAAAGTGCTATACCCATCTTTCAGAAATGCCTCACTTGTCCTTAATTAAGGTAGACCCATCTGATCTCTTTACTAGAGTTGGTCCCAATTTGATGGGCCATAAATGACCTTCAGGGTGTCATAAAACAACTTTGTGTTTGTCGTATTGGCATAATGTTGTATTTCTTCTGCTTTCTTTTAAGAACAGTTATACTGTGTAAGACTAAGCCACCTGAGCCTTGGCTTGCAGGTACTTGAATATGTCTTTTTTAATGTTGTTCCTTTGTCATTTTGCCAAGACATAAGCTCATCGTTCTTTTCCCTGAGGATCTTTTTGAGTTCATCATCATTTTCATCAAACCACTCTTAGTGCTGTCTTTGATTTTTGCCAAGAGTTTTTTCTGTGGTTTGAAGGATGGTAGATGTGAATATATTCCATTTTTCAAGTATGTTATTGGGTGATGATGTAATGCTATCACATTTTCCTCTACATTTTCCCTTAGTTTTTCCTGATGAAATGGATGTCTCAACTTTGCTATTTGCAATTTCAGTTTAATCTGCTCACATTGTTTTACTGAGTGGCAACAACATGTAACTGAAAATGGCTCTGATCATCTTGTGGTCAGTCTAACAGTTTTCTCCTCACATTGCTTTGCTGATCTCAGTGTCCCTGATGTCTCTTTGCCACATGATGACACAGTCAGGTGCCAATGCTCTGATCTCTGATACATCTACCACATTTTATATTTTTTGGCTTGCCTGAAGATTGCATTAGCAATATGGTCCTCATGCCCAGCATACTTGATGACTAGGAGTAAACGAGTGCTGTTTATTTTCCCAACTCCATTGTTCTTTATTACACCACTCCAAGCCTTACAGTCTTTTCACTCTGGCATTAAAGTCTCCCAGAGGTAGACGTTTGTATTCACTGGGTATAGATTTGATTATATCACCCCAAAACTGTTCTTTTATTTCTTCTGTACTGTTCAGAGTTGGAGCATACACACTGATAAAAGTTGCAAAGCATTAATTTCCAGAGGGAAGTTGTAGAGTCATTAGGCTTTCATTTTTGCTCAGAGGTAATTCTTTCAGAGACTTCAGGAGGATATTTTCAATGCCATAAATTCTGTCTTCCTCTGCTAGCCTCCTTTCCCAAAAGAAGGTGTAGCTACTTCCTAAGTTCCTTTATGAAGCCTTTGTCTTCACCTCATTTCACTGAGGGCAGCTATGTTGATGCTGTATGTAGCAAGTTACCTTGCAATAATGCTGTACATCTATCAGGTCTTGATGTGTTATCTGTGTCCATTAGGGTCTGTACGTTCTGTGTCACAACAGTGATAGCTCTTGTTTTTCCTCATAGAATGACTTGTGTGGGGATGAGCCAGAAGTCACGGTGAAATGGCCGGACTAAAGTTGGACAGGTAACGTTTATGGCACCTTTTCCAGCTCCTTCCCTTACTGGGATGAGCGGTGCTGTCCTTAAAAAGACTGCTTAGTCATCTAAGGTGTTACCAAGAATCTTTGCTCTCCAGAATTCGAGGCTGAGAAACCAGAGTCCCAAGTTGCCTGCATGTAGGTTTATGATTTCTAGTGCTCCCATAAACCTGTCACTTCACTGTTTGCCACAGTGAATGCCTCTGTGTGGTGATAAGACCATTGCATGGGAGAAATCTCATTCTTTTGGCTACTGAAGTCAAAAGCCAGTGGCACAAAAAGTTGCAATGATTGGGAACATCATTAGCTGCAGTGGCTAGCCACTGACACTTTTTTGTGCCTCATCAAGACTTACGTAGTTCTCAATGCATTGTTGCAGTGCCTTTCCAGCTGTTGGACTAAGAGGTCTTCTCCACCCAGTCTGCCAAAGCAAACTTAGGATGCTGAGGACAGGCATTTCCCCTCCAGGCTACCCTTTACCTGGTTTCCTCTGCCAGTTAAAGCGGTGTATTGGGGTGTGGCTGCTGCCATGTACTAGCAGCTACATGGAGTTATATGTGAAACCTGGGTGTGAAGTTAGGACCAGTGAAAGAGAATGTAAACTGGGCTACTCATAAAAGTTATAATGGGATCAGAACTAAGTGTCTGTAGGATCAGGAACCAGGTGGTTTTCCAGTTGTGAGAAAATATTCTTCATAACAAAGCGTTCAGATAGAGAATGGGTAGAGATTGCCAATCTTTTTTCTAATTAAATCAGGATCTAAGATTTAACCTTAACTAGGGCAACAAGTTTTTTTTATTTTAAACAGGGTCAATAAACCTGGATTAATATTAACTGCTATTATTAATTTGTAGAGGCAATGAATTCAAATTTAAGATTACCGTCCCACCATTCTAACTCCTAAATTCCATCTCTGGAGAATTACAAAAGCGATTCAATGCATATAGCTCTTCTGTAAAAGACTGCCTGAGAAAGAGAATCTGCTGATCATGCACCCTGCATCTGAATATGTCCAACCTACTAGTGTAAGTTACAAATACAACCCTTTAGGGCCATATTCAAAAGCCAGTGCACAAATAAAGAAACTAAGGACTGAGGAGGTCTTTAGGATCACAGGAGATATACTTAGGGCACAGGGGCAGTTCAGACACTACTACCAAACTTGTAGCCACGGGGGACCCACCCCACCACAGATAGGTTTAAAGGCTACATTGCATAATATCCAAAAGTATGTGGTGTCAAATAGGAGCTGCTGTGTGTAATTAATAACTCTGGGGATGAGAACAACTCAGGTCCCCTAGGAAATCAGAGTGTTCTCCCTTTTATCGCAGCCTTGGCCGGAAGATGTTGCAGGTTTTCCTCTCCATTGCTTTGCCAGTAAATCTGGATGCGCTGTTTCCTAAGCTCCTCCGCAAATGCATGTACCAGTTCTAAACACATGAGGGGAAATCCTGGCCCCACTGAAGTGAAAACAGCACTGACAGATAAGACTGAGGTTATTTCTGATTGGGAGCAGTCTGAGGCAGGAAATGTGTTCTGCAGGGTCAGTGGGGCTCACGTATAGGCAGGAAAGCACAATCAGATGGTGCTGTTTTCTGACGGTATAGAAGCGGATGTGGGCTGTGTCAGCACCATTTCAGAAGAGAGTCTGAAATATCTTTGAGGGCCAGGAGCTGGCTCATGCATCTCCATGGGATGCAGGCACACAAAAGAAACAAAAGAAAAATACTCAGAATGGACAAATGCTATGAAACACCCAGCGGGGGGAAGGAACCACAAAGATGTGGAATGCAGCCTCATCACTCATAGACTCATAGACTTTAAGGTCAGAAGGGACCATTATGATCATCTAGTCTGACCTCCTGCACAATGCAGGCCACAGAATCTCACCCACTCACTCCTGTAACAAACCCCTAACCTATGTCTGAGTTATTGAAGTCCTCAAATTGTGGGTTTGAAGACCTCAAGCTGCAGAGAATCCTCCAGCAATGTGAGCCCATGCTGCATGCTGCAGAGGAAGCGAAAAACCGTCCAGGGCCTCTGCCAATCTTCCCCTGGAGGAAAATCGCTGCCCAACCCCAAATTATGACGATCAGTCTAAACCCTGAGCATGTGTGGCAAGGACTCACCTGCCAGTACCAGGAAATGAATTCTCTGTAGGTAACTCAGATCCCACTACCCGATCTAACATCCCATCCAGACTCACTGGCATCATACTTACTTGCTTGATTAATCAAAAATTCAATTTCCCAAATTAAATTGCCAAAATTTAGGCTATCATAATGTTGGTGGTTATGATTAACCATTGCCGGTCCTCCGCCGAGTGTTAGGTATTGTTAACTGTTGGGCATCAAGCGTACTTTAATAGGCTTCTGGTGAGAAAGCCAATAGTTCCCTACCTTGATTTGCCCCCTAGGTGGACTATTGTGGAGTCGCTGCTCCGTGCCCTTTTGCATTTTGAAGAAATTTAAAAATGCTCTAGTAATTGTTTCCTTTCCTATTCTAGAGACCTACAACTGCCGCGTGGTATAGGTGAATGGTATGGTTAAGATAGTGACAATGGAAGTACTGTGTGATTGATAAATCCACCCCTTTTCATAGATCTCGGTGGTTTCTTGGGTGTGGTGGGAATGGGTTGGTGTGGTTTAGTTCATAGCTGAGTCTGGTAAAATGCCATTTGGTTGGAGGAGTCCTAGTGTGTGGTTTGTGGTTTTATGTCTCGATGTATGGTTTTCTGTATACGTTCCAGGTTGTTTTCTTTGGACGGTTCAGGATGTTCCCCCACATTGTGTGATGAGGTGGCTTTTGTGTATACTAAAGCCCTTAAATAATTTATCCCTTGTCGCTTCCGCTGTTGGAATCATCTTGTTATTGCTTGCTGAAAATTATTAAGAAGTGTAGTTTGATTATAATCCCCCTGCTAAAATACAGTCAATCAAATATTCTCCCATCCACCTTCTTTTTGTTTAGTATGCCTCGGTAGTTCGCCAGGGGTGGGTTGCTTTAGTCGTCCTCCATAATAACAAGCCAATAGCCGGGGCAGTCTTTTTGAGTGCTTCTTTCATTTTTTTGAAGCCAGATATGTCTTTTGCCCCCACTACTCCCCTTGAAAGTCTGTTCCAGAACTTCACTCCTCTAATGGTTAGAAACCTTCGTCTAATTTCAAGTCTAAACATCCTAGTGTCCAGTTTATATCCATTTGTTCTTGTGTCCACATTGGTACTAAGCTTAAATAATTCCTTTCCCTCCCTAATACTTATGCCTCTGATATATTTATAAAGAGCAATCATATCTCCCATCAGCCTTCTTTTGGTTAGGCTAAACAAGCCAAGCTCTTTGAGTCTCCTTTCATAAGACAGGTTTTCTATTCCTCGGATCATCCTAGTAGCCCTTCTCTGCACCTGTTCCAGTTTGAATTCATCCTTCTTAAACATGGGAGACCAGAAATGCACACAATATTCCAGATGAGGTCTCACCAGTGCCTTGTATAATGGTACTAACACCTCCTTATCTTCACCATCTGCACAGGAGAGTTGACCCAGATGTAGCACTTCAGCAACCTAGTGCAGATGTGCACTTTTAGCTTTCGACAACACAGAAGGCTTTGGAAGTCATTGAATGCTTTTTTAACAAACTGTATCCTTCTCTGGATTTCTTCATCACATCTCCCTTTTGATCTTATAGACTCCTTCAATAGGTGAACCTATTTATATATTGTGCAGATAGGCACCTTTGAACCAAGATTCTGCAGCCCTTCCCAGGTATTGGTCAGTTAAGCGTCACAACAGATCTGTGAGATAGGCAGGTATTTTATATTTTACTTATGGATAAACAAACTGAGGTACAGAATGATTATATGATTCCCACTGCAGGTCAGTGGCAGAACACCAGAACAGAATCCATAAATCTTAACTCTCACTCACACAACTTATTAGAAATACTGACTCCTGTCAAACAAAATAGTTTTTGATGGATATATATCCTTCCTGAATGATTTCAATGAGAGTTAGACACCTAAAAACCTTTGAAAATCTGACAACACATTTAAGGGTGGGATTTTCAGAAGTGCTCAGTGTTGGCCTAACCCTGCTCCCACTAAAGACAATGAGTGTTTTACCATTGACTCCAAGGGGAGAAGAATTGCTTTAGAAAATCCTGCCCTGACATTTTCGAACCCAAACCAAACATTTTCCCTGACGTTATGAGACACGCTGAGGTAACATTACAAATAAGTGTAAAATATAAAACCAACTTGGAAAACATCAATGACCTTTCTCAGCCTGAAATAGTGTAATAATAACTGGCCTTGACCCATTGCAGAGACTTCCTTATTTGAGCTTCATTTGTGTTTTTTCCCTCTCTTCCTTGGATAAAGCCTATTATCAGGCATTAAAATCCAGGATCAAGTGTGTGCTTGTTTACCAACAAAATGAATAATGGCTGGAAATAATTCAAAACATCTAGACATTGGAAAAAAAATAATTAAAAATTAAAAAATTATGAAGAGAAAACCTCCCTTGACCTGCTTTCTGCAGTTTGCCTAGATTTAAACTTGGCAGACTTCACTTTTTATTTTTGATGATTTTAACAGACAATATGAATGTTTATTTTTAGCACTTTTTTCAATTTTTATCTATTTCAGTTTTCACAGTTGCAGGGAATTATGGGGATATCAGACAATGGAGGAGATCAGAGAATAAATATTTAATGACAGTAGACTTTGAGATTAAAAAAAATTAAAGCTTTATAACCATTAAAACTGTCAACATCACATGTCAAAATATACCACATAAATATCCTTAAAACAAAGTCTAATAAGTTTGCAAGCAACATTTTTCTTACTTTGCCTATCTGTGAATTTTGATTACTGTCGATGGAAATATTTTTCTGTTGGTTTACGTGTACAATGAGATTGACATTTACCGATAGAAATCTAATCCTTCCAAGCCTAACCACAGTCTGTTTCAGATGCTCCATTCCTAATGAATCCAATAATCAACTAGAATTTGAAACTGCATTGCTGTCTCTCACTGTTCCTTCAGTTCTAGGACAATTGCAGCAAATGATATTTTTCTTGATCATCCTTAAAAACAAAAAACCCCTAATGTTTTTTACATTTGGATCCAAGCATGTTTGATCTACAGTAAATACAGAGATGAAATTTAATCAGATTTCTAATGTATACTAAAGTCCTGTGTTTTGGAACCCAAATATTTGGTTGGTGGCTTTTTGAATCCTTTTTCCTAAGGGTTTGCCTATGTACAGATGTACCACTTTAACTATATTGGTATAGTTATACTGCAATAATTAAAATGGTACACCCCCACCGCCCCCGTTCCTTCCTGGTGCACTGGGGAACTGTGTAGGCTGCACCAGGTACCATCTCAACCACCCAGACTCTTTGCAGCAATGTGCACCTAGAAGGGGCCTGGAGGAAAGACCCTACACTCCCTCAAGTTCAGGGAGTCAAATTGGATGGGGTATTCCTGTTTCCCTGTGCCTTCCACTGCACCCCGCCCTGTGTTCCTCATTGTACAAAGACTAGGGGACAGCCTGGCCCTGACTGCTGCAGGAAATGGCAGAGCAATTTCCCCTTCTTAATTAAGTATGGATTTGATTGCAGCAAATGAATCAGCATGTTAAGAATGAATGAGCTGCAAAAGGTTTGGGGTTCAGTGCGAAAAACCACCCAGACTTCAGCATCTTCTCTGCATCACGTGAATTTCTCACATCTGAAAGACTGGGCTGGAAACCTCCTAAGAACAGGCTTTATTGTGTGATTCTCAGTAGTGCCGGATCATAGTCAGGCCAGAAATAGCGTGAGAAAGACTGCATGTTGTTTCAGGTCCCAGCCAGAACCTGGAAGGCCCAAGGGGCACAAAAGCACACAATAATGGGAAAAATAATTTGCCAGAATCTCAGAAGCTCAAAAAATGTTGGTTTTGTTCAAAGGCTGAGTGGGCGCAGACCAGGAAGGGACATTGTCACTTTACATATGAATAAGATCCTTCATTCCTAGTGACAAGGCAGTGAAAATAGTAAATACATTCCTCCCAGGCATGGGTCCAGATCAGACCACCAGATCCAAACCCCTCCCAGCCTCACAAACTTTAGTGAAGTTTGCATTCAGAAGACCCTATTGGGTATATGAATGTTATATCTTGAGAGGGGCATGAATTACTTCTAGTGAAATGTCTGAGCTGCTAACTTCAGATACAGATCTGATTTCACATTCTAAACTCTGCAAAAGCTCAGGGCTGTTATTGTCTGGGGTATTAGTACTGCTTGTCACTAGTTTTTACTTGGCAACATAATATAAAGAATGTAAAGAAAACACATAAAATATATAGACTCATACCAAGGACATACAGATAATGACATGATCATTAGTTTTCTTTAATCATAGATTTCTGAGTATTGTTTTCATTTAATTAGAATCCAACACAAAGTGAATTTCTTTAAAAAAATAATTATACCCCTTGAGGGCTTAGATTACAATGACTTGTGGTACAGGAACAAGGAATTCTCCCTTCATCGGCTACTCTTGGGTAAAATTTTGATATTTTTTTCTGTCTTGACCTGCTTATTGAATAAATGGAAACATCTACTGAAGCAGTTGCTCCCAAATTATAGAAATGCAATCTCCCCCTGGGAATCCAAAGTAGGACAGTGATTCACCAGGGTTGTCTGCAGCAGAAATTATTATTCAGATTTCCGCACCACAGAAGACAGGGATCTGTATCTAGCTGAGTTCTCTGGCAGGAAATTGAGCCAAGTGACAGAAACACATTGGCAAAGACCTGTGGGTGCCTTCTATAGAATGTAAGAAGAGGATGGAGCTAGAGAAGAGAAATGGTAAGCCTGTAGCCATAGGCCATGAAGCTTTGCATTCATTGTTGTTTTAATTTCAGCTGGTCAGAAAATATTTGTTATATGAAAAGGTTGTGACAAAGATATTTGTCCTCTGTTTTCATCAAAACTTTTCCTCTAAAAGGTTTGGATTTTTGTTTAAAACCCCCCTGAAAGCTGAAAAATATTGGTTTTCAGCAACCAAAAGCTGAAAAAAATAGTTGGGGGGGGGGGGTTATAAAAAACTAAAAATTTTCAACAAAAATTACACTTACATAAATATTTCTGTTTCACAGAAAAAAAAAGTTTCAATGGAAAATTGTTGATTAACTCTAGTTTTAGCTTTCTTTTAGGGCTTGGCTACACTTGCAAG